>NC_056751.1:15710464-16051714 GCF_019279795.1 Protopterus annectens
GTTATCCTTTCGAGAGGTTATGTCTAAAACCCATAGAGGAACTAAAATTAAAATGCAAATCCCTCAAAACGGCTTCCTGAAAAATAGCCACATGTCTATTCATTGGTGGCATAAATGTAGATTTGTGAAAACGAAATCCAGTCGATCTTTGAGAATTTTCAGATGTTCCAAAAAGCAATTTAAGATTCAATACTCTACAAAAGGCAATGAGATCTAAGACTAAAATGTGTTCATCTACCAGAAAACTGAGAACAAATCCTAGACCTTTATTAAGTAGACAGTTTTCATCTTTAGATAAAACATAGTTTGAAATATTGTATACATTATAAAATTCAATTGTTACTTCATCATTGACTGTTGTAAGTTTTCCAAGGCCACCACCTTTGTGCTTATGTCCACCCCTATGGGTCTGTCTCCTAAAGGGCCATCCTGAATTCTTACTTTTTTGGAATCAGGGGAATCACTAATATAAATTCCTTCTGTGTCAGTCATAGATGATTCTTCACTTGAGGTGCTGAGGCCGTGTGTAGATTTTTTGAGGATGGATCTTGGTCTTTTATTTCTGATATTGTATCTACCCCTGTTATTATCAATAAATCTGACCCCACTCTGGGACTCAAAGGGCCTGTCTCTCTCATAATCTTCCACATCTCTGTGAAATTTGTGTAGCTTTTTTTCTTTTAATCCATTCTCAAAATTGAGAAGATCCATGGATAGTTTTTCCAGGCCCTCCACAAAAGACGGTGTACCCTCATGTTTTTTCATGCCTTCAAATGTTTCAGTCACATCCTTGATATTTTGTTCAATAGTCCTTTGATAAAAGGACATTAATATGTCCACAAAAGTCATATTGGCTTTTTGTTGTGCCTTATGCCATTCTTCCATCAGTAAATCATCCTGTTTACCAACCAAAGGCTGGGTTTTAACCCTCAAACCATGTGGAGTAATACCTTTACACTTATATGCCTTGAATAATATCAAGTGCCATATGTTAGTTCTTAAAATTCTCATCTCTTTATTCAGTTGGTAAAATACAAGTTACAGCCGTCAGCAGGATCCCCTACTCTTTCACATGGGGCTCCCTCCTTATTCGTCCCAATACCAAAGACTTTAATGTCATCTTGATCCGCACAGAGCCCCTGTAGAATCCTTTGGAGATCCATGACCATAAGTCCCTAACTTGCACAATTTGGCCAGATGATCCAAATGGATAATATCAAGGTCTAGACCAGAGGGTATATAAAACCTGTATTATGCAGGACCTGGGAAAACCTCCCCAGGTCAGACTTCAAAATATTAAATATAGCTAAATGAGAAAGGCAGCCTCCTATGAGTCTCAAAAAGATGTATTAAATAGATACAAAACAGAAGATCTTGACCTCACCATATGTAAAGAACAATATTGTTTTAGTCAGTTAGTGTATATGACTAAATAAGACTTGTATATTTCTAAATTTGTATATATGACAAAAAGCATGTTCCCATTAAAAGAGAATATACTCTTGAAACCTTAAAAAGTAAAAACTTAGTGTTATGACTAATACAAAAATATTCCAAATATTGTTCCAAAGCTTTTATATAATTAAAGGAAAAACAAAAAATTGTGTTAACCTCATAGACAATGCTACAAGTTATAACATGCATAAAATGCACTCTAATGATTGTCCATGCATTCTGAAACTGTGGTTTATCACAATAGAACATATGTAGAATCATCTACAGTTATTCACCTAGTTCCTATCAAATTGTTTGTACATATAAACCTGCTGTTATTGCAAAAATGAGCAACCAGTAAAGTAGAGTCGTAATAACTGCTCCCCTATTAGTTAGATGCTAGTTACACGTCTTGCTCATCAGTATATATTTGCAGTTAAAGAACCCCCAATTTACATTCATCATTAAGCCATCAAAATGAAATAAATGACCTTCAAAAACTGAAAATGAAATATACAACATAAACCCATAACTATCAAATTCCTAATAGCAATATTCATATACAACTACTAAATGTCAATGGGACTATTTTCATATTTCCATAGCCAAAAAAAGGGCCAACAATGGCAATATCAAAATATAAATAATGAAATGTCCAAACATAATTTGCTATTCCCAACAGTTTAGAACTTCAAGGTTGTATATGCTAAATGTCCCATGAATCCATTTGAAATTGTTGGTTTAGATCAGAATATTACAACCAACGCCGAAGTTCTTCACAAAAAGTGGCGATATTGTCCCCATACCCCCAAAAAATCATAAAAAACGATAATGTGGAAATGGCCGAAACAAATCCTTTGGAAAAATTAAAGCACAAAATCGGCTTGCAGCCTTTAAACAATGTTCCAAACCTTCTGATGGAAACAAGGATTGTTTATCTTTAGATGAAAATACGAAACATGTATTAAAACCACTTATTTAAAAAAATATATAGTAGTATGTCACCATCAGTTCCAACCTCTAATATGAGTAAAAAAATTGTTCAAATATACCTCACGACCCACTACTAATATGTAGAAAAAAACAAGACTGTATTCACCAATTTAGATCCTAACTGTTCATTTACTTGAGTCACCTATTATAGAAGGCAAAAGAATATGGTAACATACCCGCTTAGGAAACAAAGGTAATATAACCTTTGTATTCAAAACGAACAATAATAGGGTATGTTGTAATTAGACAATATCCTGCAGAAAAAGAGAAATGAACACCATTAAGCTTGGTAACCCCAATAAAAATCTTTGCCACCTTATGTTGCCTACGACCAAACGGACACCAGGAACATTATATTGTTGTCACTCCAGGATAAATGCTGCATCAAATCCACTCATACAAAAACACTGTAGATCCAATTCCATCAAAGGACTGAAGACCAAAATCCAAAAAGATGCCTCATATGTCTTGTGACGCTCGTAACGCTCATGTACCTCAGGGAAAGAAAACCATCTAGATTCCTGATACAAAAAGCCAAAAGGCCTGCGCATCAGATGTCAACAGCCAGCCAACAAACAAAGACACACACACAAAAAAAGCTAGCAAGTACGACTAGTGCACGGCATAACCAACCATAATAAAACAAAATAAAGAGCCAGCACTCTGAGGCAACCAATATGTTTATTCCTTCCCTTCCTTCAGACCTGTTTCAGCATCAAACCTTCTTCAGTGATGTTACATACATAATTCATAATTCAGGAATAGTATTTATACATATTATATATCCTCAGTTATGACATCACTTCCCCCATTTAACTAATTAAACATCCAAATACTTATAAAGCATTTTAACAAACTAAACAATATTCTTATGATTTCAGATGAAATATATGACAAATTATGAGGATTGTTAGTTATGTACATTCATTATTGACCTTATATGTAGCAATAGTTCACTAATATATCTTTAGCCATCCATATATTTCATCTGAAATCATAAGAATATTGTTAATTTTTATTAAAATGCTTTATATGTATTTGGATGTTTAATTAGTTAAATGGGAGAAGTGATGTCATAATTGAGGATATATAATATGTATAAATACTATTCCTGAATTATGAATGTAACATCACTGAAGAAGTTTTGATGCCAAAACCGGTCTGAAGGAAGGGAAGGAATAAAGCATATTGGTTGCCTCTGGGTGCTGGCTCTTTATTTTGTTTTATCATGGTTAGTTATGACGTGCACTAGTCGTACTTGCTAGCTTTTTTTGAGGCTATTACCCATCCACTCATCAAGACTTTTCTTGAAGAGTGCTAATGGGAAGCTCTGTTTGACATAGATAGGTAGTCTGTTCCAGAGTATGGGAAGTCTCTGAAACAGGAATCTATCCCTCCAGCATGTTCTGTTTATTGTGGTGACAAGGTTTAGGTCCCTAGAGCGTGTAGCTCGGAGGGATTGGGATTTCTTTAAGTGGAGCATGTCCAACGGCTCTGGGTTTGACATAGCTTTGTATGTTAGGCAGAGATCGCCTCTGAGTAGGCGATATGCGACAGCGTAAAGCTGGAGTTTTTTGAGACTGTCTGCGTAGGGCATCTGTTTGAGACCAGTAATCCTCTTTGTGAGGTATTTCTGCCGCCTTTCCAGTTGTTGTAGATGTCTTGTGAGGTACGTACCAAAAGGGGCGTTGTACTGTATAATGGGTCTAATGAGTGATGAGTAGAGGGGAACAACAACCTCTTTTTTTTCTGGATGAGAAACCTTTTGTGATGAGGTGTGCCACGTAGAAGGATTTCCTGACCACTGTGATGATGTGATTATCAAAGGAGAGACTACTGTCCACCTGTGTCCCAAGGTCTCTTATCACACTTTTGGTGTTAAGTAGACTACCGCCTGTGTGGTAGTTCATGGGTACAGAGTTTTTCCCAAAGGAGATGACAATGCACTTTTTGGCATTGAGCTTGAGACCATGGCTTTGACACCAGGCATCTGTCTCAGTGAGGCCCTTTTGTAGGATGTCCACATCGTTAGGAGTTTCAATTATGGCTCCTAGTTTGCAGTCATCTGCAAACTTAGTTAACCAAAGACATTCTGTGTTAGCCTGTACTTCAGAGAAGTAGATACCAAATAGGAGAGGACCCAGGACTGAACCCTGTGGTACTCCACTTGTCCCTGGTCTGAAGTCTGATTTGGAGTGTGCTACTTTCACAGTGAGGGTTCTGTCAGTAAGCCAGTTGGCAACCCATCTTGTAAGATAGGGATTTATACGTAGTTTAGTGAGTTTATCTATAATTCCAGAGTGGGGGATGGTGTCGAACACCTTGGCGAGATCTAGATAGGCTGTATAAACCACCTTACCCTCATCTATGGCTTTGGTGACTGCTTCAAAGAAGTCTATCAGGTTTAGGAGACTGCTTTTTACAAACCCAACTGATAATCCAAACAAAAGCAGAGAAACACAGAGCGGAGACCAAAAGCTAAATAGTCCAACAGTTTATTCACCCAGGCTTTATACGAACATAAAACTCTCAAACATAAACGCCTTCACTTTCAACAATGCGTTTTCGTCCTTTACAAATAGACTTCATCAGATGACCAGTGAATCATGAAATTCTCATATTTATATCAAATTAAATTAACTAAAACCAATAGGAATACTTTCGCTCAATTTAAAACAGACAATGAATAAAAGATAATTTCAAATCTAAAATCTGATGTTAAAATACAACCACCTTGTTTTCATTCTATCATCTTTTATCATTATAAATGTTAAAATTTAAATACTTTAATTTAAAAACAATGCTAAAACATTTTATTAAAAATCATTTATGTCTGTGTAGTTAAAATAACATGTTTTTGAATAGAAAAACACTTTGAAGTGTGTCCTTTACTCCATCATTATAGGTCACTTGCCACCCTTGGAAAGTAGAAAGAGATGGATTACTAGTCAAGATTATTATAATTGTGAATCAAAGGGGATAGTCTGTTTAGCCATCTGTTTAGTTTGTAAATCCTTCTATGTAGGAAAGACCGAAAGGAAGTTAAAAAGAAGGATTTATGAACATATGTATGACATAGCAGTGGGCAAGGACACTAATGCTTTGGCTAAACATTCAAAAGTATGTTTAAATTCTAGATTTGTTTTTTTTGTATTGTAACAAGTAAATATGATATTAGGGGGGCCCATGGGAAGAAAAAATAGAATATAGGGAGTTATGGTGGCAAGTGACCCTTGAGGCAGGAAATTACCCCGGTGTGAATGACTATGTTTCAATACTGCCTTTGTTGAAATTGAGATCAGCTAAGCTTTGAATGTAAGGATGTAGTTTATGGAAGTGGCCACCAGATGGTAATAGATTCTCACATTTCATGGTTATTTTTTTCTACCTATAATGATGGAGTAAAGGACACACTTCAAAGTGTTTTTCTATTTAAAAACATGTTATTTTAACTACACAGACACAAATGATTTTTAATAAAATGTTTTAGCATTGTTTTTAAATTAAAGAATTTTAATTTTAACATTTATAATGATAAAAGATGATAGAATGAAAACAAGGTGGTTGTATTTTAACATCGGATTTTAGACTTGAAATTATCTTTTATTCACCGGCTGTTTTAAATTGAGAAAGTATCCCTATTGGTTTTAGTTAATTTAATTTGATATAAATATGGTAATTTCATGATTCACTGGTCATCTGATGAAGTCTATTTGTAAAGGACGAAAACGCATTGTTGAAAGTGAAGGCGTTTATGTTGGAAAGTTTTATTTTCATATAAAGCGTGGGTGAATAAACTGTTGGACTATTTAGCTTTTGGTCTCCGCTCCGTGTTTCTCTGCTTTTGTTTGGATTATCAGTTGTATTTGTTGCAGTTCCAGTACTTTTTCGGTTTTTACAAACCCGAACTGTGTGGGGTCTAGAGTTTGGAGATCTCCAATATCTTTGTTTATGAGTTCCATGGCCTTGCAGACCAGGCTTGTCAGGCTAATGGGGTGGTAGTTCCCGGGGTCTGTCGTGGCTCCCCCTTTGTGGAGTGGGATAACCGTTGTGGTGCACCATTCAATGGGCACAAAGCCTGAGGTGAGGCTATGATTTAACATGGTACTTAGGTGGGGTGCCAGTTCATTCTGTAGTTCGTGTAGAAGGCAGCCTGGATGTTGTCAGTCCCATGGATGCTGTGAATGGCTTTGGAGAGTGAGGTTTCTAACTGTGCAGCCGTGATTGCAGGAACTTTGCATTCTTTCGGTATAGAGATGGGCCCTTAAAGTAGATGAACTTCTTTGGTAAAAGAAATCAAATTCATTCCCAAACTGTCTCTGAGACCCAATAATGACTGCACGTCTTCAGACTACATAGAATAATAAGCTGTAGCAGTCCTTGCCAAATAACATTAAAGTACTACTGAGCCTTTACTTTGAATTTCTTCACCTCCATAAGCAACATGTTTCGCACAACTAGCCACACTGAGTTGTTCATTAGCTCTCACTTTAGCAAAAATATCTTCTGACATAACATTAAACTTTGAACCAATGTCTACTTTAAGCTCAGTGGATTTACCATTGATCTGGACCATACAAAACACTTCATTTTTTGCCAACAAATTCACTGCATCAATCTTTTCACCAATTACTGATACACCATCTACCTAGAAAGTAGACTGCTGAAATTCTACTTGATCAGTTTACTTTTTTGAGTGACCTTTATTTATAACTGTGTTGTGAGGTTTACTTGATTTGCAAAACTTTTGAAAATGGTTCCTTTTTTCCACTTGTGGCATTGCTGACCAAATGCATCTCATGATTGGCACCAGAATTGTGGCAGTTAACAATAAAGCTGGATTTGGGTTTTGCTGACTCACCCTTGTACTCCACTGAGCATGCTTCTTTCTTAGAACTTTCTGGAACACTACATGGTTTCCCTGGTGAACCAGCATGGGCTGTGGCTGCCATGTGCTTAGGCCTGCTTTTGCTTGCCACATGCTACATGCTGTCTGCATTTGCTCTGGAGCCTGCTAAAACCATACTCTTGTCACTTGCAAGCATACTTGTGTGCCTTTCTGTAACTTCATGGATTTGACAAATCTCAATAGCTTTGCTCAGTGTTAAATGAGTGTCAGGAAGCAAAATCTTTCTCACAGCAGCACTATTAATACCACGCAAAAGCCTCCTTTATCAACTCATCTCTTAAGTCACCAAACCAACACATTTTAGCTTTGTTTCTGAGGTCAGTTATGTAAGCTGCAAATGTTTCCCCTGGTTTCTGATCTCTTGTGTAAAACAAATACCTCTCAAATGTAATATCTGTCTGGGGGTAACACATTTCCCTGAATTTGCCCTTCAAACACTCGGGGTCTTCCCTGGATTCAACTTGTACAACAATATGATGGTTTTCACCATCTTCATATAATGCTGGTGCATACACAAATGAACGTTCTCTTTCAGTAGCCTCTGCCCAGCTAAGTTTAGCAAAATGAATGACCTAATGTGTGCATCTTTGTCAGAATAAGCTGTTTGTATAAAAATATCATACTTTTGCACAAATATTCTCCAATTCCCTGCAATATTTTGATCAAACACAAGTGGTGAGGGCTTCTGAAATTTGTCTGCCATATTAATGCATACCAGTGAAGGCTTTTGCAAATATGCAGAAACATACACACATATACATATGCCAGAAATTTATACCAGTACTTGCAACTTTACCCAATAGAACAACAAGCATCTGAATACCTAAACTTTGCAAAATAAGTATCTCTGGCACTGTAATACTCTTGAAATCACTGTACTGTAAGAAATCAACTCTTATCAGTGTAAGAAATATTTCAGAATAACTGCGCTGTGCAAATGAACTGGGCAGAAGAAGCTCAGAGTAAGAAACATTTTGAAGTAATTGCATTTTGCGAATAAACAGTAGGCAGCACACTGAAATTTCCCCAAAATGGCGATACTTTGTTAAATAACTCTTAACACTCTGTAATGGCGGCACTTTGCGAATAGACACACCCAGCACAAGAAACTTTTTGAAATGGCTGTATTTCGACTACACTTTATGAAATAGTTGCACTTTTCACACAAACTCTTTGGAATAAATACACAGTATTAAGCACACACTGGAAGCCCTTTTACACACGTTGAAATACTTCGAATAACTCTAGTTACACCCTAAATACAATACAAATTAGTAGTTATCCCATAACACAGCATTTTGCCAAAAAACGTGCAGTCACCTTGCTTTATTTATGCTTAATGTGCCCTTTTTGCTCTTATTATATTCATTTTGCTCATTTAATCTCTTTTCATGCCCATTGTACTTTTCTTGTGCTTGTTTTACTCTAAACATGCCCATTTTGCTTTAAATACATTCGTTTTGCAATTCCGAGGTAAACTCCTAACCTCTTATGTGCTTTTCTGATAATCGTTTTATCAGATATCTTAATCTTAAATATTTTGTTTAATTAATAAACCTTTTGTGCCTCTCGCTTGTTTAATAATGCGGTTTGTGCCCTTGTAATGCTCTGTTTTATCTTTTTTTATAAAATAAACTGTGCAAGTTTTCAGTACCTTTGGTTCTTTTCTGGCTCTTTTCATGCTCGTTTCTCTTAGTTTACCTTTGCTGCTAACTCTTCATCTCGTAGCGCTGAATATCAGTCTTAGGAATCCTGGTTCTGACACCATGTCACTCGTAGTTAGGGTACAATAGACGAGACTTTGTGGGTTCTGTTCATGCAGCTTTATTATGTACAAACACATCAGGATTGAGGCTTAGTAACTTTAACATAGATAAACTTATAAACAAACTAGCTGTTACACTCGCATACTCTCTGGCTGCACTCTCAAAATGGTACTGAAGCTGGCACGTGCTGGCTATTTATATGCACATTCAGTCCTTGAAACGCATCTTAAAGATACAGCACACATACTCTATTCTATAAGACCCTTCTGTCTTCTCCAACTCCAGGCCACGGTGATCATGGATGCACCCCCTGTTGGGGTAGGTGTCCCCTTTAGAGACAAAATTGCACATCAGTTTCCTGGAGATGAGAGTAGCCCTTCTAACGTTGCACGCCTTCCAAGGCTGTCTCCCTCTTTGGACCATTGCAGTTCAGTCAGACAACCTGGTGGTGATCTGGTACATCAACAAGCAGGGAAGAACATGATCAACAAGCAGGGGAGAACCATGATCTTATCCCCTGTGCAGAGAGGCTATGAAAGTGTGGGTATGGGTGATGTCTTCCAGGTGCTTTCTTCTTGCTGTGCATATTCCCAGCAGTTCCAGCATGTTAGCCAACAAACTCAGAAGATCTATCTTGAGTCCTCATGAGTGATCCCTGAATCTGTCAGTGGTATGTGGATATTCGACCACTGGGGTCTCCCTTGCTGCGATCTTTTTGCCTCGCCGGTCATTCACAAATGCAGCAAATACTTTGCCCTGATCCCCCAATGGGGGAGTCACCCAGGGATGCTCTAGTTCACGATTGGCCGTCGGGACTTCTGTATGCTTATCCCCCAACTCCCCTCATTCCCAAAGTCTTACAGAAGGCTCATCGTCTGAAGATTCCTCTCATCCTCATTGTCCCCTTCTGGCCTTGTCAGGCGTGGTTGTCCCTTCTTTGGTCTCATCTGAAGTATCCACCATGGATATTAGATCCCATTCCAGTTCTCATTTCCCATCCTTTGGGGCTTCCTCTTCCTAACCTTCAGTCTCTTCCGTTGACTGCTTGGTAGCTCAAGTTCCAATGATTCTTTCCCAGTCCAGGCTCCCTTCCCCTGTTAATTATTTTGGCTTCTCAAAAGCTGTCCACCAAGAAGGTGTATTCCAGCAAATGGAGGAGATTTTCTATCTGGGCAAAACAACGCAATCTAGATCCCCTTTCAGCTTCTGTGCCTGACATCTTGTTGCTCCTGGCCTCTCTTTCTTTTTTAACATGGGGGCAAGTTTCTCTATGATTAAACTTCAGCTGGCTGCTATCTCCAACTTCCACTTGAGCGAAAGTCCCACCTTTTCTTCTAGGCTGTGCAAGGCCTTCCTTAAAGGGATCTTTCTACTCCGACCTCCTGTAAAGGATCCTTGCCCTCCTTGGGATCTCACTCTGGTGCTGCAGCATGCGGCGACCTGTGACCTTAAATTCCTGTCCTGGAAGACAGACTTTTTGGCAGCGGTTACTTCAGACATGAGGGTCTCTGAATTGCAGGCTGTGTGCTTAAAGCCTCCCCTCATGGTATTCCATAAGGATAGGGTGTCTCTTAGGACCAATCCTTCCTTCATCCATAAGGTAGCTTCGGTGGTGAATCTTAATCAGTCGATTCATCTTCCTCTGTTCTTTCCTAATTTTTCCAATAAAGGAGAATATTAGTTGCATTGCTTGGATGTTCATAGGCAGTTACGTTTTTACCTCAAGTGGACTGAAAATTTTCAAAAGTCTGATCAGTTCCTTGTTGCCTTTTCTCGGGCCAGGATAGGTCAAAGGGTTTCCAAAGTGTTTATTTCTCATTGGATCACCAGCTGTATTTCTTATATTTATGAAAGCAGACACCTGGAGCTCACTGGACCAGTCAAAGCTCACTCTACTAGTTCAGTAGCCACATCTTCTGCCTTCTTGTCTAAACTTTCTTTAGTTGAGATTTGCGCTGCTGCTACTTGCTCTAATCCCCATACTTTTGTTGGTCAGTACAAGCTAGACTTGGTGTCCAGGAGCAGGGCTTCCTTTGGTTCTTCTGTGCTCTGGCATATCCTTCCATGAGGCCTCCCAGGGTTTTTAATAGCTGGGGACTCTGACCCATCCATGATCAATAATGACACAGATAGCACCAGATAAAGAGTCATGTACTTACCATAACTTGGAATCTGAGCTATCCAGTGTCATTATTCATCACACTCCCACCCTCCTTCACCTTCCATCTGGTGATTGGGGAGCTAGTGAGGGATGTATTCCTTAGTATCCTTTCATGTTTTTAGACAGTCTTCACTGCCTCCTTTTACTATCCAGCAAACTCAATCTCAGGGTTTTGGGTAGCAAGGGATCTTGGGAAGAGGAGGAGCTTGAGCTCAGGAGCTGTCTTCCTAGTTGCTGGCTCATATCCGATGTCAGATCCTACACCCATCTGTGATGAATAATGACACTGGATACCACAGATTCCAAGTTATGGCAGTACATAACTTTGTTTTTATTTGATAAGGGCCTTGCATATACTTGATCAAACTGCATCTCTCGTCTGTGTTAGCTTGTCTGCTGGTGAGTATTTGTTGACATCTTTTTATCACAGCTAAGCAGTTCTTAAACCATGTTCTTCATCTTAGACCCTAGGGAAGCCAGTTCCCCTCGAGACCTTCACTTTTTATAAAATTGATTTTGACAGTTTCATTTGAACCACCTAGCAATGCTGCTGTCAGATTCAGTCATGAAAGACAATTTTTTTAATTCCTCAAGCAGAACTAATCTCAGATCTGTAGGTCTCGATGTGCAGAGAACCCTACACAGTTTTTTCATGTGGACTGAGTGGCACTTGGGACAGACTTTTATTTCACATTTTAGTTGGTTTCAGAAATTACTATGAATATTTACCAGTCTTCTAGTCTAAACCTCAAAATAAAGGCAAAAAAGTTTTTGCTTCTCATGGGCATTCACAGACAACCGAAATATTATATACAGAGGGTCTATATCAACCCCATGTAAGCGAAAGCTTACAATCCCGAACACTTGGAACAGCGATTTTTTTCCCAGGGAAAAAAGTCGCTGTTCCACATAAATAAAAATAAAAACTTCAAAATAGTATATAAAGTGGGGGGCTTTGCCCCCACTCCCCATGTGGGGGGCTATGCACCCCACACCCCCCTACTTAAATATACCAACTCTGAGATCACACTACAGTGAGGAAAACGGCAAAGTAACAGAGGAGGGCAAGCAATTTCTTTCTCAGGGAAAGAAATCACTTATATGCGTTTCGCAATTTTGCTGTTTTGTGCTTTCAAGTTCGATCAAGACGCAGTTGAAGAATTGTATCTTCGATTATATAATAGGAACCCTATACAGAGAGGTGAAGTCCTTAGGAAAACAGGCACTATTTGTTTACTTTATGGCAGGAAAGCAGGACAGACCAGTTTCCAAACATTTTCTAAATAGCTAGATACCTGTATTCATTTTTGTTATGACCAGTAGGAGGAAACTTTTCAAGGGCAGCTTAAGGCTTATTCTCCTAGAGGAGCATTTACCATGATTTCCATTCTCAGAAATGTCAGAACAGAAATTGGAAGCAGACACTTGGATTTTCATCTACATCTATTCTAAACATTATAACGTGGGATTTTACATCTAAACCAATCCCAGTCCCAGCTATCCATCAAAACAGACTGCCACCCAAAATAATACCCCCTTTCACAATAGCATTTCTTTGTGCAGGAACAGCTTGATTCATACCAGCAAGCACAGAACCCCAGTATTTTAGGCCTATCCCATTCATGGTTAAAATTAGGGGCACAATCTACACTGTCATTTTCCTGGGTAGAGTTACCTCTTTAACCCTAGACCAGTACCAGGTTAGGAGGTGGTACTCTTTTCTCCTTAAAAAAATGTTTTTAACTATGAGCCAAACTGGCAAGTTCTGAAGGTATAGATTCACAAGAAAAATGAACTGCTAATACTAATTGCTTACCTACTCCCACCCAGTAACTTAACTAAATTCAGACAACTCCTGAATGAGACACTACCATGCAGAATACCGAAAGATGTTATAGTGCTCCCATTTAGTCTACATCTGCTCAAACCCTCCATCTCTTTAAGTCAATAGATTTCCTAACTGACAAATGTCTAATACAGTTAAAGAACCCACCAGATCCAACTGTAAATTTAGTAATCACTCCTTTCTAGACCAAATAATAACCGTCATACTGCAAAAAATAGACAAAACCAGCATTTGTCCACCATCTGTTAGTGATCACTCCTAACATAGAGTGTAGTCATCCCTAATAAGAATCCCCTAATTTAAGGACCTTCTGATCAAAAGCATTCAAAAATCACTGCACTAAAACAAGAACTATAAAAATAAACAGGCAACCTTTATTACAGAATGATTCCAGTACAATTGTTTCTTCCCTAATAGAAATTTACTGAAACTGCGTGATAACTACTTTCCTGAAATCACCACTGTATTCAAGGAAAACTATAAACAATAGCTAAAAAAAACTCGGACCACTTATAAACTAAAAAACCCTGTCTATCAAAAATGAAAATACACTCAGTTCCCTAAAAACTTCATTATTTTAAGAAATCTTATCAAGAAAACAACTAGAATACATGAAGCAACTTTCTGATAACAGTACTAAACTCTTTTTAACATTGACCTAAGCAACTCAGAAGTCTTGTTAAACACATCATAGGCCTATCTAAAAATACAAATCCACTGAAAGAAGATACTGTTACCACCTTCTAAGGCAACCCTACTCCTATAGCTTTCCTAAAAGTATTCTGTATATTAACTGTACCCCCATCACTGTCTCTAGCCTCCAACAAGAAACGACTATTTATACTGCCATTTTTTTTTACTTCAAAGCCCTACAAGCCAAAGAAATAGAGAAACATATTGGCATATTTCCCTCTGGTGCTCCCTCAGGAGCAAATGGCTTACCACTGTGGTTTGTTATAATTTTTGGGAAAAAAAATATTTCTTCCCCACAGAGATTTAACTTCTACTTCACTAGTAACTCAATGCCTGATCAGTACAAGCCATAGTGAAAAATTTTTAAAAAAAATGGGTTAGGGGGTGGTATTATGGTTAAGGTTTTTACCTCACAGACACAAAATACAGGGTTTGATTCTCACTTTTGGAAGGCAAATTAGTTAAGCTTAAAGTGACCCACAGAGCCAGTTAGCCCAGTAATTACCTGTAAACCTATGGAAAATATCCCCATGTCAGAAAAGGCAGAAGACTTTAGACCCATATCCACCTTTCCCTCTATAAGAAAAAATTTTGAAATAATAGTTTTTACACATTTTAAGAGTACACCACGAGAAACAACTTATTCCTCTTCAACTTGATGTGTTTTGATTAGACTCTAGCACTGGTACAGCCATTTACACTCTTGCCATCTTCACATAGAGCTTTTAACTGGCTCAGTCTTTGTTTATTTCACCAAAGTATTTGGTATGGTAGATCATAACCTACTTCTAAATTTACTTCTGAATGTATGTTTTAGCCCTGATGCTCTAACCTGGTTCAAACAGTTGACAATCTGAAGTTAAGATAGGATCCACCATCTCTCCATCCTTCTTAAAGGTGTGCTCCATGGCTCAGTTTTATTTTTACCTTTTAAAATAATTGCCAGCAGACTTTTCAAAATCAAAATCTTATATCTCAGTGATGTGGTCTTCTACAGGACTTGTTCATTACTCTCAACTATCAAAAAAAAAAAAAACCGCTAAAAGACCATTCCCAAGTTTCTAGTTGTCTCACGCATAACAGTCTCATTATACATTTTCAAAAGATCAAATCTGTCATTTTTAGAGCAAGACAAGGGCTCACAGTCAACTGGACCACACTACTGAATAACAATGATCTCACTGAAACTGCCCTTTACTTTAAATATCTGAGTCTGGCTAGACCAAAATCTCATTTTCGAGTTTCACATCAACATAACGAAATCAAAGATTCCCCAACTACTGCTTTCTTCAAAAGGGGGTCCCACTTTCTCACCACATAAAGTAAAACGGCCACTGGCAAAGAATCCTTGCAGCCCAACATGTTTGGGATGTCACTCATTGGCAGCACCTTAAAGAAAAAAAAAAATTTCTTCAAAACATCACTAAACAACCCTTTTGTATATTCACATCTCTCCAAAGAGAACAAGAGAACACCACTCACTGCACATTACTAGGGAAAGCAAATCCGAGATGCACTCTCTTAATAGAATCTTTTACCCTCAAACTCTTAAAATCACACTTCTCAAACATTGCTACCTGATTATTTATTTATTTTTTTTACTGCATGCTTTTCCTGTACTGCTGTACTGCTTTTCCAATGTATACCTTGTTGGACTCAAGTCCATTCACCCCTGTTTTCTTTAGATACCTTAATGTAAAAGCTGGCAAGAGAAACGGTCATCCAGGCAGACTTTGCAGTGTTTGGTGCTCTCTCCCATATTGCCAAGTGAGATCATATCTTCTTTTGAATGGTATAACCCCCTAACCCTTCCCCTTGAGGGGGTGATGTCGCCACCCATGTCACTGGAAGGACTGTCTGTGCTCCTCTGTCTTTTCATGCATGCTCATCTGCACAGCTGACAGGAGCTGTTGTAACCAGCTTGGATGATCGCACCTACATTGTTCTGCATCAACCTCCTGCCTTAATGCCACCATCCCTGCCCTCGGCAGTGATTGTCAGGAGCGATACTCTGAGCCAGCAAAGACCCAGCCCTCCTCCCAGGATGGATATACCCATTGTTTTGACCTGTGCTGTCAGATTCCTGAGCCACTATATGAACTTGGCTTGCTTGTAATTTAGTCATGGCTTTATGCTCCTTCGTCACAGTTGAGGCATACTTTTCAAGCAGACTGACCAAAAGAACACCCAGTTACAACCTAATGTCCCATTCCCTTTCCACCCCTCTTTACTGACTTCAAGGAATAAGCTTCTTGTGATGGATCACAGCTTCTGTTATTATGTTTTCCAGTATTTGAGAACCCATACCTTCAAAACTGAGATTTTTGTCTGACTTCCTATATTTCCATGCACAGCTTAAGCAGTTACTAGTCAGAGAAGCTACCTGCATGTACATCCTCCAGAGTAACGTCACATAATCACTGTATTCCCATTTCCTGCTAGACAACCAACTCTCCTGAGAAACAAACCATTTCAGCATATAGTAAGAGGAATACTCCCCTCTTCCTCCTCAGCAGCCACTTGTAAATGTGAAGTATTAAATCTGTACTTTCACTCTTTACCTTTTTCTTCCATTCCACTCGTAGCTAATGTACATTGTGTATCCATCATGTTTAGCAAAGTGGTACTGTAATGCTCAAGTCTTATATGACTTGTGTAGTTACAGAGTGACTTCAAATAAAAAATGTTCTCATATGGCAGGGTTGTATTTTATGTAATCTGTGTGTGTACAGATGCTGGTTAAGGGGGATCATCCTTTCCCCAGCTATGTACTGGTAAGTGAGTAGTTCTTGTGTCTATGTGCTTTCAGATTTGTCTTGAGAAGTATTTTTTTTGTAGGTAAGATGATTTCTGTGAAATGCTGTTCGATGTTTTATTTTCATCATTTTGAGTTGGCAGTTGCATGTCTGTGTAATCATATCAAAGCCATGCAAGCATATATAAAATATAGCACCCTAAACATACTGATCTTTGCATGCAAGACTTCATCTTTGTTGTACGCGTATTTTATTATATTGCTATTGCTGTGCCTGTATAGGCTTTCCTTTGCTGAACCTGAAAATGGTCTGTGTAGATCAGTACTCTGCCCTGCTTAATAACTGAAAATAAGTAAAATAATGCAATAAAATTCAGTCTAGAAACAAAATGGGATTTATCATTATATTCTTGCAAGGCATGTGTGCTCCACCACCCTACATCTGTTGCCACGATTTACTAATACTCTTTCCAGCCATTAATCCTCATGCTGAGCATTGTACAGTTGTGCTGAGTGTACTGGCCATGACTGTACATGCCCTATCCCATTTTCCTGTGGTCATGAATTGAGAGTTTGTTGCTAAAAATATTCTCCTCTATGTTTTTTGGGAGAGGGTCTTGTTAATATGGTCTGAAAAAGGCAGCTTACATGAACAAGTTATATAGGCACACCTTTTTATTGACAGCCCTATTCAAAGAAAAAAAGAACTGAATGATGGCATTCTCTAACTTTTGTACTGTATATCCTGTTGGCACCCTTTGTGTAAATGGGAGAGAAGTCCCTCATAGGGGATGTTTCAAGTTCTTCTGTAGCCAATTCATACACATCACAAATACCACCACAGCAGTTGTCCTTGTGTTTGAACATACGTTGCTGTAGTGAGTACTGCAATTTTCCTTCCAAAGGAGGTGTCAGAATTGTGCATAAACCACTGAATTTGCCTCCCTATTTTCTTTTTTGGGAGCAGACATTTGTGGGAAAAGATCCTTTTACATCCCAGATGTACATCTTCATTTCAGAGTTTGTCAGAAGAGGCTGAATGAGTTCCGGAACCACACTTGTTTGTTTCTCTTGCGTCCAGGAGGGAAGGCATTCAGAGGCAGGGCAAATCTTTTCTAAGTGGATTTCCATCTGCTTTGTAATTTACTGTCAGGCAGCTAGCCACCATTTGGAAAATGCTGCTGTCTGTCATTAGGCAGCTAACTTCCATTTGGAAAATGCTGCTGTTTTCTTTGCAGGAGCAGAAACCAGGAGAGAAAGAGCACCAGCAGCTCACTTGTTGCCTGATGTGAGTGCCAGGGAAGGTGAGGGCTTTTGTTAATCTAGCACATACTTTCCAAGTGGTTTACCAGTTGCACTGCTATTTGTCATTGGTCAGATAACCACTCACTAATAAATAATGCTCTCAAAGCTCAGTTTACTAGATGAGTGCCTGGTTCCATGGTTTAGTTCCTTAATATCTTTACAGATATCTGTGCCATAGTCACTTGGTCTTCAGTACACAACTTTAACATGCATTATTGGTTTGGCTGCATTTCTTGGACTTGGCTCCTATTTGGGTGAGAAATATTGTAGTGTTCAGATATCTGAACCTTGTGCTTTTTCAGCCTTCTGGCTAGCTCCTTCTACCAGTGGTTATCCTTTGGGATTCAACCTAAGGATCTATAAGGAAGATCCTCAGTGTTAGATCTCACAGATACATTCTTACCACATCAAGTTGATCTGTGAGAGGGCCTTTTTTTAATCAGTCCCAAATACCTTTCCACCTTCCCCGTTGGTATTGTCTATCCTCCAACTGAGCTGTTGGTGTTCTCTGTAGGTTTTAGTAGTATATATTTGTATATTACTCATTTACTAATGTAAGTTTCAAATTTTCATTAATACTTTCTTGACTTGCAGGAGATGCAGGTGCTTGTTTGTGCCATGGGGTGAACTAGTGGTCTAAGAGGATCACTGTATGTATGGGGCCAGTGCATTTCATCATGTTATCCAAAAACAAGCAAACGGAGGACAACCACGTCGATAAAAGTACCATAAAACTTTATTTCCACAGATGAGCGCTTTCAGGCCATATGCCCTTCATCAGATAACACACAGTATAAAACCTCACATATTTAAAATAAATGTCAACCTATCACATTTCAATAAAAAGCCCTCCTTTTCTTTAGGATGGGTTTTAAAGGTATATACCCTTTAATACCAGGAGACCTATCTGCTCCTAATCGCACTACCCACCTGGTTTCAGCACATTCAGTTTCATTTACCAAATTGCCCCCCCTGGTGTTTGGAATCATAACCTGTATCACCATAAATAGAAATGAATGTGTAGGGTTATCCTTCACATGTAATGCCAAAGCATTACGCTCATTACCAAGTCTAATATCTGATAAATGTTTGTAAATTCTGGTCTTAAACATATTATTGGTTTTCCCCACATAGTGTAAGTTTCACATCCTTGACATACAGCTATATATACCAAATTCTTAGTCTTACAATCAGCATATCCTTCAAAAACATATTGTTTATTTGTCCTGGGATGTACAAATATTTGAGATTGCAATATGAAGTGACAAGCCTTGCGTTGATAACATGGGAAGGTTACCTTTACTATTAATCTTAATATTTCTCTTATTACAGGGTTCCTTACATAATATATCCTTTAGATTCTTATTCCTCCTAAAAATAAATTTCGGAGCATTCCCTGTTTGTGTCTTAAGCTCTGGGTCAGTGTACAATATTTGCCAGTGTCATTTAATGATATCACAAATGTTACCCACATCACTGCTATAAGTGAGGACCATTTTGATGGCCTCACTATCATTTCCCTTGGTAAATGTTTTATTTTTATTTTTATTTTTCTTTACCTTTACCCCTTCAAGCATCCTTCTATTCATCCATGGTTTAGCTGTATTCTTCCTCTTTATTTTACTGTGATCTATTAGGGAGCTAGTCCTATCAGATTTATACCCTCTACCTATTAGATTCCATTGGAAGCATTCCACTTCCTCATTAAATTTGTTATCACTGCATATCCTGGAAATCCTACACACTTGACCTTTAACTATGTTATCAAAAGTGCGTCTTGGATGCATACTACTATAGTGAAGTAAATTGTTATGCCAACATTCTTTCTTAAACAGTGACGTGGTAACTTTCCCCATCACATCCCTTTCTATTCTAACATCTAAAAAATCTATATTACTGGTGGAATAATGAATGGTAAATCTAAAGAATGCAGAACTATCTTCTAAATATTGAACAAACATTTCTAACTGTTGTACATCTCCATCCCATATGAAAAAAACATCATCTACGAAACGTACATAAAAACGCAAATATTGTGTCCATGCATGTGTAGAATTAAATATAACCTGATCTTCCCAATGCGCCAATACCAAGTTGGCGTACGAATTGGCACAGGGTGTACCCATGGCAACACCCTGTTTCTGTCTATAATACATGCCCTGACAAGCAAATACGTTGTTTTCCAAAACTACTTGCAATAATTTACACACACATTGAACCCCATCATCATTAAACTGTGTTTTACAGCATAATAATTGTTCTATTGCTTGAACTCCATAGACATTGTCAATAACAGTAAATAAATTATTAACATCCAATGTCACAAACATTGACCTTGTCTCATTACTTGTTAATAAATATTCTGAAACAGAACCCAAAAATGTGCTGTGTCCCTTCAAATCCTTGGAACATCCTCCACTATAGGTCTCAGTGTGGTCTCCAACCAGATGGATATGTGCTCTGTGACCCAACCCCTACCTGACACAATAGGTCTCAGGGGTGGGTCTTTAGCATCCTTATGAATCTTAGGGAGGGCTTTAAACATCGGTGTAACAGGATTTTGTATGAATAAAAAATCTCTTAGGTCCTCATTAATAAAACCTGCTGAATGCATGTTCCTAATAGAATTGTGTACTTTACCTATGTGGTTATTAACCATGATGGGATTCATCCTAATAAAAGTATGCACGTCACTAAGCATCACATTTCATTTGGAGCAATACATTGATTTGTTCATTATAACAATTGCCCCCCCCCCCCCCCTTATCTGCTTGTTTCACAATGATGTTTTCATTTTGTGTTAATTCTTGTAACGCTTCTTTCTGTTCAAGGGTTAAGTTATAAAATTTTTTCTTCCTAAAACTATTAAAATATTCTTCAAATTCTTGTTCACACATTCTAATGAAAACATTTAATGCTGGATTAAAAATTGGCATGAAAGTGCTAAAATGTTTAAGTTTTAAAACATTGCCTACATTTTCATTTGCATTACTAATAACATTTCTAATGTCCTGATACATCTGTTGTAACATCACATTTCTTGCGAAACTTAAAATATCTAAAATCACCTGACTGTGCTCTGCTAGAGCCTCCGGTATAAACGTCAGTCCCTTGTTGAGTACTTCCAATGTTATATCATCCAGAATAATATCTGAAATATTAACAACAATATCACCATTGTCACTGACCCCCCTAGTCATTCCGACACCTTTCGTCTCTTGTGTTCGTTTGTCTGCAACGCACTCCATCTGCGCACGTTCTTCTTGCGCACTGGTGCTGGCAGCATTGGAAAAGTTCTGCTGTAAACGTTGGAAACGTTCTTTGGTCTAGCTCCCTGCATTAGTCCAACATTGCTGGAATCATTGTTAACTGAATGTCCTTGTCGTATTTCCTCCGTATTGCAAGGCATACACACTGTGGTTCTATGCGAGGGATTGACCATAGAACCAGGAAGTGGAGGGCACGTACTCTGTTTACTATTGGTGGTGGTCTCTTTACGTGCTAATCTCTCCTCCATTTGTTGGTTTGGGGCTGGCTCCCTATTGGTGGCACCCATATGCCTCTCAATAGTGTCCGCTCTACCCCTAGGCCAACTGAATATATTATTCAGGGAGAAATCCTTGAGATCTCGCTCTAACTTTTTGGTCTTAATTTGTTGTAATTTGCTGTCATACACTGACGCTGAGTAAAAAATATTATTTAATCTCTCCACCTGGTGCTCCTCCGAAAAGCGATTCTCCATATCCTTTTGTAACTCTTGAATGTCTCTAACAAGTTGTTGTTCAATAGGGCTGAAGTGTTTTAGCAACAAACGTATGTAGGATAAACTAGTTTGTAGGTTAATTTCCTGCCATTTGGCTAAAAGGTCAGGATACAGTTCACCCTGTGTCGGCATGCATAAAACTCGCATGCCGCTAGGGATTATGTAGTGATGGTAGGAGTGGCTGGCATTCGTAAATGTGAGATCACCCAAGTTTTTGCTGAATTTCAGGTGATGGAGAAGATGAATTTAGCCAGGGACTCTCTTTGATGATCAACTGTTAAGGTAAGAATATCTTTGTTATTTCTATTCTCCTTGAAGTAAAGTTTGTTGTAGTTTTCTGAGCTCCTGTTTTTATTTTCCTTAACATCTTAATGCTGTTAAGGCTCATGATTCATTTTCTCATTTTGGAGTTATTTCATTATAAAACCTGTTGACCCAGCCTGGCAGAGCATCTGCCCTCATCAGTGGTATGTCAAGTTCTAGAGGTCCATCGGTGTAAAGGAGAAAAGGAGTGGCTGACTTACCTTACTTGCAGAGGGCAGGTGATGAATTGTAGTAGTCTTAACTAGCCGAACACCCTCAGTGGAGATCAGATGGAATGTAATATGAGTCACAGACCTGTTAGAGGTAAATTGGTTTAGGAGGTGCAGGCTTCCTCTTCCACAGAACTTGACCCGTTGTGAAGTCATGGACAAGGCCAAGTGCTCAGAAGTCATTTCAGGTACCTGGGGGAGGGATAGGATATAGAGAGAGGGCATGTAAAAAGCTGCTGGTTCTGCATTGTGTTGTCAGGTTAGACCTCATTACAGAAAGAGAAAATGAATGAACATTTGGGTTGTAGGTAAGGGCTTGATAAACAGCAAATAAAAGGCTCTGGAAACATTGGAGAGCAGTGTAGAAGGAGCTGTAAAATAAAATGGTAATAAATTGTCATCACAAAGACTGCAGACTGTTGTGTGAAATGATGCAGAAAGCCACTGGATTTTCATGAAGTGGAAGTTAAAGCACTCAGGAAGTGTAAAGAATCATGGTCTGTGCAAGAGGGCAGTACCAATTAAAATGGAGTTGGGGGCAGATACTACAGTAAAAAACCTCAAAGATCCAAATGGAAGAAATATAACAAATAATTCTAAATTAAAAAGTAAATAAAAGCTTAAAGAGCAGAATTCTAAAACTTAAAAAAGAGAAACTAGTGTGAACAGATGATAAGCAAAAGAAGGCAAAGGTGGTAAACAGTATTTCTATTCATTGTTCAGGAAGCAGGATGTGGAAGTACTCAGACTAAATTAGAAGAGTTTTATTGATGGGTTACTTATCAGTCTGTTCAGACAAGAGCAAGCTTGAACTTTCTTAACATTAAATGTACACAGTGGAGAGGCATCCAGTTCGATTCAGCCTGGTACTCTTAAAGAACTGTCTGGGAACATCTTGCTCTGACATATCATGGGAGGGTGAAGTAGTACCCAGGGACTGGAAGATGATAGATGTTGTTTGGTTTTACTGAAGTGAGAACATACGAAATACAAAAACCAAATGACCACTGGTGGTAGGTCTGAAGCAGGGGATGCATCATTAGAAACTAAAGGAAATTGATACATATACTCTAGACAAGAGGGAGCCTGAGGACATGGTAGAAACAGTAACTCATTCTGGCCACTATCATTTTGACTACTGAAGTGTGAAATTCTTAAAACATTAGAAGCTTGTGCAGCTGAGTTAAACAAATTCTATGAATTTTGCAACACACGTGTCAAGTATTTAAATGAAGTTTAGAAGGTAACCCTTTGTATTTGGGGCTGCTTTTAATGCAGATGTAATGCATATGAGGTGATAAATCTCTGTAAAATCTGATGTTGTCCTTTTCATTCTTCCTGAACATATAGGTTACAGATATGACCTTGGACCCAACATGTCCGCATATCTCAGACTTACGGATCCAACTTTTGAGCTCTTTCCTCTACCCATAATGCCCCAGCTAGCCAACAATACCCCCGATTTCATTTACCGCCATCTTGTGGGGGCACAGATCCTGTCTCAGAAGCTCTTTTTCAATTGTACAAGCATTTGTGAGTAGTTTTTTGTTTAGGATATCTTATCCTAAGACATTTTGCCCATCCTCCCTCTTCCTCTGTCCAGTTTTTTAAGTTTCTACATGTTAGCTCTTTTTGACTCCTTTTTTATTTTATTTTTGTACCTTCTTGGGTACCTTTGTTGTGTACCATTGTTGGTATCAATTTTTTTTTTTTTTACTTTCTACTTCTTTTCTACCCTTTTTAGGCCACTACTCCTACCATTGTTGGTAGTTTGCTGTGTAAAAAAAAAAAAATACATTTTTTCCTGTAGTTAGTAGCTATGGCCGAGAAGCTAACAGGTTTTAAAAAATGCACTTCCTGTGGGCACAAAATTCCAAATTCTAATGCCCACAGGCAATGCATTTATTGCCTAGGAGTAGCACACCTCCATACTAATTGTGCTATCTGTGCTGCCTTTAATTCCAGGGCAGTTGCAGATAGGAGGACCAAGTTGGTCATTAAGGGATTGCTACCCTACTTCTTCCTTCTTCTTCTCCTCCTCCTTCTTCTTCCTCTTCCTCAGCTCAAACCCTCAGTAAGCATTCTAAAGCTCTGTCAAAGTCTAGAAAAAGATCCCCTCTTCGATCTCTGAAGAATCCTTTTACCTCTTTGACTTTGGAACCTCCTCAGAGGACTCTGAGATCTTTGGTTCCTACTTCCTTGGGTACAAAAAGGAATCTTCAGGTAAATCTCTGAAACGACTTTCAGATCTGAAAACCTTGGATCCAACCATTGGTGTTTCAAAGTCTCCTAGAACTCGCTCTCCCAAGTTTGTGATTGATCCATTGTCTCCTCTGCTCCATTCTCCCTTTCTTCAAACCATGTCAAGGAAACACTCTAGGCCACAGTCCACTACCTCATCTGTTAGGTCCTCCAGAAGTCTTTCTGGGGCTAAAATGGATAGGATGATGAGGAAGCTCCTCAAAGCTTAGATTCAGATGGGGGTTATTCTGTCTCCATCTCCCATCAGATCCATGAAACTCCCTTCTACTTCCCGTATAGTACTGTCTCCTTCTCCGATCCATCCCACAGCTTCGGTGATCTTTAATCAGAGAGTCCTGAAAGAGTAGCTGTCCGAGCTGAAGATGGTTAGGTCTTTGACTCCGACAGTTTCCCTGACTGGTTTTGTTCCTGTCTCCTCGGATGGGTCATGGAGCTGAAGCATTAGCATTGGATCCAGGGGGACCGGGATCTACACCAATGTTGTTGGAGCCATCCTTGCCCCTCAGAGCCTCGGCTCTAGAGAGCTAGAGTCCAGCTCCTTCCTCGAAGCACTGATTAGGACAGAGTTGAGGTTTAGCTTCTTTGGAAGTTTTGGCTCCACTGCAGCCAGACATGGCTTTTCCCAGTCCATTTGCCTTTGAGTTAGTGGAGAGGATTTTCTGTCATCCAAGAGATCCAACTTCTCTTTCTTCCATGGATCCTACTCCTATCCCCCCAGCAGGTCTGAGCTGTGATCCCATCAGATCTACTCTACAGGGACACCAGTGCCAAGTAGCATCCAATCAGTTTTCTTAGAGGAACTTTCCCTCGCTTCACATACCTCCCCCAGAGCATTCCACTGAGGAGGTTCCATGTAAGAGAACATGCAAAAGGAGGCACATCGATTCCCCTATGGAATCTCTCACAGAGGATACTGACTGAAGAGAGTGAAGGGTCCCCCAGATCTCCAACAGATGACGTCTCATTTGGAGACTTTCTAGAGATAATAGCAGAAAAGTGGATGGTCTTCAGATACTCCCTCCCCAGAGGAGTCACTGTTTCTGGAAACTTTTGGTTATGGCCCATCTATGTCGTGGGAGATTCCCTCGGCTGATGAGCTTATTGACTTATTCTCTCACCAAGCATGGAAGGACCTGGACTGTGTTGAACCAATTCCCTGTCATCCCAAACAAAATTTTGGCACTGCTGAAGAGCAGACTGCTTTGGAGCAAAGGACTCCCTGTTGATGCTATGGATGTAGAGGCAGCCACAAAAAAGGAGGTAACTGAGCAGAGCTTCTGTGTCCTTCCCCCTAATAGGGAGTCAAGGGAGTTGTACAGATTTGGAAAGCACATATTTGCTTCAGCGACAGTTGCCTTGAGCTCCCTGAATTATTTAGCACACTTGACAAGGCTGCAGAGGGATTTGACCAATCATGTCTGTGGAAGACTGTAAAAGGTCAGCCTCACAACTGGCCACTCTGTTATCCATTTCTAATGTGTCCATGAGGTTAATATCCCATGCAGCAGAGAGGGTACCTTACGGGTTGCCGGTTCGCGCATTGCCATAAGGAAATATGCCTTGTTGTGGCTATGCGACATTGTGGTGCCTTTCAAGTCTTTTTTCATCAGTGTTCCTTTTGATTGAATGTCCTTGTCTGGCCATCCTGTTAAAGAAATGCTGTCCCACAGTGAACAGGAGGGGAAAGACCCTGTCTGCCGTAGGGATTTGCTTTTCTATCCCTCAGCAGTCTTTTTCCTGGAATCAGAGATGAGGTAAGAAAATGTGGTTCTGGAAATCACAGGGTTCTTTCCAGAACTCACACAAGGACAACTCCAGGGGCAGAGGGGGAGATCAAATGGAAGGCACCATTCTCACAGCAGAGGAGCCCTGCAAAACCAGGGTTTCCTTGACTCATTTCTGAGTAGACCCTTTCAGTGCTCCTGAAGGGTTTTCCAACTGCTCACCTCTGCACCCAGATACATAGGCTCTTATAATAAAACATTTTTGGGTACTAAAAATAATATCCATTGGTTATTTCATACCATTTTTCCAGATTCCCACAGCCAAAGGAAGAAAGCTTCCTGATGTCCCACCCAGTCAGACAAAAGCTGCAGCTTAAGAGATTCAAAAGCTGCTGGACAAAAGAGTCATGAAGGATGTTCCAGCAGACCAAAGAGAATTCGGAATTTACTCAAGATTCTTTTTAATGCTAAAGACAGCGGACCTGAGACCAGTTTTGGAGCTAAGCAGTGTGAACCAAATTTTGAAGAAGTCAAAGTTCTGAATGGTTATGGTTCAGTCCATCCAGCCTTTTTTATGCAAGGATGATTGAATATGCTCAGTCGATCTTCCAGACGCATACTATTACATCAAGATGAACAGACGTTCCTGAAGATATCTGTGCTTTCGGTTGGGAGCCATTCACTATCCTTTCATAACACTGCCCTTTAGTCTCACCACAGCCCCCAGCCCCCCAACTCACCTGAGACTGCTGTAATTCTGAGTGTTTTCATATTTATACACCTGGCTCCTCAATTCCCCAACCAGGCATCTATTAGAACAGTCCAGGGGCTATTTGCTCCAACTTTCTCAAACACTAGGTATTACAGTCAACATCTCCAAATCCAAACTACACCCAGTACAGAACCTGGAGTTCATCGGTGCCCACTTGAACACAGTCAGATTGCTGCTCTGCCTGCACATCGTATAGATGGAATCAAGTGTCAGGTACAGCAGATCTTTGTTCGTCCTACTCCTCCAGCCAAACTTGTCCTTCAGGCTCTAGGTTTGATGGCAGCCGCCATAATCTTAGTTCCTATGGCACATTTGTACATGTGTGTTCTGCGATGGACTGTAGCTGTTCAATGATCTATTTTGCAGCATCCTCTATCCTTCCCAGTCAACTTACTTAGGTATGCAGAAATCATCTTCATTGGTAGATTCAGTCAGATTTTTACTTGGGCCGTCCATTCATTCTGTCTTCTTCAGTGGCCACACTGACCACAGATGCCTTCAAGTTAGGGTGGGGGGCAATTCTTGGGATTGACGGTCCAAGGCACCTGGCCCCCGGCCCCCCCAAGAGACCAATTTGCACATCACTGTCCTAGAGATGAGAGCAGTCCTATTAGTGTTGCAGAGATTTCAAGATGTTCTCTCTTTGGGATTATAGCGATCCAAACTGACAACTTGTCTGTGGTCTGGTACATCAATAAACAAGCGAAACCCAATCTTACCCCCCTCTGACAAGGGGCTGAGTGTGTGGCAGTGGGTGATCTTCTCCAACCGCTTTCTAGTAGCAAAGCACATTCCAGGGAAATGCAGCGTACTAGCGGACAAATCCAGCAGGTCCATTTTGTTACCTTATGATTGGTCTCTCAACCAGTGGAATAGAAAATTCTCCATCATTAGGACCAACCTTACAGAATTCTTACAGAAAGCACTTTGGTTGAAGAGCACAGTTGTCCTCGTTTCCACCTTTTGGCCTTGCCAAATGTAGTTCCCTTTCCTTTGGTCTCATTTTTAATATCAGACATGGATACTAGATCCCAGTATAGATCTTCTATCACATCCCTCAGGGATAAAATATTCTGAGCCTCAAACTAACTGCATGGTTTCTACAGTTCCTGTAATAAGACAGCCCAGGATTTCCTGCAACATTAAACATGTACTTTTATCTTCCCAGAAAGCTTCTGCAAGGAAAATCTACAAGAGTAAATGTAAACATTTCTCAATTTGGACTCTCAGTAAAGAAATTGATCCCTTCACTGCTCCTGTTTCTTCAGTTCTAGAATTTTTAGGTTCTATTTTTTTCAAGAAGGGACTATCTTCTCCACAATCAAAGTTCAGTTGGCAGTCATATCAAATTTTCATACAGAAGAAAAAGCTTCTTCCTTAGCTTATTCTAAGTTGTGCAAGGCCCTTCTAAAAGGCACCTTCTTACTTAGGCCCCCAGTGAAAGATCCATCTCCTCCATAGGATTTGACATTCGTGCCCTTTTGAATCTTCAGCTAAAAATGATTTAATATTTTTTGTCTTAGAAACAGCATTTCTAGTAGCAGTTACTTCTGCGAGGAGAATTTCCGAACTCCAGGCTCTATCACCCAAATCCCATTACATTGTTTTTCCTCAGACAGAGGTACTTTATGAGCCAATCCATCTTTCTTACCAAAAGTGGTGTCTGAATCCAGCATCAGTCAAACGGTTTATTTGTCTGTCTGTCTTTCCTGATTTTTCAAGTAAGGGAGAGTACATGTAAAATCTTTTAGATTTACATAGACAACTATGTTTTCATTTATACAAGACTAAGGATCTCAGGAAAACCAACCAGTTTGTTTCTTTCTCACCAAGCAGCCAATCTCTAAAGTTAGCCTGGCAAAATAGATTACTGATTGCAATTCTTTTGTATATACTCAACAAGGCCTCTCCCTGTCGAAGCCTCCTACTACTCCTTCAACTAGATTCATGGCCACTTCTTCTGCCTTTTGGTCTAAAACTTCTGTTGATGACACATGCGCAGCATCTACTTGGTCTACTGTTCATACCTTTATTACTCATTGCAAACTAGATTTGACTTTTAGAAGTAGAGTTGCTTCTGGTTCAGCAGTTCTCTGGAATATCCTTCCATGAGTGCCACCCAAATTACTTAACTGGAGACTCTGTCCCATATGCTGAGGAAGAATGAAAAGCATAAGTTCAAATATTAAAGTTATGTACTCACCATAACAGTGCATCTGCATTGTTCATTTTCATTCTTCCTCATCTCCCCACCCTCCTTCACCTTCCTTTTTACCTTCTGGAGTGATCTCATGGACCTTTTTGTAACCTTTTAGTTCTAGGTTTCAACCCTGGCTTACTGTTATTTTCATTCTTCCTACTCTATCTTAGGATATATAAGGCAGCAAACTCAATCTGAGGTATTGTAGCCTAGCTGGGGCATTATGGGTAGAGGGAAGAGCTAGAGAGTTGGATCCATAAGTCTGAGATATGTGACTGAGTTGGATCCAAGGTCTGATCTGTAACCCATATGTTGAGGAAAAATTAAAATGGATGACACAGATGCATAGTTACAGTGAGTACATAACTTTTATGGTCTGATATTAGGAGAGTCACCCTTGTCAGCAGCAGGACTAATATATTTGGCATTTGAACATTTTCCAGGCTTTTTCCCATAATGCTCAACAAAAAGACCTTCCTTTCTTCAGCTGTGTTCTGCAATGTGTGTGCTGAAGCAAAAGCATCATAGAAATAGTAAATATTTTTAATCTTTTTGTGTGAAAACATTTTTGAATTTCTACGCTTTCTGTCTCTGTTTACTCATTTTAACTGTCATTTTTTTTTCAAATATTAAACTAAAAGTAAAATGACTGTCTGATTCACAGGTATCCAAAATTTGAGCTCAAAACCATTGTTAGCCAGGCCTTTCAGGATGCTGACCTTTATTTTCATATAAGAATGACTGGGAAAACTTGAATGAGGCATTTTTGAAGTGTTAGCAAAATGTCTCTTGCCTCTTTCCATTCTCATACCAGAGTGGAAAGAGAGAGTTTGTCTATTCCTATCATTCTAGCATAATCTTCCCAGTTTCATTCACTGGCTGACCTCCTGTCAGTAGTGTCAAAGGGACTGGAATTGGACCACAAGGTACTAGTGTCAGTGTTGGCATACTTGTTGATGACAACTCTGGTTACAGTGTCAGGAACGCAGCTTTTGAGATTGAATCATTTGATGTTGTCTTTACTGTCAGTGTTGACATCCTCGGCATTGATGCTGTCTGTATGCTGAGATCATTTGGCCACAGAGTTTAGGGGTGGCCTTGTAGGATCAGGCTCTGTGCTGATTTGTACTGTCAATCCTTGATGTCATTGAGGTCAGTTTTCAGAACTTTGGGGTGGAGGCTTTTGACATCAGGACTAGGGTTGATAGGTATGTCATTCCTGTTGCAAAAGGGTAGCCAATTAAAACTGAGCTCATTGCCATCTTGCTGACTGTTGGCCTCACCTGACTTCAGTCTTTGGCAGCAGAGTCGGTACTAGTACTATGTTACCATTCATGTCAGTGCCACTGATGCTAACTATTTGTCTAGTACCTTGTGACTTTGGCTTTGGCAGCAGATAGTCTTCAGCCATTTACCTTTTCAGTAAGTAGGATGGAAGGCCAGGGATATCTGGAAGGACCAGTTTTAGATATCTGGACCAGTTCAGGCTCCTTTATCCTATAGCCCATCACCTTCAAGATCTGGTAAGAAGCATACTAGTAAGAAGAAGAATGGACTCTGCTATAGGCTCCACAACCCTAGATGTCAAGGATGAAGAAGTTGTGAATGCCATCCATCTACCCTGAATGACGCTAGATTTGGGGAGATACTAACAGAGATGAGACGGAGAGGAGGATGATCCACAGACCTCATGACCTCACCATAAAAGATCCTGCGAGAAGATTTTCATACCCCATTCTTTTTTCTAGATGTTCCCTCCTGTAGGTTAAATGGCTTGCATGATAGTCAAGTTTGCATAGGAAAACCTGACATTATAGGTTCATAGGTGTTTACTAGGCTAACGACCACAAGGGCCTTTTTAAGATTAGACATGACATCTGTTCCAAGAAAACTGAACAAGATCTTCTGGCCTGCAAAAGACTGGACCTGCTGGACCAAGACTTACAAACTTGATTCCATTGTGACTGTGTCTATCACAGATAAGGAATCAGAGGCCATGGATAGACTTAGATAGTGCATTTATATATCCTCACCATTTTATATATCCTCACCATTTTCCTTGAGTTTAATAAACTATCACCCTGATGATGCCATCCCTGCCCTCCTCTGTGATCAAGTTGTGAGGGGGTATCCCATCCCCTCCCTCTGCCCATATGACCGTGATGATGTCATCCTAGCCCTGCTGCTGTGATCATGTTGGGAAGGGTGACTTAGGCCAGCCACAACTCATCCCCTCCACCTGCCAAGGATGGGTGCGGCTATCCTCCCAACCTCGTCTTTGACACCTGAGCCACTATTCAAGTTTGGGTCACGTGGCCTATAGTCAGGGCCTTATCCCTCTGTCAGTGGCTCAACTTTACCTCCATGAGGTGTATATTCAGTCTGAATTCTCTGGGGCATCTGTCTACCTCTTGACATACAATTCACTGTAGCTTTCTTGTAAGCTTTAAAAGAGTATAACCACATTTTTGACATCCACCTTTTATAAGTTAGAAAGATGGCTGCTCTTCTTTCTGGAATGTTGAATTCAGAGTATTTGACTTGTACAAATATATACCATTTCTTCTGCACAGCTTACTATTTTTCCTGCAAATTATGTAAGGTCCTAGTTCACCTGCTTTGCTAGCACCTTCGTTTTAGACCGAGGAATTTTTCCTGGCTTCTTACTTTGTCTTGTTGACCTGCAAATCTACTGGACTGCTACAGTTTCTGTCATAATTGTATTTGTCTGTCCTGTTTTTATTCAGTCTGAAGTTTAGTTTTTTTGCTCATCATCAGTTTTGGTGAGGGACTGAGTCCATATAGTTGAGTTTTCCTAAATTCCAGAATTGCATTTGCTATAGCTCTTACTCATGCGATCTTTTACTGTTTGGATTGTTCTCTTCACTTGTCTGTTAGTTTGTGGATAGTGTGGACTGGAAGTTACTCGTCTGAATTACCATGTGTGCACAAATGTTATGAATTCCTGATTTGTGTGTTGTCCACACATCTGACAATGGTCCATATCAAGTATTTATTCACTGATCACACCTTCACTTGTTAAGTCTGTCAGTATCATCATTCCAATGAACTTGGAATAAAGTACTCACATATGAAATACATTGCTGCTTTGAACTATGTAATGAAGCTACACACGCCTGAAGTATATCGCTTCTTTGAACCTTAACAGTTCTGAATCCATTTGTCTCCACTAATGATGTGGTACTGTGTATGCTAGAACCTCTTCTTTTATTGTTACTTTATGGTTTGCAGACAGTGCAGCTGTGTGGTACATGTTCTATTTGAATTGAAATAAGTGGACAAAACATGGCATGTCCTTCTGTTTATTTGTACTTTGTTATTCTCAGGATTCATGTATTGCTCAGGCCACCTTTCATACATTCACAGTTGTGTATTAGACTAAAGACCACTAAGGTTGTTTTAAGCCTAGCCATGTATCCGAAATGTCTGACAAGATCTGGTACCCTTGATAAGTGTAAGCAGGGGCATGGGAAATGAAACATTTACAGACAGGGGCCTGGGAGGTGAAACTTTTACAGGCTGCCTGTGACCATTAGAGACATAGGTGCCAAACCAGGGATGAATTTCCTTTTCCCCATCCAATTGTCCAAGTTAACATTTGATTTGTGTTGGGGAGGAACTCTTCTTGACATGTATTGGGAGCCAGTTCCAGAGAAGGGAAGTCTGTGGGATACATGCCTGTCTCTCCAGCAGGTTCTGTTTATGTCACAGGTATAGTTTAAGTCTTTAGAATGGGTGATTCTGGTGCTGTTTGTTTTGTAGATATACAGGAGGTCTGTCAGGGTGGGGACTGACAATGCTTTGTATGCTAGGCATAGATCTCCCATCAACAGCCTGTAAGAGACAATACAGGGATAGGACTTTGAGGCAGTCAATATGGGACATGCTACTCACTCCCTGTATTCTTTAAGTGTGAAGTGTCTGTGGATGTTCCAGTTATTACATGTACCTAGTTATGTACATACCAAGGGGGCATTATACTCGATGATAGGTCTGATGAATTCTGAATACAGTGGAAAAATGACTGATAAATGCTGAATACATTTGAACAATGACCTCCCTGGACCTAGATACCATACCTTTATCTATATGTTGCACAATATAGAGTGATTTCTTCACTGCTATAGACACATGATGGTCAACGGCTAAATTACTGTGTGTGTCTCCAAGTCCTTGACTACTGGGTCAGCTCTTATGGGTGTGTTGTCAGTATGATAGTCACTAGAGAGACTTCTATGTTTGCAGTTTTCAGGGTCTATAGATGGGCCCATCTTTGTGCAAAGAGATGACTGTTGCTGTTCTCCATTCATTAGGAACTAAGCTTGTTTGGTGGAGGGCCTGATAAGTAATGTTTCATGCTATTTAGAAGGCATCCTGGGATATTGTCTGGACCCCCACAGATGCACTGTTCTTGGCCTTGGAGAGAGCATTGAGGACTCTGACACATTCATACTTTCATTCACAAGCTGTATATTTTGCTAACAACATTTTAGAGTCATAGTTGTCAGACAAATTATGTACAAACTTTGCAAGATACTGCATCTGTCCTAGAAACCGCTATGATTCCTGCTTTTCTTTTGTCTTTGTTTTTGCAGAGTTGCTCAATTTTTTGACTGGGTCAGGTTTCAGACCACCAAGATTAGATCTGTTACTTTCATGTTAAATAAAAGCACATGTAAAATCAAACTGTGCTGCATTATTCTGTTCAGTGGTTGTCTTAGCTCCTTGTCATGCTTTCCTCGTGTATGACTCCACACTAATAGATTATCAGTTGTGTTTGCAGCACATTCCAGGTCTTTATTTACTTGGGCAACAGCTCTTTGGAACACATCACGTGCTGATGTGAGTGTTTCATCTTTAACTGTAATCTAAGTATAAGACTTTTTATCACTTAAGTATGGTAGTTATAAGGAAAAAAACATGCCTACATCAACCATGTAATCAGTGGTATTGGGCTTGATGTGTAACTTTCAAAATTATGCCATGAAGGGGAAAACATGAAAAGAGGCCGGTTCAGATTGGCCACCAGTGAAACAGTTGAAGTTCAATGTGCATGAAGACTGCACAGTATACATATACTAGCAAGTGCTGTTTGTAGTTAGAGAAAAATGTAGTTTCCTTTAAAAAAAAAAAAAACAAACAACATTTTATGGAGTCTCTACTTTCCCAGTAGTGCTTTAAATGTACACTGTTTGGAGATTTGTTCTTGTAGCCTTGCCTACCAGAATCCCTTCTTTGCATGTAGTACTGAGTAAAACGTAGCAGTTGGCATTTTTGGGACTTCTTCATCTATGAGTAATTGATAATTTTGACTTTTAGTCACTGTATTAAGAAAAGAGACCTGTTCAGATCGGACACCAGTGAAACAGTTCAAGATCACCACACATGCAGATTGCACAGTGTATGTATGTATATTAGCAAGTGTTGTTTGCAGTTAAAGAAGAATGAAGGACTTATAAAAAAAGACAAAAAAGTCAATGGAATCTCTATTTTCCCAGTGATGCATTAAATATACACTGTTTAGAGATTTGTTCTTGTAGCCGTGCTGGCCAAAATCCCTTCTTTGCATGTAGTACTGAGAAAAACATAGCATTTGGCATTCTTGGGACATCTTCATCTCTAAATAATTGATAATGTTGACTTTTATTCACTGTATTAACTGGTGGGTCACTATAAATGCAGATGTCTCTTTGCAGCAGTGACCACACTGTTTACCTATTCTACTGGTCCTAATTGTTTTTTAATGGCACCTAGGCTTTTATCGTCTAGTTAATGTTTAGCTTTTCTACTGAGTGCCATGGGTACATTTCTAGGTTACTGACAATGCATCAGGTTTTATTTGTATGTGATTATTCTGGCAAGCCTTTTTAGCCTCTGAGTAAGTCACCATAGTCTTGCAGAGTATCAGGATAGCATTATTATAGTTCTACACACTGTCTAAAATGTCTCATAAACTACACAACACAACATATTAGGCACATACATTTCTTTTAGTGCAGCTATTTGAAAAAAGAAGACTTGAACCCTGTATTTTCACTGATCTGTCAACAGTTTCTGACTCATTGTATTACCTCTGATCAGAATAGGTTAGGAATATACACAAGGCACACTCTTTCTGGGTTTCTCTAGACCCAAAACTTTAAACATATTTTCTGTCAACTGTTGTACTTTTCACTTGCACTTTTCAAGTTCAACGTTCAGTTCACTAATTTTCAGCATTTCATTCAGTCATTCTCACACTTCTGTTTCACTGCTTCAGATGTATTTTCACTTTTCATAGTATGAAACATTTTCATTTCCATAGTACCAATAAGCAGTTAATTTTAATTTTGCTATTTAACAAGAACATGCAAATTGTTTTAAAGACAGTTGTTTTTTCTTCTATACATCTTAGAAAATTCATTTCTAGTACAAATTCTATGAATTTGTTTAAACTCTGGACAGCCTTCCTGTTATGCTTATAATCACTCCTGCTGTGATCTTGACTTTATGCATGAGAGCAGATTTTTTTCTGAACTTTTTTATTTGCTACAGTGCATTTGCCACATGGGTCTTTTTCATCTCCTTTACTTTTGCAACACAACTTGCCTTTATTTTTCATTTTTCTCATTATTTGACTTGGATATAATTTTAGTTGCAACTTTTTCTCAGTTCTTGTAACTCTGAACTAGTAAAATGAAATACTATGCATGCATCCCAGCTTTTGATAAGGTCAGATTTGTGTGTCTTAAAAGTTGCTATCTATTATTAGAGAATTGTCAGGCAGCTCTGTTTTAGCTCAGTGGGAAATGCATCAATAGTCTCTGTAGGGCCCTCTACTCCTATAAAAAAACAAATGTCTAAATAAGTGGTAGATATTTCTGAACTAGTATTAATTACTGAATTTTCCTCTAAGTGCTGCTGTTTGTTCTTTACCTTTTTTAAGAAAAGTAAGAGTTAAACACCTTTATATGGCCTCTTCCCTGGCAACATGCAGGAATGCAGCACATCAAACCTATTCAGAGATTTCTGCTAATCCATTTATTTTCATTAATAAATCACATTTTGGGACTTAGTGCTTCCAGTTTTCTACCATATTTCAATGCTATGAAAGTTATTCCTGTAGTTGTAGTTGAGCCTTGTTTCCATTGCAGTTCTCTAGTTCTAAACACACAAGTTAACAGCTGGTATATTTTTCACTTCTGCAGTGTAAACATTTGAAATGTTGAGACCAACTTTAGTAAGTCGTGAAATATCTAGACTGAATGGCCAAAAAACGGACTTGCATATATGTCTGAGATGGACATTTCTCAGACTGTTTCCTTTTCTCTGAGGTATGACAGTCTAGGAATTGGTATATATCAGTTTGGGGATGTGGGATGTTTGCCCCCCCCCCCCCCTACAAAACAAAACTAAATAAGTTTAAATGAGAAGAGCTGTGTTTTTCTGCATTTTATGTGGTAGTGTGTTGGTATTTTGCATTACAAGTGCCGACATTTCAGTAGGGAGCTCTCCTGCAGATATATTTAAGCACTCTACACCTCGCTATGTCAAAAGATTTAATAAATAATACATTGATGCAATACTTGACAATGTAACATCCATATGATCTGTATTCACACTGAGTTCTGTGGAACAACTTTATACCATCTGACATGCTGATCGTTATTGCTAGCGCATTAGCTTTAAAATTATATACTGCAAGATTATTAGTTGCAGGGTTCTCCGTTATGAATAATAAACTGTGGTTTACAAACAAAAGCGCAAATGTCGAAACTCATTGTTTTGACTTTTAAGGATTTTCTCAGGGAAACTTCACCCCACCCAGCACGCACCTCTGATTTGTGGAGCTCTGTCCCCTATACCACTGCTACTTGTATACACAAACTATGAAATGTATGTGTGTCAAGTAATGGAAAATACTCTGAGATACCATAGTCTCAGTCTTGGTATGCAAAATCTATGTTTTCACACCATTAGTTTTGCTGTTCCAAGAATTACATTTGTATTCCTCAGACTTTCAGTGGAATCCCTAATGCCCGCATGTGACACTTTCAGCAATTTTCTGGGAAATGTCTTATTACATTGAAGGTTTTAAGGAGTGCAAGAGGTCATCTTTCAGAAGAAATGGGCAAGAACAAGGACACTTAAGACAGAGGTTGACTCAGAGTTGATGGAAAGGATTATTTTGCACAGAGGTTTGTAAATGCATGAATTGGCCTCCCTGCGTAAGTTATAGAAGGACAAGTCAAAGTGGAATTCAAGATTGTATGATACAGAAATAAAGCTATTCTAGTGATCTTTAGAAATAAGTTGGAAATTTGTTAAAAAGAAAGTGCTGTTGATCACAGGATCAAAGGATCATAGGATATTACTAGGCTATTGACTCAGAGGGCATTTTAAGCCTAGCCGTTTCATCCCAATGTAATACCATGAAAATGCTAATCAGTACCCAAGATTGCATTTAGTGATGACTGCCAATGTCCAGGAGGATTATGGACGCTATCCCCGGTAAGTATTTACGGTGCCCCATCCACTCATCCAGGTTCCTCTTGAACAGTTTCATAGAGGTGCTGTGCTTCGCATGACTTGGTAGCCTGTTTCAAAGATGCGACACACTGGGAGATAAATCTGTCCCTCCAGCATGTCCTATTTAAGTCGCAGGCCATATTTAGGTCCCTGGAATGGGTAGCCCCACTCCTGTTTGATTTACTGATATGCAGTTCATTAGGTTTGGGTCTTGGATTGTGCTGTAGGCCAGGCATAAGTCTCCCCTAAGACATCTGTATGACATGAAGTATAGCGACAGGGACTTTAGTTGGTCTGTGTAGGGCACATTCTGGAGCCCCTTGATCTTCTTTGTTAGAAACCCTTGAGGTCTGTCCATTTGCTGCAGTTGACTTGTATGGTACATGCCAAATGGAGTGTTATACTCAGTTATGGGCCAGATTAGTGACGAGTATAGAGGGGTTATAATCTGTTTTGCTCTCAAGGCGTATGTTACATAGAAAACCTTCCTTACTACAGTAGACAAGTGGTGGTTGAAATTAAGGTTGCAGTCAACTTGTGATCCCAGGTCCCTTACCACTTTGTAGGTACTTAGAGCATTTTTGTTGATTTGATAGTATTCAGGGACATTGTTTGTGCCGAAGGGAAAGATGATGCATTTCTTTGCATTCAGTTTAAGACCATGGCTAAAACACCAATTGTTGGTCTGTGTGAGACCCTCCTGGAGTATACTAACATCATTTGGGGATTTAGTGCTTGCACCTACTTTGCAGTCATCTGCAAACTTAGTCAGCCACAACCCGTTAGTTTTGACCTGAACTTCTGAGAAGTATATACCACACAGTAGGGGACCCAGCACTGAGCCTTGTGGCACCCAGCTGGTAACTGGTCTACTGGTTGATGTGGAGTCATCAACTTTGATACTGTGTGTCCAGTTTGTGAGCCATTTGGCAACCCATCTTACAGCAAAGTGGTTTACATTCAGTTTGCCAATTTTATCGGTTATGCCTGAATATGGGATTGTGTCAAAAGCCTTTGCCATGTTGAGATATGCTGCGTGCACAGATTTGCCCTCGTCAGTGGCCCTGGTCAAATTTTCAGAGAAGTCCACCAGATTTAAGAGGCAGTATCTGCCCTTGACAGAGCCGAATTGGGTAAGACCCAGGGTTTGGAGGTCGCCTGTGTCTTTATGAGGTCCTTAATGATATGTTTCATAGCCTTAAATAAAAAAAACAGAAGTAACTACAGTGTAAAATATAACTAAAAAAAGTCCAAAACATACACTGTGAAGCAGTAGGAAACACTTTCAGTCAGCCAAACTCTTCAGTCCAAGCTGTTTTTATTCTTCCAACATACAAAGACACAGATTGAGCGCTTTCATCCCCTGAAACTGGGGACTTCATTAGACTCTTAACTGCACTCCATAGTACAGCCTTTAAATGCTGTTAAAATGAGTGATGTCATCACCCTTCACAATCCTTTAAAGGTACAACTACCTTAATGCTCAAATGAAATGCACTACAAACACCTTTTGACACATGAACATTTCAACAAACATCATTTATAAAAAAAAAAGAACTTTTCAAATTCCAAGACATTCATCAAATGTAAACTTAAAAATTGTTTAAGATAATTCAACCACATTTTATCCATTGATTTGCTTTAAAACATATATATATATATATATATATATATATATACATATATATATATATATATATATATATATATATATATATATATATATATATATATATATATATATATATATATATACTGTGTAGTTGTTAAAATGTTCTTGTGTCAAAAGGTGTTTGTAGTGCATTTCATTTGAGTATTAAGGTAGTTGTACCTTTAAAGGATTATGAAGGTTGATGACATCACTCATTTTTAACAGTATTTAAAGGCTGTACTATGGAGTGCAGTTAGATTCTGATGAGGTCCACAGTTTCAGGGGATGAAAGTGCTCAATCTGTGTCTTTGTATGTTGGAAGAATAAAAACAGCTTGGACTGAAGAGTTTGGCTGACTGAAAGTTTCCTACTGCTTCACAGTGTATGTTTTGGACTTTTTTATGTTTCTTAGCCTTACAGAAGAGGCTGGTCAGGCTTATGGTTCTGTAATTCCCCAGGTCTGTTGCCAGGCCACCTTTGTGGGGGGATAACTGTTGTTGTTCTCCATTCTACAGGAACAAAGCCTGTGGTTAGGCTGTGGTTGAAAAGGGTACTTAATGTTGATGCTAGTTCATGTTTTAGCCTGTTTAGAAGACAGCCTGGGATTTTGTCTGGTCCCATAGAAGCTGTGTTTTTTTGGCTTGGACAAAGCTTTGCGGACCTGCTCTTCAGATAAGTGGGGGGAAGGGAGGTTTGTGATAAGTTAGGAGAAGATAAGGGGGTGAAATTTTCATTAAACCTGTCCGCAAGCAGGTTTGCTATCTCTCTGGGGTCACTGTGTGTGATACCGTTGGTCACTAATTCTGCACATGGTTGGGTCCTACCTTTTAGGTACGTACGTAGCTGTAAAAGGCTTTATGGTTATCTTTGGCTGTACTTAAGTTTCTCTGAAAGGAGCCCTTAGAGGATTTGACAAGTTGTCTTATTTGCCTGTTGAGACTGAGGACGGTGCTTTTCCATTTTTGAGGCCTTGCCTTTGTTTTCTTGGACAGCAACCATTTGCCTTTATTATAGAGTTTGTTGATGCTGGAAGTCCACTATGGCAGCTTGATTTTACTTGGGGCTCTGGCTTTGATTCTGTATGGTACAGCTGAGTTTATACACTTATGCAAGTGATTGTACAGGGCTTTAATGTAAGCTTCGACACAGTTACCACTTTCAGCTTGGGGGGGGGTGCATTTATACCTTCAACTAGGAGGGTATAGTTTGCTTTGGTGAAGTTTTTTAGCCTGGTTTCACTCTTTGTAAGTTCTGGTGTTGGTGTGAGCTCAAGGTGACTGTTTTGTGGTCAGATTTAACTAATGAGTGCCCGGCAGTTGCAGCAGTACATCTATTTGACACGTTAGTGAGGACCAGATCTAGAATGTTTGTTCCTCTTCTTGAGGTATAAATGATTTGTTCCAGGGCATGTGAGTTAACAAAGTCAAGGAACTTTTGCAGTAGTGAGTTGGGGCTAGCATAGGTTTCCCAGTTAATGGTGGGATAATTGAAATCCCCCATAACCAGAGTGTACGGTAAAATTTGGATCGTCTGCAGTTTGGTTAATTAGCCTTCATGGGCGTCATGACCCATGGATAACTGGGTATGACTTGAATGGGGGTCTTACCCACTGTAACCTGGACCTGGAATAACTCCATGGAGTTGTCCAGTCTAACTAGACGGGAGGTGAATTTATCTCTAATATAAATAGAAACACTGCCTCCTTTGGTTTCACATGTTCATTTTACAGTCTAAAGGTGTGGAAGGCATTGTAGCCTTGTAAGGCCAGGGTACTCTATGAGGCTTTGAACCAGGTTTCTTTGACTGCACAAACGTTTACATCTTCTAGTGATAGAAGTGCTTCCAAGGAGTGCAGTTTTTGGTTTGATCTGTTAGGTAGCGTAATGTACATATTAAGCTGAGGTTCATATGGTCCTCGCGTACAGATAAATTCCAAAATTCTCTTAATTGCAACTAGTTGTACATTATTTTCCTCCCTGCATGCATTTCTAATGCTTAATTTTCTGAGAATTGGAAGTGTCCTAATTTATGTGACTACTGCCATTTGGCTTAAATTCTACAGCTTTCTCCTTTGGTAATTTGAATAAGGAATGACCTAATTACCTTAATTACCTCTTCCTAAAGATAAAAAAGCCGGGCTGTCAGTATGAAAAGGGAACTGTCTTTTTTTCATTATAACTTTGCAGTCTTGTATCACCCATACTTTCCCCAGCATAAGATGAAGTGAGTTGGCTGCAGTCTGTTGCCCTCTAAATTTTTTACAGCTTTCCTTTTACATCTGTCACTTTCTGGCTAGCTTTAGTGATTTGAGAGTTAGGTCCTTTGGCTGCACTGTACTTGATTAGAAGCAAAGTGTATCTGTTCAAGAAGCTGCTGGAAAGTAACTTTATGGGAGCTGCAGTGACTAAAAGGTTAGTTATTCAGACCTCCCATTCACTTTTTACCTTCAAGTCTGTCTGTGTGGATGGTAGAGTGGGCAATTTTGGAAACTTTTATCTCTTTTCAGAAATAAAGTTTTACATTCTTGAAGAAGCACTGTAGTTGCAGTGGAAGTCTGAGTTCATCCATTTTTGTTTGCTATGTATTGACATTATTGCAGAGGAGCACACTGGTGCAGCAAGTTAATGTACTCTATGAGTTTGGTTTTGTTTGGATTCCAGCTGGGGGTACCTTTTGTGCTGTGGAGCTGCATGTCCTCTTTCTGCATGAATTTTCACTGGGAGGTTGTGTTGGTTCTCAAATCTATAGAGTATGCCAGTAGTTGAAGTGACTATCCATATTCCCTGTGCATATAGATATTCTGTGTCTGTGAGTGCTACGGTAATCATTTGCCAATTTTTTTTTTTTTCTCAAGGCAGTCTGAAAATTTGAAGACTGATCCTGTAATCTGAAATTGGCTTTACAGACTTTTTTAATGTATATATTTATCTATTTTGTTACAGTAAATGGAATATTATAGCAATAACCCATGCCTGGGTGTGGGTAATGCTGGATTTACCCACAGTTGGTATGGTTTGGTCACGAGGGCGAAGCCCGAGTGGCCAAACAAAGCCAACCGTGGGTAAATCCAGCATTACCCACACCCAATAGTGGGTTATTGCTATTATACAATGACATTATTTAAGAAAAAAAATTACTTTTCTATGGCATTGTATAATGCTTCCTTGCTGCCCTTTAGCAGCTGTCTGGTATTCTGCGGCAGTTCTGATGTACTGCGCATGCGTATGCCTACGCAGTACATCAGAGCTGTGAGCAAAAGCAATGGAGAAAGCAAGATCTCCGTTGCTTTTTACAAACTGTTTCACTATGTTAAATGGGTTTAACATAGCGATACAGCTTTAAAAAAAGCAACTGAGATTTTCTGTTGCTTTTTTAAAGCTGTCTGGCTATGTTAAACCCATTTAACAAAGCGAGACAGTTTTGAAAAAAAGCAATGGAGAAAGCAAGATCTCTGTTGCTTTTTACAAACTGTCTCGCTATGTTAAACGAGTTTAACATAGCGAGACAGTGTGAAGCAACGGAGATTTTGCATTCTCCGTTGCTGTAAAAAAAAAAGAGTTATAGTAATGGAAAAAGTCCAGGTGACCGGACCTTTTTCCATTACTATAACTCTGATTTACAACGTGCACGCTGACCAATCAGCGTGCACGTTTTTGAATATTTATAGGGGGTCGTCGTATAATGGACAGTTTGTAAGGTTATCTCCTCCAAGTGTCAGTTTTTATAGTTATCGCTTCCGTACGTTGCAGTTACATATATATAAGGACTGTTAGTAAAAAAACAGACATTCAGCAGCAATGACCAGCCCATTTATATAACAAAATGAGCGGGGCAGGGGTGGAGCAATGGTAGAGCAAGGAAGGGCAAGGTGTAATGCAAACTGTATGACTTTTCCAGTTTTACCTTTTTCAAAGGTGGAACACTCAGATAGTTCATGTGCAGCCTGTAATGGACTGAGTTCATGTGCAGCCTGTAATGGACTGGCTTCCTGTTGAGAACTGGTTCCTGTTACTTGCTGAGACAGGCTGAAATCTCCCCTCCCCAATAACCCTGAATGAAAAGTAAGGGACCACTCTCCATTGTATGTGGTAGTTTTTCTTTTTATTTCACTGTTAGTTTAGGTTTTCAAGAGTGATAAAACAAATAGTTTCTGCACAGGCTAGTTCTTGTCCACATTGAAAAAGCATTCTTGGTTAAATCCGCGGTGGTGGTGCTGCGGTAGCGTTGTCGCCTTACAGTAAGACGCTGACCGGTTCGACTCTCAGCTAGAGCGTCTTCTGCGTGGAGACATGCGTGAATGGGCATACCTTCATTGAAGGTTGTGCGTTAGGGCTGGCAACTCAACACATAAAAATCAACTGCCAATCATTAGCGGACCGGAGTTCCGCTGTGGCGACCCCTAACTGGGAAAAGCCGAAAGACACAACAACAACATTCCTCACCACTTTTAAGAGTTTTAAGTACAAAATTATAGCTGTCAGTGGGCATTGCTTTCACACTTTGAGGAACAAGCTCTTTAAATACTACTGCTGTTCAAATCTGTTTACAAAGCAGCAGTCTGTCTATCTGCATCTCTTGCTATTTTGATTATGGAATGGATTGGGGTTTCCTGAAGGCTTGACTGTCAAGAGTTTGGCACCAGAAAACAACTCTGAGTGTTGGATGTGATGGGGTCTCAGGGCTGGCTAATGATCCTGTGGATCCCAGAAACATAAGACCACGCTAGCACAGAGTGAAGTACAAGCAACAGAAGCAGGGTTGCCTGGTCCTGTGGGCTAAAGCTTCCATGTTGTGTTGCCATGCCCATTTCATAACTGATGCATTTTTGAAATAATGACATACCCCTCTACTTCTGCTCAGCTGGGATGAGGAAGAAAAAAATGAAATGTTTTTTCACCTATTGAGGACTTTTGGCAAGAATCCGTGGCTATTAGACTGAAGACAAAGTTTAGTTGAGTGAAATAAAGAATTGCAGCAGAATTCTGCAGGGTCATGTTTTAGTGTTTAGACGGAACTGAACAGAGTGTAATGTAAAGTTGGTAGGAAAATAAATGTTGGAGCTAAAAAGTAAGCAGTGGGGGGAAGTGCATGTTGAGGTCATCTGTTGGTGAGCTGTGCATTTTTAAAGGTTGTGCAAATGTGCAAAATTAAATGCAGCAATTGAGTTTTGATAATCAACTGTGCAAGAAAAACAGAGATTTGGTATGCCCTGTAAAGTCTTGTTTTTGCAAAAATTGATACCGGATAGCTGATGTCCTCTGCTTTTGTAGTCTTTATATGTGGTGGTGCACATATTGGCAACATTGTGACATCATTTAAAGTTCATTCACTTGCCTATAGTGCGACAGAGAGGCCAGGAAATGCAGCATTGTTATTGAAACCTACAGCTGTTTATTGTAACAGTCTGTAGTCTGTCTATAGCAGTTACCAGACTGCACAGCTGGCATGTCTCAGTAAATGCTGCCCAAGTTCTAGTTAATGCCTGAGAGCAATGCAAAACTGGCTTTTTTGGGGATTCGGCAATGAGACAGTGGTGTAGGCATCAGTGACTGCAAACTGTATGTGGGAATTATTGATTTAACATTTTCTTTTATCACCACTTCTCTATTTTTCCTTTATTGCATCTTGTAGACTGAAGTTTTCCACTCTCTCATACTGTTACACAAAATTCTAAACCCCATTTACTGTTTGGTTAGTTTGTGTTAATAGTGTGCTGTTTTCCCACTCGGACACTTTTATCACATTTCTGGTAAGATCAAGCAAAGTACTTTTATATATGTCAGCTGTTTTGTGTGTTGTGAAGTCCAGCACTATTCATTTTAATACGAAGAACATGTTAGTTAGATTAAAGCTCAAAAATTTTGCTGGGTATGGAACTATTGTGTTGTAAAAATTAATTTTACAGTGTGTTCCTCATGATCTAGTCACTAGGTTATTAGAGCTGTCTGAAATTCTGTGTCTACTGATGAATGCATTGCATTTGATGAAATGTACTATTATTCTTTGTTTTATATACTTGTCTTCTTGTAAATGAGCACTCATAAGAATGCACACAAAATGCATCTCCTAAAGCAGAAAACAGAATACTCAACATTTAATAGTATTGCTGTTAAGGGCTAATGTGAAATGTTTACACAATCTTTGCACAGCAAGTAAAATTTTTGAACTGAATAGTAATCAGTATATTGTATGCAGTAGTAAATAAACCTGTGTCCAAAATTAAGTGGCTTCTAGACTTCGTTCTCCTTCCAGTTCTCTCTCTCTTTTCTGTTTGGAGTGTTGTTTTATAGTGTTGAGCGACTTGGTGTGTGTGTTGAATGCTGCTGTTTGCTGTTTTTAAAGGACGTCTAGCCCTCCCTTGGGGTTACTGCAGCAGGAGTTCATACCTGTTCTTCAGGCCAGCATACAGACTGCGGACAGGTACCCAGTCAACCTGCTCATGGTGTGCTGTTTGTCCCCATGTAATGCCCATGGTTATTCGCTCTTTGTTGTTTAGTTATCTCTTCATTTATTTTTACTGCTCTGCATTCTGTGGCAAGGCATCTTTTTATTGTAATGTGGTGAACATTTTTTTCTTTTTTGTTTTTTCATAAAATGTAAGTGTCTGGTGTTTTCAAATCATCATTTTTATATAAGCTGGGATAATGTAGGGGGCGGTTGGGAGAATAATTTGGCTCCAATTTTTATACTAGGTGAGCTTAAATTCCAGTGACTCATTTTTATGTTATTGATGAAGTATATAAAAAGCTTTGCTTATTTTTTTTTTCAGAAAAAAAGTCTTGCTTTTTATCTTGATGTAACTTTTTTCTTAAACACTCTGTCTTGTGAAGCAGTGTGATCATCTCATCTCATCCACTCAAAAACATTTGGTTATGTGATCATCTTACACATATAGTTAAATATCACTTATAGCAGATCTGCTAGCCTGCATTATAACTAGTGCAGGTAGTAAGCTGCAGTATATTTTTTCTGCATTCTAAATCCATAGGCAAACTGTTAAGATGACGACGCTGGGGCCTCAATTTACAGAAGACATAGAGTCTGTTGATAGAATATAAGCACCTGTAAGAGTTCATTATTGCATAATAAAGTACAGATGCACTTATTTTACAGCATGTATTTAGTTTTGCATCATATATATTGTTTTTCAAAATGCTGTTAAAATATTTGAGAAAAGTTTTCACATTTAGAGTGAAACCTCATTGAAACTAGAATTTAAAAACTACATCTACTTTTCAAAATACAGAATATAAACTTACTGAAAACACTTCACATGAAAAACATAGTGTGAATGAACTTCCTTTTCAGAGGGGACTACACCCATCTCCATCCCTCACCACACTAATTAAATATGCTAACTCTAAGATTATACTAGTGTGACGTAAATGGAGTAACTCTTCACTTTTCTGTAAAAGTTTCCACGATTTAGGCATTCATTGAGATGGTGATTCTGCATTCTGATTTTAAGTGACTTTCTATAAAGTGGTATTGCAATGTCAAAGTTTATCCAGAGATGTGTCTAATATGCACACTCACATACACATGCATATAAAATGTGTGCGCATGCATGTATATATGGGTATTATACATTTTATATATGGGTGTGTATATGTGTAGGCATTTTATACATGTATGTATATATATTACATATATGCATGTATATATGTGTGTATGTGTGTATATATAATTATACAATGATCCCCCATTAATATTTAAAAACGTGCACGCTGATTGGTCAGCGTGCATGTTGTAAATCAGAGTTATAGTAATAGAAAAAGGTCCGGTCGCCCAGACTTTTTTCATTACTATAACTCTTTTTTTACAGCAATGGAGAACGCAAGATCTCCGTTGCTTCACACTGTCTCGCTATGTTAAATGAGTTTAACATAGCGAGACAGCTTTAAAAAAAGTAACTGGGGAGATTACCTACAAACAGAAGAAGGCAAAATGAGGCAAACTTACTCAGACAGCTATGTCTGGAGGTAGGCACACAATTAAATGTGGTTTTGCTGCCATGAATGCAGCATCCAGAAGTGCTTTAGGACTGTAAGTAGGAGGCATGCTTGGCTGAGGATGCAGTCCTTGTCAGAGGCTGTAAAGGGGCAGCTCCTCAATATACCACTAGGCAATGCAGTTACTGTTTGGACTCCCCTCTCAAGAGATCTTTAGAACGTTAAAGAAAAAGAGTGAGACTGTCAAAAACAGTTAAATGTCACTCTTCCATACTAAGGTATGATAATTATTTCTCCAAAAAAAAAAAAAAAGATGCAAAGGTGAATATAAGACCTTTCAAGTACATGGATGACAAGGTAATCAGAAAATGGAACCTTGGAGTCCTCAGTGGTAGGAAACTGACAGCAGCAGTGACTGTCCAACACTTCTGCCCTACCTCAGTCTTTGGATCCCTTTTTTTTTTCTAGATTTCCCCAGTCCAAGACTGGGGACGTCTGGTTTATCCAGAAAATTGGAAAGAAATTGCACAGGACGAGTGGCTGCTGCAAATAGCATCACAAAGCTACAGGCTGCAGTTATTGTCTGTCCCAAAGCCAGAGACATCTAGTATACCTTTACTTGGCGATACTGTTGCATCAGGCAGTAGTAGAAAGAAGACCAAGGTGAGCGGAATGCACAAGGTTTTCCTAAAGGCTGGTCATACTTCCAATAAAAGGAGTTAACTTGGAGGCCATTAATGAGTCTGTCAAACGTAAGCAAGTTCTTGAAAGCTCCGCAATTCGAGATGCTGACCTTAAAGGTTCTCTTGCTCCTCTGTTTCCTCAAATCTTGATAGTGAACTTGAATCTAGAGGATACCAGTCTGCAAAATTCCCATGCAAGGGAACCAGAGGCATTTCCTCAGATTCAAAGTGTGTATATTGGGGGGGGGGGTCACACTACAAATTTACTTCCTTGCCCTTTGGTTTATCTGCTGCACCCATGGTATTCTGTAAATGCATGACTCCAGTAATAGCCCACTACAGGACCAAGTACATACACTTGTATCCTTATCCGGATGATTACCTAATTCACGCCCATTCACAGAGATCATCAACTTACACTCTGAATTGCCTTCGTAATGTAGTATTCTGTTTCATTATCCTCAGAGATGGTGGTCTGCTTGTGGTTCAAGTGGACTAAAATAAGCAGAAGGTCTTCATTCTCCACGACAAAGCAGATTCCCTGGCCCAACTTCTTCAGGACATGCCCCAGAAGAACTGTTTCTGCAAGGGAGTTCAGGAAGACCCAAGATTAGATATATACAGTTGTCCGCATGGCATCTGTGATGAGGTTGTACTTGAGGAAATTTCAGTGGCACCTCAGGTTTGCTTGGCACCAGCACACACTATTCCTGAAGGAGTCTGTTCTTTTTCTCCTTTACTTAATGTAATGTTGCGATGGGAATCCTTGGGTCTCATTCAGCATGGATTTTCCATTTACAAGGCCACCTAATACCCAGACGATAACTATGCTTTCCTTAGACATGGCCTGGGCAGTGCACTTAGCTATTCTGAGAGACCAAGGCATTTGGAATAACTAGAAAAACAGGCATATCAGCATCAAGAAGATGCCAACAATCCTGGCTCTTCAGGCTTTCAAGCCAATTTGGAGACCATGGATTCTTAGCCCTAACAGCTAATGCTAAGATGCCAATGTGATGTTGTAAATAAGTGCTGGTGGTGGGAATACTTTTTTTTTTTTTTTTTTTTTTTTTTTTTTGGCAAGCTGGCTATGCAAGAATTGGAGATTGTCCTGAAGTCATGCATGACCCTCAAGGCTTCATAAACTGCATCTCAACAAATGCCCTGACAGATTAATTAAGTAAGACCCACAAAAATGGATGTAGGTAGGATGTACCACAATTACTTTTTTGTTTCTTCAAGTAACATAGGTTCTACTTTAGAGAACATTGCAGGGAGATGTCGGCAGTTATGCCAGCTCCTTCATCTTGGTAGGTATTTTTCTATGTTTTTATCCTGTTATCATCTTTCTCCCCATAGTGATTCAGAAGATGAAGGCGGAGAGTGCAAAATGCCTATAATGGTCCCTTTTTAGCCAAGGCAGCATTTATTCTCCCTACTGATGTAGAGGGCAGTGAAGAAATGGTACCCCTTTTCAGCATGCTCACCCCTCGTTGCCAGCTTGGGGGTCTTTGGTACATCTGGACCTGCTGACTCGCATGCTGACTGCATAGATGATTTTATTCTGCCACCGTTTAGGCATTTGTTTTCAGAGAACTTGCTAAAAATCATAATTGAGGCTAGGAGGCCAGTACTAGGAGTGCCTGTATAGCTAAATCTCTCTGGTGCCTCTGGAGGAAACAAGTTCCCCACCACAGTAACAGTGTTCTTGGTTCTACAATATCTGTCAGAACATTTTGCAGCAGGATTAGCTTATTCTTAGGTGGAGGCACAGTTCTGTCCAGTCTCAGCCTTTCTACTGATGACTCCTATTGACTTAGTTCTACCAGTTAAATATTTTTCTCAAAGGGACTGTCCATCTGTGGCCTTTTAAGACCACAGTGGCTTCAACATGGACTTTGAACATAGTGCTAGAGAAACTAAACAAGTTTTCCATTGAACCTTGGGCTTCTACTGCTCTCCAGCACCCAGTATTAAAGATATCCATTTTACTGACTGTAACATTAGTCAGAGGAATTTGTGAGTTTCAAGCCCTCGTGTAAAAAGCCTTTCTTTGGAGCGCCATAGGGACAGAATTAGTTTACCTACAAACTCTTTTTATGTCTAATTTTGTTACTGAATTGTCTTTGAAACAGACTATCTAGTTGCCAGTCTTTATTCATGATCTCTAGAATCAGGGGAAAAGGATTTAGCATTCCTTAGATGGTGACAGACAATTGAGATATTACTTGTATAGAAACAAAGACCTGAGGAAGGCTGAGCAACTTTTTCATTTGCCACTAAGGAGGGGAGTCAAGTCTTTAACAGAACATCACTAAATGGATATATAACTATATTAACTTCTTCCATGGAAACATGCTGAAAGGGCATGTCAGGACACACTGTACTCATGGGCACTGCAGATGTTACTGCTTTCGTTAGAGGAGTAGATACCCAGGCCTTTCTGGGTGCAGCCAGTGGTCCTCTGTGTGCACCTTTTCTGACTTTTAGAGATTGGAGATCCTACCTAAGGGCAGGTCAGGTTTCCTTAGTGCTGTTCTACAGGTCTGCTGCTCCTAGAAAATAACCAACCTTCCTGTATATTTCACAAGCTTGAGGGATCTTCCAGTGGTTATGAGTGCAACAGTGTTCCGTGTCATGAGCATACTATAGTTCGGTAGGGGACTTTAGCACAATAGCAGGTTTTCAAGCAGGATTCCTGTTGCAGTAGTGTTCCCTACCTCGATCACCATGTTAATAAACACTAACAGCAAAGGGTTGAAGTGGATACCAGTTCACCATCCTCCCCACACCCTCCACCCCAGCTGCTTTGCTCATTTCTGCTGGTCATTGTTTCTCTGGGGAACCCAAATTCTATCTAGAGTGTGACATTCAGGATCTCTTCATGGGTCAGCCTAAGGGCTTCATGGGTGGATAAACAAGAACTGAAGAGCAACAAAGAACTAAAGATAGTATGAGCTGACTTCTCTTTATACTAGGAGGAGGAGCTAGTCTGGCTTAGGGAAAGGGTGCTAAACTCTGGAAATCAAATCAGAAGTTGAACCTTGCCTTACAACTGAGATCCCCAAAGGTATTATGCAGACTTTCTTACACAATTGTACTTTACTGCACTGTCCACGATCTTCCATGGGCAGTCTCATCACCACCCAGTAGACTGGCATGTTACATTAGACTAATGTATATTTCAGTGTAAATGTTTTTTTGCAGACAAGTTGCACTGCTGCATCTCTCCCATATGGGGACATTTTATATCTCAAAATATAATAGCCTTCAAGCATACACCAACTCTGAGCAAAGGGGAAAAATGTTTTTCCCTTTCTTCCAAGTTAGTACAATCCGAAGGGTAATATATAGAGAGATCTGGGTTGTTAGTACAGACCACCACATTGGGAAAGTAGGAGGACAGCCCATTGTAAGGGCAGAGCGGATCCAAGGGGTACAGTTCTCTCTGAAGAGACGCATTGAAAGTACATTTCGGCTTGTATGTCAACATTCAGCTGGGGTGGGGCAGTGTGATTGATTTATTTGGCTTTGACAGGTTCATCACTGATCAGCTCTAGTGCTATCACTACCTTTCTGATATGGTAATTATGTGTGACGGTCTATGCTGTCTTCTTTCTTTGTCAGTAGTATTGCAGTCAATTAAGACAACTTTTCTAGGCATATAAGTTTCCCCCACCCAGGCTATACCTCCTGTTTGCATCGTTATAATCGAATGCAATTTCCATTCATACACCCCTGTTTCTTAAAGATGCCCTTATGTCTTTCCGCTGCAGTCTCAGTCCCACCATTTTTTCACCTGCTGTGCTGGTATAGTACATTAAGATTCTACCACGTATTTGGCTGTATATTTCTTACAGTGGTTGCTTGAGCATATTTTTCTCCCCAAAAAAGGCTCCTGGACATTATTTGTCTTTTTGGTAGTCTCCACATTTTTGCCAAGTCTTTTACCCCTCCTCTTTCTCAGAATTACACACATGTAGGTCATTAAGTCAGTTTTCTTAGCTTTCTGCTACAGAAGCTGCACAGTTTCTTACCTGTACAATACACAAGGCCTTTCATTGATATAGTTTCCAGTTCTAACTAGTGAAAACTCTCTCTCTTTGTTTAAATTCAATCATTAAGTAGACATGTATGTCCTGGAAGCTAACCTGCCTTGATGGGAGTGCTTGATCACCTTTGAGATATTTATTTTGACTTCCTAGGTCTTCCTCCAGCTAGGCCTTAGCCAATAGTAATCATTCTTTAGTTTTCTATACTTTTAGTATGTTTACAATATCTTTGGCTGCTAGTTTGGTTTTCTAACAATATTTGCTGATCTTTCTAGATCTTACTTTTGGGAAGTCACTCGAACAGTAGTGTGAGTTTCCACACACATGTGAAACAGAGTCTGGCAAGATTTCTTCAGCTGTCATCACCCCCTTGCAAATCGTTGTAGGTCTTGCCTTGATTTAAGTGTTAGTGAGCCTTGCATAAAACTCCTATTGGCAGGTGCAGTCTTCAGTTGATTTTACTGTTCACAATTGTTGGTTGTGTGATTTCATTTTACATTCAAAAGTAGTTCATCAGTCAACTTTGGACTTAATTCTATGGCAGTAAACATACACTTTCTTCAGAAAAAAAATGTTGCTTTTTAGTAGTTGTTAATGTAGCTATTTTCAAGTTTTACTCAGTTGGCTAATGTAATAACTTCCTCGTGTAAATCCCTCCACAAGTGAATTTAAGGTAGAAAAACCACACCAGAAGGATTTCATTCTGAGTGCCTTTTTTCTTTGTGTACCCAAGTAACAGATTATTCTGAACAATGCAAGAAATGTAGTAAGGCTACTAATATAAGAAGTTTGAAAGCTTTAGAAATTTCTATAATAAAAAAAGTTGCATAAATTTAAAAGAATAAAAGGCTTAGAAAAGAAGAAATGCAAGACAGAATGTCTGTAGGAGGAATAATCAATCCACTGTGGCTAAAGTTGCTTGAAGAGCAAGTTCCTGACACAAAGCAGGTGGCCTCAGATTCGTAAAAAATGCTGAAGCCTTCTCAAGTTCTGGTTTTAGTAAACCTTTGATGGGTTTGGCTGCAGGGGCTTTGTCCATGAGGGGTGAAAGAACGCAATCAGCTATTTTAACTCTTTAAGCCTGTTTAATGAGTTGTCTAAGCACCTGGTACTTGTACCAGTCCTTTCCATGTGCCAGAATAAATCAGTTTTCTCCCATTTTTTTTTTTATTTTAAAGCTACAAAACTAAGACTTCAAGGTTAATTAAATCTTTTCTCCATTCAGGATAGTTAAAGGGTGAATATTTCATTAGAACAACTAATGTACTAATAAAATAATTTTTCTAAATGATCTGTACCAGAATCCCATGCATGGTGCTTTAGCATGTCATTTCCAGCCTCTTTCTCTGCAACTTTAGTTGGAAGTTATAGCTAACTAACCCATGGTCTGTTACTGCCTGGTGTATGAAATGATATCTGGAACTCAAATGTCTGTTATTATTTAGGGACTTCAGTTCTCAATGATTTACAAGAAAACCACAATTGTTTTCGAGAACAGACCAAAAATGTTTAGCAAAAATCTGGACATTTTGTGAAAATCTTGACAGTTGAAAAGTATGGAAGGATTGAAAGCAAGATTGGAAGCAATATTTAAAATGAGGAGGTTCTTTCTGATAAGTTGAATATGAATTGTGGAACCTGGTAGGGTTGTCTTCTTTCCTCTTTGTTTGCTTCATATTTAGAGCCATTAATAAAGAAAATAAAGGACTGAGAAATGTGAGGATATAATTGATGTGGTAATCGAGAAAAGTTGGTTTTATTTGCAGATAATATTTTGCACCTGATACATTCAGAAAAGGGCATCTCAGTGTTGTGGACCATTTTAAGACAATTTTTAAGTCTTTTTCAGGATATACAATTATTGAAGATAAAACAAAGGCTATATCCATAAATTATGTATCCAAAAACAAATTGGTTTAGCAATGCCCATATTTATGGGGACTGGATAAGAAGTATTTAGGAATATGGATTCAAAAGGCTTCTGTTATGGCAGCTAAGGATATGTGGGAAGAGAGTAAACAAAAGATAATACAAAAACTGAGAAACTTGGAAGCTCTTATTTATGAATATGGATAATAAGATACAAGCAGTGAAAATGTTTTAGTCCCTTTATTTTTATATTGAGGTCAGAAATATTTTTATTGACAAAGGGAGAATTTGTGGGCAGTTATTAAAAAAAGAATTGAAAGAATTTATCTGGGAGGGGAAGAGGACAGGAGTTAAATGAGATAAGTTGAATCTTCCAGTAGAACAAGGTGGTTTAAGATTGCGTGATTTGAAGGGATATTTTTAGAGTTACTCAATTAAGACTTTATATATATACAAAGCACAAGCAGAAGGTTATAATTCAAAGTAGAAAGGGTTGATGATGAATAAGGAGGGAAGTTCAAGAAATATGGAGAGACTGAAATTTTCGATGATCCTTAAGGAGAATAACAACCACCACCATACAGAATATTATATTCATAAAGTAGCAAAAAGTATGCTAAGAATTAAGCCAACATGAGAATGGAGAAAAGAGATATTGTCATTAGGAATGACTGCAAGTTGGGAGTACAGAAAACAGGCAAAAGTAGCTGGAATATACTGGAGAAAACTGTGAAAGGAACCAAGATATTGGGAGCAAATAACTAGAGAGGGAAAGGTAAAAGAGTGGGATGAGGCCATGAAAATGTGTTGTCTTCAGGCTAGAAATTGCCTTCCCTACCAGAGACTGATATCAGAATGTAGGGGAATTCTAAATGAAAGACCTGCTCTGGTAGAGTTTTTATTTGCATCTAGAACAGGAGTTGCTGTTAAAAAATGATAATTTGTAGATAATAGAAAATGTTGCACAATAACTACAAGATTCAGTCAGAGGAGGTTAGAAAAGACTGGGAAGAGAGACTGGATAGCACTTTACAAGGAAACAATGTGAGGGCATATGTATGGTTCCCAAGTACACAACAAAGTCCAGAAGATTTAGGATCTTTGTTTTGAAGTGTTTGCATATGTATGTTTTTGTACCAAGCAGATGCCAAAGATTTTTTCCTCAGAAAGATAGCAAGTGTTACAGTTGTGATGAGGAAGAGAGTGGTAACTGGGGACATAAGTTTTGGGAGTGTGATAAGTTGGCAGATTTTAAAAATACCCTTCAGAGTATTATTCGCTTGACTTGGGGCACAGAATCTGAATTGCCTAGAAACAGTAAGGCCTTAAGTTTAATTGTGTTGGCTGCCAAAAAAACAATATACTAGAAAATGGAAATCAAAGTCTAAACCAGCTATATTTGAAGTATTGAATGTTATAAAATAAACAAACATACTGGAAGAAGGATATTTAGAAAAGGGGAAAGAGGAACTTGCATTGAAAAAAATGGAAATTGTGGGAACAGTACATGCAGAATAAAGTTCAGGAGGAGGCTTGAGGTTTAAGGGAGAGCAGGAATTGAGCAAATTATGTAATGTTGGCCTGAAGATAGTTATAAAGAAAATAAAGATATATAATCTACGTGAAAGGAAAAATGTTAATATGGTGTATTTTCTTTTCTGTTAATGTATGTTTTCGTATATCATAAATGATAATTTAATAAAGGCATTTTAAAAAACATAATAGTAAGGAGGAGACTGGGCATATTGTGCTTCCAGGAAACAAGGTGGAAGGGCAGTACAGCAAAGCTGCTAGGCATGGTATACATGTCTACTACTCCAGAGGAGGTCAGACTAGAACTGATGTGGGACTTTTAAGGAAGAATCTTTTGAAGACGGTGGGTAATGTTATCAGAATTAGTGATAGACTCATAGCAGTCAGACTCCAGTGTAAACATATGGTAGTACTGATAATCTCAGTCTGTGCCACACAGCAGGGTTGTGATAGGAAAAAAGTGTTTTTAGGCAACAGCTGTAGGACCTGCTAGATACACCAGGGTATCATGAGTTGGTAATGATAATGGGATACCTACATGCTCCTAATGGGACAGGCAGAACAGGGTATGAAAATTGCCACGGTCCACATAGGTGGGCCAACAGGAATAAAGGAGGAGAGAACATTCTAGACTTTTTGCCGACAAATGGGTTGGCGGTAGCCAGCACATTGTTCAACAAGAGAGACCGTCCACAAGATCACATAACAGAAGTGGTCAACGTGCAACTTAGGTAGACATCCTCCTGGTAAGGAAAGGACATTGGGATAGAATTAGAGATTGGAAAGTCATCCCCCATGAAACAGTTGTCCCAAAGCATAAACCACTTTTAGCCACACGACTGTAAGCAGTGGTCAGATAAGGCTTGTAAGGTCAACAGAGATTAGACCAAAGACCTGGAAGTTGATTGCAGTGAAAGTATAAGAGTTCAAAGAAATAATTAGAGCTTAGCACCTTAAAAAGAAAAGGGAATGGGTAAAGTTGAAGAAGGGTGGCAGCATCTCCAAACAGCATGTGTGAAGTATGTAGAACAGATATGCAGCCACATGAGGTCTGGAAATGTACATAAGAAAAGTTGGTGGTGAAATTCTGAAGTCCAGGAAGTTACAGAAATAAGGGAGGAATGCAGGAGAAAGTGGAAGATAGAAATGATGGACCAGACCAAGAAGGAATACTGGTTGTCTAATAATGAAGCTAAGATAGTAGTCTCAAAAGCAAAGAACAAGACCAACAGAGGCACTCTGCCTGTTCCTGGAAAGTGACTCAGCAAATGTGACAAAGAAACTCTTATGTTGCAAGGGAAAGACGAAGGATAATCATCAGACACCGTTCATAAGCATCCATAAAGGATGGCAGCAACAACCTGCTCACTACTCCACAGAACATAAGAGGCAGATGGAAGGAGTATTTACTGCTTCTGAATAATGAAACAGTAATGAGAGGAAGGCATTTCCCAGATGACTGGAGAGTAAACATCCTAGTGCCAGTGTACAAAAATGAAGTAGGTGTTCACAACTGTGGGCAGTATAGAGATATCAAACTCGTGTCACACTGCATGAAGGTGTTGGAGAGGGTGATTGATAAATTAATACACAGAGTAGTAAAAAGTAAGAGGAAAGGTGAATAGTTCTGATTCGGGTCAGGATACAGTACAACTGACAAGGTTTGCAGAGAAATAAATAATGGAGAAGAAACTAGAGATGAGGAAAGGGTCCAGCTAGCTATTTCCAGAGTTGGCGAAAGTGTATGACAGGGTTCCAAGAAAGCTGATTTTGGGCAGTCCTGTGATGGTTTGAAGTGAAGTCCCAGAAACATTGGTAGAATTAGTGCAGTCTGTGTACAAGGGCCTAATGACACAAGTGTGAACAGCGATTGGACTCAGAGGGGTTACCAGAATGAGTGGATTTGCATCAGGGTTCATCTATGAGCTCACTGCTGTTTATACTGGTGATCGGACTACCTTAGTAGACAGGTCAGCAGTGACAGATCAACAGAGTTGCTATATGCAGGTGATGTGGCATTACAGGCAGACTTTGAACAAGAATTTCAGCAAGAGATAAGGAATGGAATGCCAAACTAATGTCACATGGGATGAAACTGAGTACAGGTAAGACAGCTGTAATGGCAACAGATCGGGGGTTATGGGAAGCAGCTGTGAACTGAGATAGAAGGGAAAATAGTGGAACAGGATAAAGCATTCATAAGTTCATAGGTGTGTACTAGGCTAATGGCCCTGGAGCCTTCACAAGCCTAGCCCAAAAAAAGTGCCCTGGCATCGTGCCACCCGATGTTAGTTCCTAGTGCCCCTATCCAGTAGAGCCGCTGGAGTGATCTCTGGAGTGAATTTCCTGTTACCCATCCACTCATCGAGATTTCTCTTGAAGAGGGCCAGGGAGGTGCTTTGCTTGACATGTATAGGAAGCCTATTCCAGAGCATGGGCAGTCTCTGGGTGATGAACCTATACCTCCAGCATGTCCTGTTGATTGTGGTAATATGATTGAGTACTCTGGAGCGTGTGGTGCAGAGGGATTGGGATTTCATTAGGTGTAGCATTTCTAGCAGGGCTTGTTCTGACATGGCTTTATAAGTCAAGCCAAGATCACCTCTAAGTAGATGATAAGAAACAGAATAACTGGAATTCCTTGAGTCTGTCCATATAGGCCATTTCTTTAAGGCCTAGGATCCTCTTCGTGAGGTACTTCTGTGGCCATTCCAGCTGTTGTAGGTGTCTAGTGAGGTACATGCCAAATTGGGCATTATACTCGATGAGTGGTCTAATGAGGGCTGAGTAGAGAGGGATGATGACCTCTTTCTTCCTGGATGCAAAACCCTTGGTTATGAGATGTGCCACGTAGAAGGACTTTCTGACCACGGTGGTGATGTGGTAGTCAGAAGAGAGGTTGCTGTCAACTTGGGTGCCCAGATGTCTTATAACACCTTCAGTGTTCATTGCGCTCCCATTGATGTGGTAATTAGTAGGAACTGAGTTTTTCCCAAAGTGAGTGACAACGCATTTTTTGGCATTCAGCTTAAGGCCATGGCTCCGACACCAGTCATTGGTCTCAGTGAGGCCTTTCTGGAGGATGTCTGTGTCAATTGGGGAGTTAATGGCTCCCAGCTTGCAGTCTGTGAACTTGGTCAGCCAGAGTCCCTCCGTGTCGGCCTGGACTTCTGAGAAGTAGATGCCAAACAGGAGAGGACCCAGGACCGATTCCTGTGGTACTTCACTCGTGACTGGTCGGCAGTCCGACTTGGAATCCGCTACTTTCACTCTGTGGGTCCTGTGAGCCAGTTTGCAACCCACCTAATGATATAGGGGTCGATGACTAGTTTGGTGAGTTTGTCAGTAATTCGTGAGTGAGGAATGGTATCAAAGGCCTTGGCCAGATAGTGACTGACTCGAAGAAGTCAACCAGGTTGAGCAGGCAGGATCTCCCTTTAACAAAGCCAAATTGCGTTGAGTCCAGAGTTTGGAGATTACCTGTGTCTTTGTTAATAAGGTCCATGATGATGTGCTCCATAGCTTTACATATCAGACTCGTCAGGCTAATGGGGCGGTAATTCCCAGGGTCTTTAGTCGCTCCCCCTTTATGTAGAGGGATGACACTAGTAGTATGCCATTCGGAAAGGACAAAGCCGAATGGCATACTACTGTGACTGAATAGGGCACACAGATGTGGTGCCACTTTGTTTTGTAGTTCATGTACAACACAGCCAGGGATATTGTTGGGTCCCATGGATGCTGTCTTCCTGGCCTTGGACAATGCAGATTTTACTTGTGCTGCAGAAATGCTGGGTACCTGGCATTCTTCCAGAATTGTGATTGGTCCTTTTGGGGGAGAGAGGGGTAAAGTTGGCACTGAATCTGTCGGCCAGTATGTTGGCAATATCTGTTGGCTCAGTATAGGAGGTACCATTGTGTACTACCTCAGAGCAAATCTGGGTATTGCTGTGTTGGTTCTTGATGTAGCTATAGAAGGCTTTGTGGTTGTTTTTAATGTCTGCTGCAATTTTGCCTTCATAGCTGGCTTTATAGGATTTGATAAAGGATCTCAACTTTTTGTTGAGGCTGATAAGGGAGTTTTGCCAGTCTTGGGACTTCACCTTTTTCTGCAACAGTTTCTTCCTTCTGTTGTAGAGTTTATTGATGGCTGGGGACTACCAGATTGGCTTCCTTTTTTGGAGGAGAGTATCTTGGTTCTATTGGGTATGGCTAGTTCCATGCATTTTTGTACGTGTTTGTACAGTGCATTGGTGTATGATTCTGCAGTCATGCAGCTATTTTCCATTGGCATGGGTGCCATGAAGTTAACCACCTCTGTTTTTAGGAGCCCAAAGTCAGCTTTGGAGAAGTTGTTCAAGGTGGTTAACTTTGCAGGAGGATGTGGGTGAGATGTATATTTCCATGATGATTAGTTTGTGGTCAGATCTAACCAGGGATGCATTGACTATTGTTGTAGAGCGATGGTCACCCATGTTAGCTTCCAAGTACCTTTGATGGATGGTTGAAGAGAAGGGGAGTCTGAGTAATAAAGAAGTCAAAGCTAGAATCAGTGGGTCTGCAGCCAACTGGCACAGTGTCAGGGATAGTGTTTGACAGAAGGAAGCCAAAGAAACTGAAAAGTATGTATACAAAACACTGCTATGACCAGAATTTCTGTATGGTACATAAATCTTGGACAGTGAAGGCAGGCCAGTCAAGGAAGCTAAAAGTGATGAGGATGACGTGCCTGAGATGGATGTTAGGATGCACACTGTGGGGCAGACAAAATGATGACATCAGAAGTCAGTCTCTCCATTTGCAGGAGGTAAAATAGAACCGGATTTGGGAGAGACATGGAGAAGGCAAGAGGAAACAAGGGAATCCAGTAAAGAGATGGATGGATTTTGTGAAAAAAGACCTGCAACAGTCAGACATGACTCTTGAAGGTAGGGAAGTGGCACTGAATCAAGAGAGGTAGTGACAGCTCACATGATACCCAGACCCCACATAGAAAAATGGGGAAAAAGGGAGGGGTTGATGACAATGATTAGTTAGAGTGGGGAAGGGGATTGTCTGATAAAAACTTGGGAGCCAGGTAATTAACTTTTATGTACAGAAAGGCACACCTCTGTGAGAGCTTGGCAAGGCAAGCATTGCAGTGCATCTCCATTCCAGCAGGAGGAGGAGGGTTAGGATCAGAAGAAAAATCCCAGACTTCCTTGCAGAGTGACAGCCCACATTCGCTGACTCAGACTTCTTTTGCCTGTTGTCTTCCGATGTTTGGAAGCAAGGGAACAAATGGGTCGTCAAGGAAAATGGCACTTGGTGGTGATGAGAAGATCAGGAGACCAAATACAGCATTCAAAAAAGTCTACTTCTAGTGTGGGCTACAAAAACTATTGTGTATGCTGTTTGGTAAAATACTGGAGAAATTAATCTGCAACAGCTGCTAGAACAAGTATGTCTTTTTGTTTCAAAAACTAGCACGTTTTCTTATCAAGATTACCCAGGCAGTGAATTATTCCATTAACAGTTAAATTTATGACAGTGTGGGAAAATTGTTTACTTTCAACTGCCATTTTTGTAGATCAGTAAGGTGCTTTCAGAATGATGACCAAGCTGTCCTCTTATTTCACTAAAGGAGTTTCTGCATGGCTTCCAAACTGCCTGCAAAATAACATCTTCCAGCTAAAGTTACATCTGATGTTGCATTTATTTCAAGGGTCCTGAAAGGTTCAGTTATGGGCCCTGTGCTGTTCTTTGTTTATAAACAGCCTGCCATTCAGACCTACAAAATCTCAACTGCACCTTGTGTACAGTCATTCTTATTTTAAAATCTAGCAAGTTAGTACCTTAATTAGGGTCTATGTCAAAGGATCAAACACTCAAATTGTCAAAACCAGTATGGTTGAAACCATATGGTTTTGACAATTCAGTCTGTTGACAAAAAACACACACCAAAGCAGCAGCCACAAACGACAGAAATAATGCTTTTGCAGGGGAGCAAGCCGTCTGCACCCCCCACATTGCCTGCTAATTATATATACCAATTTCGAGATGACACTACAGTTGAGAAAATGGAAAATTACCCAATATCCACTGTACCATTATCTCAATCAGAATTGTTCAACAGACTGAATTCTGAACCATATGGGTGTCAACCATTTGTGTGTTCAATCCTTAGAAGTAGAAGAAGTAGACCCTCTTAATTACTCTCTCATATTCCACAAAAATAATTTGCTGTTCTCTTGGATTGGCTAATTGCTAACAGTTTTGTTATAAATTGACTGTAAACTAATGTAATGCTCATTGGAAGCTCCCAGTTGCTGACTGTCAATCAATTAATGAATTACTGATCCATAAATCAGTTGTGGGTATGCAGCACTTATAATTCCTATTCTACAAGAGTCCATATTAAAGTCCTGAACCAACTAAATCTAATACACAAGCTTTCACATTTACTTGCAAGATAATCCAGAAAAGCAGTAACATTAAATGCCCGTATCCCTGAGTGCTGTATGCCTTGTGACAATACTGTCTTCAAAGAATGCATCTCTACTACAAATAGCAGGTAGTAAAATCATCCCCTTCGTATAGTTAGCTAGAAGTTAAGAGCATCACTGCTTTACTATATCAAAAGCTAACTGGTTAACCATTAGTGTAAGAACAAATTACGTACTAAACTGTTTAAGTTGCTTAATGGATAGTACTGCTTTCCCGTAGCTGACAGGCTTAAAACAGGAAGTTCATCATACATTGTGCAGAATCAAGAAGGGACTTTGCTAACCAGACCACTGTTTCAGCCTGTGTATCAACAAAAAGAGCCTTTTCAAAAATACTGCCTGCTTAAAATTCCTTACTGAAAAGATTACAACTGCCATAGTTTTATCTGTGTGACTTTTACATGTGTGTGCTTCTGTAACCCTAACTAAATTTACAGGCTGTCCAGCCTGGCTTCGTTGGTGTAGAGGTCCTGACCATAAGACTAGGGTTTTATCTGCCAAGCTGGTGACAATAGCCATCATTAATGTGTGTGTGGAAGCATGCACACATATGAAGAGGGCATAGTAGATCTTTAAGGTGATGTGAATGCTCATGTCAGCTACCCAGAAGCAGGGTTAAGACCATTAGACATGCTGTCATGGCCTGCATCTTACCACAGGCAGCTTCCATTGCTGTCTGTATGATGGCCACTTTGGTCATCTGTCATAACTATACTGGGGATACCTAATGGAGGGACAAATAGGCTGTAGGCTAATGGGAGGGAACGCCTGGTGGTCACAGGCATGAGTGGAAACAAAACATAAAAAATTACTACTTACCCTTACATTAAGGTGCTAGGAGTTACTGAAATACATATTCAACACTTTGTGTTCCTTCCTGGAACACTTACTAATCTTCCCTAAGACTGCTGTCTGAACATTTACCCTCAAGAAAAGAAGTGATTCTTTAGCTTGGTGCACCAAGATCCAAGTCTGTTGTACTTATCTCTACTAGCTTTCCCTAATGCCTAGTTTGAATAGTAGTTTTTCTTATTTCACTACGTTTGAATGATTTAATTAATTTATTTAACTCTGTAGTCAACCAAGGAGTGATCTAGGAGTAACAATTTATTTATTGATGATTACCGTTACTTTTAAAACCGTCAGATATCAAATGTTCAATGTACTATGCACTGTTGCAGTCATCACTACTGAGATATTATGCCTGCAGGTAGCCTGACCAACCCACTTTCCAGAGCTGTACTGTCTCCCAAGGCGTCAGCCAGCTCCCTCCCACTGCCACATAAGGACATCATAAAAGTGCATCAGCTGAGGCTATCTTCAGATCTTTTTTCTTGTGCAGTTTGCTACTAGACATAACTACGGTGTCATCAGTCTGTCAGTAGGCTGCTTCCAGAAGTACCCCATAGGAATTTTTTTTTGCCTTTTTCATACTGATATATTTCTCATCTGATGACTGATAGTGATCCTGATTCAGGCTAGCAAATTAAAGTTAACTGTATAGACTGTGGGAAACAAATTCCCTACAAAGATTGTCATGCCCATTGTCTTTTCTGCCTCTGACCAGAGCACAACATGGATGCTTGTCTGTATTATACTAGATTCACCCCAGGACAATCAGGGCAATAGTTAAATATGTCTATGAGTTTGGGGTTCATAAATTGTTGCATGCCTGATTCCATATCATTATGGCATCAGTTAAGGCCCCAGGGATCTTTCCTCTAGTGAAGCAGCATGGTCATCGGAGACATGCAAGAAATGTCAAGGGATTGAGAATGTTCCAGTGACTACATCTGGTCTCCCTAGGTCTACCAACTTTGGACACAGTTAGGTGTTTTTGCAGTCTGTCTTCAAAGCCTCTGTTTTCCAAGGTCTCTGAGGTGACTGCTGTGCAGTCTGACTCTTCATTGGCTGTGTGCATGTCCTGTCAGACCAAAGACACAGTCATGCCGTCCAATGTCAAGGGGGATGTTATGTCGGAAGCTTGCATTATTATAACTGAGGGTGAGGGCAGTGTCCCCATAATTTGTGTTCTCAAGAAGGTTTTTAGGGACTGGATTGAGGTATTGGTTGTGTGCCTGCAGTTTGAGTCCTCTAAGGCAGTTCATTCTGAGGCTTTGAGGCACAGAGCACCAAAGGTCAAACCGGTGCTCTCAAGCTTGCATCAGCCTAAATTGAGCAGTGCCTTGGTCCCAGCAATTTCCTCATTGGGCTCAGGATTCCATTCTTCCTGAAATCCAAGCAGCCAACCTTGCAAATACGTGAGGTGTCTGGGACCCTTTCAAAGAACATGGTGGAACCTCCTTCGGGGGGATTCATACATGCTCGATTCTGAGGCAAATGGTCTGGCCTATGTAGACCAAATTCCTTTTGTTGATCCTTATGAGTTGTATACACTGGATACTTTAACCCCTGCCTCTCCACTAGAGGATTTTTCCTTTGGAGACACTCGTTAAAAGATGAAATACTGTAGATGTCTTTACTGAAATCACTGTTGCAGTATGGGTTATCACACCTGGGCGGTGTACCAAAGCTTTACCTTCTCTAGGTTGAACGTTCAATGCTTGACCTCTACTCGTATGTGTTGGGGCATATAGATGGACATACAAGCATGGGTCTCATCTGTTGGACTGATTGCTGTTTGGTCATTGGTACCTTTGCTTTGATTGTTTACCAGATAAGTGCCCCTTTGGAGAACTTTCTTTTTTACTTGCACTACATTGTTGGAAGTTGTTAGATGTCAGCTAAGAGGGGTAAGTGTGAGTGTGATAGGCAGATTCCATACAAGGACTTGCATACCAAGTGTCACTTTGCCTAGGCCTAGAACACTATCACACGTCTTGCTCAATCTGTCAATCATTCATTACCAAAACTCCTCAGTTGAGGCTTTCTTCTCTCAACATCTTTCTAGAGACTTTGCATCTTAAGTGCTTGCCCCAGTCTAAGATGGCCAAATCTGCATCCTTGAACATCCTTCTTCCCCCAAAGAAAAAAAATTAAAGAGACCTAGAGTAGATCTACAGTCCAGTATTTCAGACATTGATGTACCTGCTGATGTTCCAGAATCCTTGGTATGCCAGGTTACCTCTCAGCTGCTCACTACCAAGACCTTGTTAGAGGCCAGTATGGCTGCTGAAACCTTGCAGACTGCTGATACGTCCAGTGAACTAAGATGCATCATCTCCGAGGGACCTTATAGTGTTTCTCAAATTTTAGTTAGGGAAGAGATCTCCGCATCTCATCCAGGTGGATGTCATGCCTAAAAAGAAAAAAAAACTTAAGTATTTAGCCTCTCCCTCAGTCGCTAGGGAAGAAGGAGTGGCTAGATTTCTCACAGAGGTTGCTCAAAACTATTATGGCTTTGAAACTTACCACCTTTGGATCTCCATAACCACAGGCTACTCCTCAAAATCCTGCTTTGGTTTCCTCTTTCTCTGAGGAAGAACTAGACTATGATTGTGACCATTCACTGGACGGTTCCTCTCAACTGCATTCTTCATGACAAATCTCTTCTGATAAAGAGGACTCCCTCTCTCTAGATTACCCTATTGAGGAAGCTTCCTTTAGGAGCACTATGCAGAATATGATGAAACAGTTTGAATGACAATCCAGTTAGAACTCTGATGTTCGCAAAAGGTATTACAACCTTTTGGAAATGGATACCCCTGCCCCTTCTGTAGTCCCTCCTTTTCTTGATGCTTTCCAGGATGCTTTTCAGTCCACCTTTTCTGCACCTGATTCTCAACCACCAGCTCCTAAAAGACCAGACAGGTTTTACAAGGTGCCTGATGGCCTAAAATACAAGAGTCCAGTGGCAGACCCCTCTGCAGTATGTCTCTCTCTCTCTTCAGATAACCTCTTTAAGTTTCTTTCCAGTGTTATTGCCCTACGTACGTACAAAGACAGGGCTGTGACTAGATGGGGAAAGAAGATTTATACTTCTGCTACTCTTGCAATCAGGGCAATTAGCTACCAGACTCAAATGACAAAGTTGATGATTTCTGTCTTGCATTTCTTAAATAAAGTTATGATGGACCCTCCTACAGCAGAGTCTACTCTCCCAGGCCACCACCCAAATAGCTAGACGCAGCATTAAATGCAGTTACAATGCTGTGGATGCTTCTAAGGCAGCTGTCACTGGATCTGTTATTTGCAGATATGCTTGGGTTCACAGTCAGCCTATTCCTGAGGATTTCAAATCTAAACTTCTAAACTCTCCCTTGGACAAAGACTTAATGTTTAGTTCTCAAGCTACCAGTCTCTTTAAAACTCTTCAAGAACAGGGTAAGACTATGAAAGACTGCAGGCAGATTCTACTGTTCTCATATCCTAGATATAATAGGAACTATCAATATAAGTCTGTCTCCATCATTATAAAGGAACTTAGAACTACTCAGAAACAACAAAAAAAAAACTAGGAAAAGGTACTGTGACAAGCCCCATAGAGAACCTCCAGCAGGGAGGCTTCCCTTTGGAAACAAAAATCTGTGACTACCTTTGCAGTACTCTTCCCCCTGTCTCCCAAAGACCACATCTGTCCCTGGCCAGGTGGGAAGTTGTTACCACAGGCAAGTGAGTCCTGTCCATCATCAAAGATGGTTATGCCATGTCCCGGGAAAATATTCCCTCACTGAAAGGCATGGCACAACATCCTCACAACCAAATCTCCCTTCTTGCCCCCATTATTCAAGATGTCTTGAGTCAGGGCTCCATTGAGCAAGTCCCAAAGGACTTCATGGAAAAAGTTTTTTACTCCAGGATTTTTCTAGTGCCAAGGAAAGAGGAACAGTGGAAACCCATCCTAGGCCTGTCTCAAGCACTTACTTGAGGATACCATCTTTCACAATGCTCTCTCTTCACACTCTTCTACCTTTCATCTTCTCCCAGGCTTTCTTAGTCTCACTGGATCTGAAGGACGCTTACTTACATATACCCATTCGTCTGCCTTGCAGGAGATTCCTCTGGCTTCTCGCCTTTTCAGTTTACTGTTCTGCCTTTTGGTCTTTCCATATCTCAAAGGGTGTTCATAAAGTGTCTAGCTCCAGTAGTAGTTTTTCTGCTGCACTCAGGGAATTCAGGTTTTCCCCTACCTGGATGAACTCTTGATCCAGGTTCTCTCTAAAAATTCTCCGTCAACATCTACACTTCACCCTCCAACTCCTGATGAGTCTGGGTTTGACTACAAAATACAAAATATTCCACATGACCCCTCTGGAGGACCTAATGTGTCCAGATTGGACACAAAGATGATGTATGCCTTCCTCCCCTAGGAGAGAGTTCACAGTCTGTCCATTTTTTCACAAAACCTCTTTTGCTAAACCCATTACTCAGTGAGGGAGATACTAAGAACTTTGGGGTTAATAGCAGCCACTATCCCTATACCCCCCTGGCCAGACTTCATACGAGCAAAATCCTGTGGTATCTGAAATCTCTGTGGTCCCACCACTGTCGCCTTGATTTCCCCTCCTCCATTGTCTCAAGAAGGGACAGGTCATCCTCATCCCAGGACTGGCATTCTCACCACCTCCTCCTCTTCAACAGTTCACACAGATGCCTGAGACGAGGCATGGTGGGTATGGACAAGATCACACCGAGTGCAGGGTAAATGGCAACCTCAGTTCTTGAAGGAACAACTCAAATTGATGTAAATGAGGGCTCTTCTACTAGCTCTTCAGACCTTTGCTCACCTTTGGAAACCTGGACCACCCCTAGTGTACACAGGCAACCTCAGAATCATGTGGTGTATAAACAAAGAGGGACCAGGTCTTAACAGCTGTGCAGATTAACACGCGAGGCATTTGAACTTGGCCACCCAGATGGACATCATGCTCATGGCCACATACATTCCTTTCCAGGACAATGTGCTAGTAGACTCCCTAAACTGTTCTTTGGAGGACCTCTATGAATGGATGTTGAACAGACAGGTTTTCCAGATGATCACCTTTCAGTGGAGCACTCCTCAGACCTGTTTGCATCACCAGCCAGCCATCAGCTCCCCCAATTCTGCACCAGGGATTTTTCTCCCACAGCTTCCAGAAGGACAGATGCCTTTTCATTCCAGTGGATAGGGAAGTTCCACTATGCTTTTCCTCCTTTGCGTCTTCTTCCAAAAATTCCTGTGAAGGCACATAAAGAAGCATCCAAGCCACTTTTCCTGGCACTCTTTTGGCTGAGGCAACATTGGTTTCCTCTGCTTTTTCACCTGACAGAGGGAAATTACAGGAAAATGCCTCTTCAGCTGCTCCACTCAAATCTTCCATCTCTCAACTTGATCCTGTGGATGATAGGATTCTAATTACTCAGACTCCTCCTGTTTGAAGAGGTTGTTCAAGTCCTACAAGAAGCCAGGAATCCCGCTACTAGAAAATCTAACACATCTAAACGAAAATGATTCTTCTTTTGGTGCCGCAAGCATAGTCAGAACCCACTCAACACAAGCTCCTGCCCTACTGCAATATGTCTGTGAACTGTTTAAACAAGTTTGGTCTAGTCTTCTATAAAAGCTAACCTGTCAGCTATCAATGCCTGTTTCACTCTTAGCCCTCCACTTATGTCTAGGACAGAGGTCAAGCTTCCCCTCAGGGGAGTCCTGCAGCTTAACCGCCAAGAAAACCAATCTCTCCCCTGTGAGGTCTTACTTTTGTGCTTGAAAAGCTTACACTGCCTCCTTTTGAACCACCATCTTCCACCTCTCTAAAATTCTGTACTTTGAAAACTATCCTCCTCTTGGCCCTTTGCTAGGAAAGTTTCTGAGTTACAAGATCTTATGGCCATTCCCTCTTTTATTATTTTTCACAAGGACAGGGTGACTCCTGGGGCTAATCCATCCTTCATGCCTAAGGTAGTGAATGAGCTGTCACTCAATCAGGCTATTCATCTACCCACTTTCTTTCCCAATCCACGAAACAGGAGAAGGATCGTACAGTCTCTGGGCATTCACAGGCAACTCATGTTTTATCTGGACAAAACTAAATATTTCAAAAAGACTGACCAGCAGTTTGCATCATTTATGATTCCTAATCTGGGCCAGCCAGTCTCCAAACAAACTGTTGCAACCTGGATTTTTAAGGCCATCTCTTTCTGTTACTCGTACTATGGTAAAACATTGCCTTCCTGCCCTGAAGCACATTTCACAAGGGCAGTTGCTTCCTCAGGGACATTTCTCAAAGGAATAGACTCCAGGTCTATCTTGGAAGCTGCCACTTGGTCCTCTGTACACAACTTTACCAAACACTACACAATTGATGCTTTCTTCAGGTGCAGGGCAGCATTTACTAGATCGGTCCTGTCTGGACCATTGCTTAGTAGCAACCACCCTTCCTCCCTCCTCCATCTCTGGGAATCACCCATATGTCAGAAATATTGCAACAGTCATTTCAGTCGGGACATAGTACAGTTGTGTAAGAACTTACCGTAACAGTAGATGTCCCACTGGTCACTGCAGTATTCCATCCCACCCTTCATCCTTCCTTTTGTACCTGACTTCATTCTTTATTCCTCTCCACCCTTCCTTTGACCTCTGCTCTGTTACATGAAAATGTGGGAGTTTTCTTACCTATTCATGCTATACCCCTCCTAGCTGATGAGTCTTCACTCTCAGTAGTCTTCAGGCCACTGACTTTGCGATAGTCTGAGTATCCACTCTCAACTGTCCGTTTGTATACGCCAACACATACAAGCTGAGGTCATGCGTCAGACGTATGACTTTCAGGAAGGTAAAGCTTTGGTACCCCAACGTGACAACTCCATATGTCAGGAATATTGCAACACTGTTGAGTTTGACATTTACTGTTATGGTAGGTTCTTACAGAACTATACTTTCTAATGAGAATCTGAGTGTGGGCTCAGCTGAGATACAGATATTCCATGGGTCTGCTTGATCCCAGAGCATTTACTGTTCCTCCAGTCATGGATGTCCTGGAGGATGTGTTTATTACTGCTTCACTAAGCCTGGCCAGTTTTACAAGGTCAAGGCTTCCCATATGTTTCTTTACAAGAATCCTTTAGCAGATCCAGTTGTGGTATCCCTGGATTCTTTAAATGGATCCACTTTGGCTCCATCAAGGAACCCAATTTCCAATGGCATGAAGAGTAAAATTGTAGTAGTTTTGAGGAGAAAGTATGCACGTCTGCTACCCTGTCTTTCAGAGTATTAAACTGCCAGACCCACTTGTTTACTTACCTGCAGGCTGTACTGGAATAGATGAAAGCAAATGGAGAGGGGATTTCAGATACAGATCTGAAGCATGAGACGCTTGAGTTATGTGACCTCTCTGAATAGATTGCCAGGCATTCCAAAAATGTGGATTTGATGATGTTTGATTCATCATGTAGGGCAGCAGCTACTCGGTCTGTGATATGGAAGCATGCCCGGCCGAGGATTCAGCCCCCGTTTGACCATGAAAAGATGGAGCTTTATAATTCACCACTGGCAAAGGATCTCCTGTTTAGACCCACTTCTGAAGATGGCTTCAACTGACTGGAGGAAAAGGGCAAAATTGTGATTTGTGAAGAAACTCTTTCAAGCCCAGGCACCTAAGTTCAGTAGAAATTACCTTTCAAGATCTTGGCCATTATCTCATTTATTTATTTTGTTTGCTTGCTGTCTGAGATAATATTACTGAGCAAGAGCCCATTTTCAGTTCTCCTGGAGTAAAGGGCCTTAGAGAGAGTACCCAGAGTAGTAGAAAACACAGGCTTCTAATTACTTTCTTGTGCCACAAAAAGATGATACATAGAGGGCCCAGCCTAGATTTGTCTTCCTTAAACAAATTCCACATCATTCTAAGATTCAAAATGTTGACCCATCAAAGTTTTCTCCCCTTAATTTTCTTTCAGCCTTTCCTGATCATACTGGACTTAAAGCATGCTTACCTACACATCCATTGCCAAAGATTGCAGAAATTTTCTTCAGTTTGTCAGGGATGGGACATTACAAATTCACTTCTTTCCCCTTTGGCTTGTCTGCTACACCCAGCATCTTTTTCAGATGCCTGGCTCAAATTATAGCTTTTTTGCAGGATAAATGACTTTCCTATTTACACATATCTGAATGGCTGTCTCATTCATGCCGGATCCCTAGAAGGGATTCATCGTCATACCTTGGACATTGCCCTGACTTGCTTCAGGGATCTGGGACTCACCATCAGTCTCAGAAATCCAGCCCAAAAGCCCAACCCCAACAGAAAGACTGGTGTTCTTATGGACACTGTTAAGCACAGACTTCCAGAGAGCCTTCTTACCAGAAAGCAAGGTTACTTCTCAGACTGTGCACTCAAGATATCTTGAAAAAAGAGGAACTATAAACCAAAAGAGGAACTATGAACCAGCGAGTTCTTCTCATGCTAGGTTACATGAATTTCTGCATCCCTGTGGTGCATTAGATGGTTGCACGTGTGGAAGCTGCAGTTGTGACTTAGGAACAGATTGTGCCCTTCTGAGCACACCAGCTCACAGTAACACTAACTTGCCTTGAGGACTCACTTGAGAACCATTCTAAGTTCAGGTCACTTCGAAGCAAGATATGAGAAAGTGGCATATAAATGTGAAGGAAATGAAGATTATAATCCTGGCATTGAAAGCCTTCAGTTTGAAAAAAAGAAAGGTAAACCACTTAGTCAGAAGCTGGTTAAATGACAAAAGAAAGCCTTCAGCCAGATTTGGGAGGATGGGGTTCTCCAAATCCTCACAGAGAGTGCAACAGTGATGTGGTACATGAACAAGAATGAATTCGCTCTTACACACTGTGTAGGTTGGTAATGCAAGCATATCGCCCAAGACACATGCATGACTAAATCCCTTCTCAGGAAGAATGTATTGGCAAATGGGTTGAGCAGATTTCAGACAGACCCACATGAGTGGAAGTTATGTAGGGATGTGTTTCTGGATCTGATCAGGATGTTGGGTGTGCCAGAAATAGTCCTATTTGCCTCACCTCTGAGCAGGATGTTGGGTGTGCCAGAAATAGTCCTGTTTGCCTCACCTCTGAGCTGGCAACTAAAGAACTTCTGCTGCAGAACTGCAGCTCCAGATGTCTGGAAGATACTTTCTCCCTCATGGGCAACTGTTTCTTTAAGCTTTTTCTCCTTTTACACCTGATCCTCAGGATGTTACTAAAATTCATGGGAGAAAAGATTTATCAAGATGGCGGCACACTATTAACACCTTAATTTCAGCTCTCCCAGTGAGAAAACAGAAGCTGAGGAAAAGGAGTGCCACTGAATTTTTTTGGGTAAAATTTCATTACTGGCTAGTAAGTACACTGCCTGGATGTCAGCAAAGTAAAAATATAGGGAACCTGAAAGAAAATCAGCCAGAAAAGGCAGAAGAGAAACTGCTGTCTGGAAAGAATCCCACAGCTGTTCAGCAAAATGAAGTACAAGCTTCATCTTTCTTACAAGAGATGTCTTCCAGTAATTTAGAGGGGAAAAATTTAAATGCACTCAGAGGGGATTAAAATAAATGAAACATTAAAGGAATATATTAACTCAAATAAAAAGTCTAGGAAAAAATAGAAGATTTAACTAGCTGTTCGGATGAACTAATAAAACTTCAAAAATCAAAGGTTAAAATGAAGAAAAGGGCTGGCTGAGTATGAGACTACAAACATGTAACCCTCGCCAGTATGTTTTCATTCAAGGTGCGCAAACTGAAGACAAGGATAACCCAGGAAAAATAGCCAGCACCCAAAATAAACTATATAGGCACGCTTCTACTCAAATACACACTCTAATCAAAAATTAACAGCCCAAAGACTGGTTTCGGCAAAACACCTTCTTCAGTTACGTTCAGTGTAATGAGTTTAACCTACATTTATATTTAATGCAACAGTGACGTATATAATGCACAAAATTCAGACTCATCATATCCATATATTCAAGACTTATATTTAATTATAAAACTTTGATAAATTTTATTTAGACAGATAAAATAAAAAGTATATATATATATATATATATATATATATATATATAGAGAGAGAGAGAGAGAGAGATTGATTTAACATTTCGATATGACAACATCGTCATCTAATGGTTAAAGCAAGCAATTTCACTATAAAATATAATTTAGTCCAGGAAGGGAACAAAGTCCCCAATTTAACAATCCAAAATTGCTCTGTCAGAAATTAAATTGTTTCAACCTAACTTATTTGATGTGGACAACATTTTTTTTTCAATTCCAGTAAATGTAAAAGCAGCACATGGATCTTTTTTAATATGCTTATATAATGCATTTGTTTCTTTCTTGAATTTACTGTCAATGAGGTAGATAACATCTCCATTTCCTTATCAAGGTGTAAAATGTCCCAATGTCTAGATATTACAGATTGGAAATCTTTAATGTTGGCACCAAACATGGTAATTAGGGAAAAACTCCTATCAGATGATCTGATGATGTCCTTTTCATTTATTCCTCAGCTGATGGGTTTGGATCTGAGACTGTGATTAGACTCAGCCACTTCTACCAGATCTTCACATCCAAATGTCTTGAGCACTTCTCTTTACCAGTAATGCCCTTCCTACCTAACATACCTCAGATCTCATTTGCCACCATTCAGCTTCAGATGCAGATTCTGTCACTCTCGAGCTTTGGGAGTTATTGGGTATTAGAATTGTGAGTTTGCCTTAGAAAATTACTATTCCTTGCCTTGTATTATTGCTTCAACTTCCCTTTCTTTATTGCTAGTTTCTGTAGCTGTTTTTTTTTTTTTTTTTTCAGTTGGCTTACGTGTTTCTAGGTACTTCTCAGTAATACTATCATTGGTGGATTGTTATTTCAATTCGTTCTTACTCATTAGAGTATTCCTTGTACTACCATGTGTTGGTATATGTTCTTTTCCTGCTTTCGAGTCTGGCCTGGTTATTTCGTGGGTGACTTCCCTGGCTGATGAACTCCTAGATCTTGTTTCTTGCCGGAAGGAACAGACACTGTGGAGCCAATCCCTAAATGTCTTGATACATTTTTAACCCCTCCTAAAGACAAGGCATACTTGAGTAAGGGGGGGGGGGTCCCTATTTATGCCATGATTGTGGCAGCAGCTACCAAAAAATAGCTTGCAGAACGGAGCTCTTCTGCCCATCCCCCTAACAGGGAGTCCAGGGCCTTGGACAGGTTTGGTTAGCTCAAGTACACATCAGTGACACTTACCCTTTAGTCGCTGAATTGTTTGACAGATTTTACAAGGTTGCAAAGAGACTTGACTAGAGAACTTTCCAAATATTTTTTCTGGGTCCATGTCTTCTGAGGACCAAAATAGTCTCTCCTTGCAACTGGCCTCGCTCCAATCAGTTTCTAATGCGTCCATGAGGCTGATCTTCCATACAGTAGTAGGTGCCTCAAGGGTGGCTGGTTCAGGCATTGCTATTAGGAGACATGCCTGGATCTGACTATGTGATTTTGCAGAGCCCTTTAAGTCTTCATCATCAGTGCTTCCTTTGATGGATCTCCATTATTTGGCCTTAAAGTAAAGGACACACTCTCCAGATGTGAGCAAGAGGGAAAGACCCTTGCTGCTGTGGGCATATGTTTTTCTTCTCCACAAAGTCCTTTTTCTAGGAGAGTTAGCAAGATGTTCCATAAATCCCAGGCCCCTTTTCAAGACTCGCATGGAGATAGTTCCCCCAGGGGCAGAGGGTGGGGAACTCAAATGGAAGACACTACACTTGTGGCAGAGGTGGCCCACTTTACCAAGGCTTCCAGGATTCCTTCTTGGATGAGCCCTAACAGCATTCCTGAAGGGAGGCCAGACTGTTACCCTCTGGAGGCAGTCAGAGGGCAGTCATCTCTGCACAAAAAGAGCATGGCTGTCTGCAACAAAAGATTCCTGGGTGCAGAGAATTATATCCAGAGGTTATACCATACCATTTTCCCAAACTCCTCTTACAAAAATGAAATGTATCCCCAATTTTCAACCTACTCAGAGGGTGACAGCAGCATTAGAAATAGAAAAGTGGCTAGAAAAAGAGTCATCCAGCAGATGTTCTTCATGTTTCACTGTTGCAGTCATCACATTTGGGTTATCTGCATGCAGGTAGCCCTCAGCCGGCCTGAATACCAGAGTCTTTGGATTTCTGCGTCGGATGCCGTCGCTTCTTCCTTGATGTCAGGTCATCAGGGGTATAAAACATGCAGCTGATGCCATTACATCAGTCTTCCTTGCTGTGTGGTGCCCGAAGCAGAAGCAGTTCACAAGTGCCGGTCGGCCAACTCCTGAAATTTTCATTTTCAAGTTTCAGACCCGAAGTCTTCAAAAAAGCTAAGTACCCCATTGGGGATCCTTTTTCTTGCTCTAACCAATGTCAGTAAAAGTTAACAATTGTCTTACCTGTGGAAAGCAAATACCTCAGAGATTTTCATTCCTACTGCATCCCTTGTTTAGGCCCAGACCACGAAGTACCTTGTTGTCGGTTTTGTGCCTTGTTCAACGCCCAAACTATTCGTCATAGGGCTATTTTTGCAGCTAATTACTTTCATACTCATTCTGTGTACTCCGAAATGGCTTTGTCAAGCCATCCGACTACCGATATTCTGAAAAAACATAAGGATAAAGACAGAGACAGACTGCATAGGTCCAAAACTGCCAACGACTCTTCCGTTAAGCTAGTCGCCAGTCCGCCGGTACTCAGTGAGGTGCTTTCGCAGCTCCTGATACCTGCTACTTCTGATTAGCAGGCCTCTACTGAGACCCATTCGGAGTCAAGTATGCCACGAGATGCTTCTTCGACTGTGGAACCTGCAGATGTCTCTAACTTGGATGGGTCTGGAGCTGCTGTGCAGGCACCGGTTAATGAGGGTGTATTCAGGCCTACAGACATTCATATTAAACCGACGCCATAATTTTCATCCAGGCCAACAACTCGCCCCACACCTAGAAAACCGACGACCAAACCGCAGACTCAGGCCCATATGCCTAAAAAACAAATGCTTAGAATGGCTGAAGACCTCATTACCTTAATTAGGGGAAGCCAGCCTTTCCCCTCTGAGACCTAGAACTGATTTTCTTTCTGATTCTTCTGATCAGGAATGTGATATTTCTTCTCCTTCTGATTACCATGATTTGCCCTTATCTACTTATGAGGATTCTGATACAGATGATTCTATTCCCTCTGCTTCCCCTCCAAAGGATTTTTCTTTCAGTGAAACCTTGCACACTCTTAGGGAGCATTTCCGCTGGGAAAGCCAGGATTAGTCCAAAAAGAGACTTAGAGAATTCTTACTACTACCTCAACACAGGCCTTTAGCTATCCCTCCTGTTCCGGACATTGTAGCTGATGCTTTCTTGGACTCTAGCCTTACCCCAGACAGTTTACCTCCCGCTCCCAGAAAACCTGACAGGTACTACAGAGTACCTAACTCTCACAAGTTCCTCTTCAAGAATCCTTCTGCAGATCCAGAGACCATTTCCCAAGGACCAAAAGGCATTAAGACTACTGCTGCCAAAAATCCTACCCCTTCTGATAGAAATTTTAGAGCCTTAGACAGATGGAGTAAGAAGGTATACACGTCTGCTACTTTGGCCATTAGGGCTTTTATATATTAAAGTATCAGCAGCATGTTATGGGGCTAAACAGAAAATGATGATGATTCCTGACTGTACTGAACACAAAGAATTACAGGATTTAATGCATTCTTCAGAACAAGTTGGTAAACATACTTTTCAATGTGGTTTTGACACTTCAGAAGCATCCTGCAAGGCTGCTGTCACTGGGTCTGTAATTAGAAGGCATGCTTGGCTTAAGGAACAAAACTTGCCAGACCATGTAAAAGCTAAATTACTGGATGCACTCTTAAACCAAGACCGTCTTTTTGGCAACAAAGCAGAAGTCATCCTCAAAAGGATGGAGAAAAAAGCTAAATCTTTGCAAACTGATAAAGATTTCCTACAAGTGCAGCCTCCCAAATTCAGTAAGCATTGGCCTTCCAAAAACTGGTCCTTTCCAGTCCCTTCTAGACCTTCTCAGTCCAAACCTAGGTTCAGCAGACCACCTAGGTTACAGTCTCAGGCTACACAGAGACATAAACAGTAGGGGGCTCCCACTTACAAAGCAGGGAGTAGTAAGCCACCCCCTATGGAAAAATGGCACAATGACTTAACCTTAACCCTTCCAAGCCCTGCTCAACTACCTGCTCCCTTGGGAGGAAAGCTCGCCCTGCATGCAAAAAACTAGGAACTCATTACCCAGGACAAATGAGTTTTGAACATAGTTTCCCAAGGATACAGATTCCACTTCCACACATTACCAACCCCAAATAGTTGGCCAGACCTACCCCCAAACCAATGGGCGGAGGCCCAACAGCAGTTTTTTTCTCTTCTCAATATCGGGGCTATTCAGCCTGTCTTAGCAGAACAAAGGGTACCCAGAAAAGACAACTCCTGGCGTCCCATCCTGGACCTCTCCATTCTCAACACCTTTCTGGTAGTTCCAAAATTCAAAATGCTAACTCAGCAACAACTTCTTCCCATGCTAGCCAAGGATGCCTGGCTGGCAACCCTAGACTTAAAGGAATCTTACCTCCACATCCCTATAAGCGAATCTTGCAGGAAATACCTACGATTCAGGGCAGGCTCCATGCACTGTCAGTTCTCTGCACTTCCCTTAAGCCAAAGTGTCTAGCTCCAGCCATTGCATTTTGCAGGCAGAGAAATATTCAAATTTACCCATACTTGGACGATTGTCTTATTCAGGCAGAAAGCCAGGACTTGCTATTACAACACCTGGCATTCGTAAAGAAACTTCTATCCTCTCTGGGGTATCCCATCAACGAAAAGAAATCTCACCTAGTACCCTGTCAACAGATTGTATTCCTGGGAGCAAGCTTGAACACAACTTCCCAGATGGCATTCCTCACTCCGGAGAAACAAGTTTATTTGACAACCTACTTCAAGCTATTGGTCACAAAACCCCAGCTATCTGCAAGAAAAATACTGCAAGCCCTGGGGTTCATGGCCTCTTGCATTTTAATAATTCCATATGAGGAAACTCCAGTGGTATCTAAAAAGCCTATGGTTACAACATTCTCAAGACCTGGAAATAATGATTTCTATCATTCCTTGTATGAAGACATAGTTCCTTTTGTGGGCAGAGGCCTGCTACCACAACAAGGGACTCTCTTTCACTCTACCCCCTGCCTCCCAAACCCTAACAACAGATGCATCAGACTATGCATGGGGGGGGGCTCACATGGCAGGGCAGTGCATTCAGAGCAGATGGAACTCAAGACAGATGCACCTGCATATCAATCAAAAAGAAATGTTAGCCGTACAGAATGCTCTGACAGCCTTTAAAGACCGTATACTTCCAGGACAACTATTGGTAAAGACAGACAGCACCACAGTTATGTAGTACATAAATAAGCAGGGGGGAACCCACTCGTACCCTCTCTGCAGACTAGCCATGGCTCTATGGAACACAGCCTTGAGCTACCAAGTACACTTGCAAGCTCAATTCCTGCCAGGCAAACTAAATTCACTGGCAGATGACCTAAGCAGAAATCTCATGGACCCACATGAATGGAAACTAGAACCCAAAATATTCAACCTCTTGAGGAACAAATGGGGGACTCCAAAAGTTTGCCTCCCCTCAAAACTACCAATTGCACAAAGTCTGCACACGAACTCCCCACAGCCAAGCTTGGAAAGTGGATGCCCTGTCCTTCACCTGGGAAGGCCTCTCAGTTTATGCCTTTCCTCTGGAAGGTCCTACTAAAGATCAAACAGGACAATTCAAGGACAATACTGTTTCAGTATGACTGCTACAACCATGGCACCTGCCCCAGACCCCTTCCCTGCTGTCCCAGCAGGCGGGCCAGATTCTGCACCCTCAGCTTCAAACCTTGAACCTGGCAGCCTGGTTAATTCCTTGAGCGCTCCCCTAGCATACCTCAGTAAGCAGGTACTGTATGTCATTCTGGAGGCAAGAAGGCCTAGTACTAGAAAATCCTATAATGAAAAGTGGAAAAGATACTGTTCCTGGATCTTAGCACAGTGGTGCCCAGCTTACCTCATATTCTACAGTACTTAACAGAAATGCTCCACAAGGGCCTATCCTTCTCATCAATTAAAATTCATGCTTCTGCCATTTCAGCACATTATAATACTGAGCCACTCCTCTTCTCTCACCCTTTGCTAAAGCAATTCCTTAGAGGGGCCAAACATTTAAGACCCTCTCCAGGAGAGCTCCCACTCCAGCCTGGGACCTTAACTTTTTATTGGAAAAGCTCACGCTTCCCCCCTTTGAACCAGCTGCTACAGCAGAGTTGAAATTCCTTTCCTGGAAAACAGCCTTCCTTCTAGCCATTACTTCAGCTACAGGAGTGTCTGAATTGCAGGTCCTCATGGCAGTGGAACCCTTCATTATCATCCATGTGGACAGGGTTTCCCTGAGGACTAATCCTTCCTTTATGCCCAAGGTGGTGTCTTCTGTGGCCCTAAATCAATCCATTCATTTGCCTACTTTTTTCCCTAATCCACAACACAAAGGGGAATGAATACTGCACTCTCTGGACGTGCACAGACTACTTAGATTCTATTTGGACAGGACTAAGCTTATCAGAAAATCTGAACAGCTGCTAGTTAGCTTTGCTGCAGGGGCAGAGGGGAAGGCTATTTCAAAGCAAACCATTTCCAAGCAAACCATTTCCAAATGGATAGCCCATTGCATCCAATCCTGCTACAAGCACCATGGAAAACGTACCCCACAGGGGATAAGATCACATTCCACCAGGGCTGCATCTACCTCTGTGGCATTTCTGAGAGGAGTCCCTACCAGGGACATCCTAGAAGCTGATACCTGGAGCTCTGTACATAACTTCACCAAGTATTACCACTTGCCTATCTTTTCTAAATCCAGAGCTGGATTTGCCACTGCTATCGTGCAGGGATTAATAGCTGGCCTTAATGCTCTTTAAATTCCTCCTCCCTTCCTTAGCTTTGGGAATCAACCCAAATGTGCTGACTGCAACAGTGAAACACGAAGAACATAGTACAGTTGTGTAAACTTACCATAAATGTAGATGTTCGAGTGTATTCACTGTTGCAGTCTTGGTTACCCTCCCTCCAGCCCCCTGACTTCTCTTATCTCTACCATTCCTTCTTGTTTGGCATATATTATATCATGTGTATTTGCTTTTTGCTGGCGGTGTACCATACCATATAATAGCTTCCTATTGTGGGGCACCTGACATCTGGGGCAAGAAAAACTGATGTAATGGCGTTGGCTGCATCTTTTATACCCCTGACGACCTGATGTCAAGGAAGAAGCAACAGCATCTGATGCAGAAATCCGAAGACTCTGGTATTCAGGCCGGCTGAGGGCTACCTGCAGGCAGATAACCCAAATGTGATGACTGCAACAATGAATACACTCGAACATCTACATGTATGGCAAGTGTACACAACTGTACTTTCCCCCTGGAGTAGAGAGGATCTAGGACCTATTCAGGATTCTTCTTGGTGCCAAACAGGGGACTTGAGACAATTCTGAATCTCAGCAAACTAAATCAGTTCATCCAATATTCAAGGTTCTGGATGGTCACAGTTCAGTCCATTTTGCCTGTTCTTGACAAATCTTCAGGATACATATTATCACATCTAAATGAACAGAAACTCCAGAAGATGTCTTGTGCTTCCATCTAAGAGCCAGTCATAACCAGTTCAGAGCACTGTCCTTTGGTCTCACCACATCCCCCAGGGTGTAATGCATGGCAGTGGTAGCAGTTCACTTGAGACTGCTGGGATTCCAAGTGTTTCCATACCTAGATGACTGGCTTTTAACTGACCCAACCAGGCTTCTCCTACAGCCAAGGGACTACTTGCTCCAGTTGTGATTCCATCTAGGCATCACAGTCAGTTACAACAAGACACAACTCACACCTACTCAGACTCTGAAGTTCGTAGGTGCTCGTCTGGACACAGTAAATCAAATAACCTCTCTTCCGCCTGCTTGAATCCATACACTCTGATCCCAGATTGTGAAGGTAATACAAAGTCTTCCTTTCCAGCATGACTAATTTTACAAGCCTTGGGATCCGTGGCAGCTGCTGTCACCCTCATTCCTCTGGTCAGGTTTCACATGCAAATACTTCAGTGGATCCTGTCAATCCATTGGTCCATTCTTCACCGTCCTTTTAACTGCTCCAGTCAAGATCATGCAAAAGTTTTTTTTTTTTTTGTCTTTTTTTTTTTTGGTGGATGTATTTAGATAAACTTTCCAGAGGCTGTCATTTTGTTCTTCCCCTGCCCACAGCCACAGTGACCATGCACACCTTCCAACTGGGATGGGGAGGTACTACTTAGGAGGGAAAGTCCAAGGTAAGGGGTCCCCCAAAGAGGCCATAATGCATATCAATATTCTGTAAATGAGCACTGTTCTACTAGCATTGCAGGACCTCCAAGACATTCTCCCTTCAAGGACAATTGCTATTCAGATGGGCAACATGTCACTGGTCTGGTACAGCAACAAACAGGGAGGAACCAAGTCTTTTCTGCTTTGTCGAGAATTAATGAGAGTGCGACAGTGCAATAGCAATGCACATTCCAGGAAAACCAACGTGATAGTGGACAAACTAAGCAGGTCCATTCTGATGTTTCTTGAGTGGTCTGTCACTGTGAAAGTAGCAGAGAGAATTTTCCACAGATGGGGCCAACTATCTGCAACCTGTTTGCTTTCCCCCTCAACAACAAGTGCAGCCGTTTCTTTTGCCCTTATCCCTCCAACGGGGGAGGCACCAAGATATGCTATAGGCTATGATTGAAATTTTAGCTTCGATTTTTGCTGAAGGGGCTAGTTTTTCTATTAAGGACCAGTTGGTTGCCATTTCAAACTACCACCTCTGCAAACAGTAACTCTTCCTTAGCTTCTTCTAGATTATGAACTCTTCCTGGGTGAAACTAATGAAATTATTAATGATTAACACAATTATTGTTTAATTAGAAACAATCAAAATCAATTTGTGAATGTGACGGCCTAGCTATATAAGCATTGTAAAAAGAACTAGTGACCATCTTGAAAAAGCCTGACATAGTCTCAGGCGAAAGCGCTTGTGTGGATATCACTTTTTACTGTTTGCCTGCATTTATTGTGGTTTTCGTGAATAAAAGAACTTATTCGTTTCACCCAGGAAGAGTTCATTGGATTTCCTTCTTCTCCTGCCTGTGTTTTATCAGTTTTTGTTGGGACTGAGTTCGTGTTGGATTTCTTCTAGATTATGCAAAGCCTTTCTGAAAGGGACCTTTTTACTTAGACTTCCAGTAAATGATCCTACTCCTCCTTGGGATTTAAAGGTTGCGCTACAGGCCATGACACAGTCTTTGTTTGAACCATCAGCCAGGTCTGATCTAAAGTTTCTGTCTTGGAAAACCATCTTTCTGGTCACTGTCACATCAGCCAAATGAGTATCTGAACTCCAGGCTGTATCTTCCAAATATCCCTACCTGGTTTTCCACAAATAAAGGGTGTCCTTGCAGACCAACCCATCCTTTTTGCCTAACATTAACCAGGTCATTAATCTCCCATTTTTTCCCAGACTTCTCGAATAGGAGAGAGTACATGCTCCACCTTTTGGATGTGCATAGACAACTTTGCTTTTGCCAACATAGAGCCAAGGATTTCAGGATTACTGACAAGCTGTTTGTTTCATTCTCTCCTAACAAAATTGATCAAGCCAAAATTGATAAAGCCAAATTGAACTATCGCCCTATAAGCCTGACTAGCTTTGTCTGTAAGGCTGTGGAGTGCATCATCATGGAACTCATTAACACATACATTGGGAGCCTCCAAACACTGGACCCTACCCAGTTTAGCTTTGTTATGGGCAGATCATGCCTCCTAAACCTGGTGGACTTCTTTGAGACAGTTACCAAGGCTATAGACGAGGGAAAGATGGTACACACAGCCTACCTAGACCTCGCTAAGGCATTCTACACCATTCCCCATTCTTTTATTATAGACAAGCTCACCAGCCTGAACATAAACCCCTGCTTCACAAGATGGGTTGCCAACTGGCTCACAGACAGAACCCACATGGTGAGAGTTGCAGGAGCTAGGTCCGGCTCTAAAGTGGTTACAAGTGGCGTTCCCCAGGGCTCAGTCCTAGGACCCCTCCTGTTTGGCATATACTTCTCAGAGGTACAGGCAAGCACAGGAGGACTATGGCTGACCAAGCTTGCAGACTACTGCAAACTAGGGGCTATAATTGACTCTTCGGCTGACACAGACATCTTCCAAAAGGGTCTCACTGAAACAGATACCTGGTGTCAAAATCATGGCTCAAGCTAAATGCCAAAAAGTGCATAGTCACCCCCTTTGGAAAAAACAAAGTACCCACAAACTACCACATAGGTGGTCATCCTCTAAATACGGAAGACGTAATAAGGGATCTGGGGACCCAAGTAGATAGTAATCTCACCTTTGATAATCACATTGCCAAAGTGGTTAGCAAATCCTTCTACATGGCCCACCTAATCGCAAAAGGGTTCGCATCCAGATCAAAAGAGGTCATTGTGCCCTTCTACTCATCGCTCATCAGATCCATCATAGAGTACAACTCCCCATTTAGGATGTACCTTACAAGATACTTGCAACAGCTGGAACGACCAGAGAAGTACCTCACCAAGAGGATCACTGGCCTCAAACAGATGCCTTATGCAACTCGACTGAAGAAACTCCAGTTGTACTCAGTTGCATACTGCCTACTCAGAGATGATCTCTGCCTGACATACAAGGCCATGTCCAACCCAGAATTGATGGACATGCTCCACCTAAAGAAAAGCTTAGCCCCTCGAGCCACATGTTCTAGGGATCTAAACCTCACCACAACAATAAATAGGATGTGCAGGAGGGATAGATTCCTGTCCCAGAGACTTCCCATGCTTTGGAACACGATCCCAATCTACATTAGGCAGAGCTCCTTGCTAACACTCTTCAAAAGAAACCTTGACGAGTGGATGGGAAACAAAGTTTACCTCGGGGATCACTTCAGTGGCTCTGCTGAACAGAGGCAAAGGGAACTAATCTAAGGGGTAGTGAAAGCCAACACATTCTTGCTAGGCTTATAAATGCCTTTGGGCAGATAGCATAGTACCCACCTATGAACCTAAGCCAGTTTCCAAGATTACTCTGGTCAGAGTGCATTTTTGTCTATAGTAAGAGGTTTAACCTTGCCTAAACCTCCTAGAGCTCATTTCATGAGCTCTGTGGCAGTTTCTTCAGCCTTTTGGTCAAGAGCTACAATAGATGACATTTGTACAGCCACAACTTGGACTAATGCTCACACTTTATTGCTTATTACAAATTGGATTTGGTTTCCAATAATAGGGGTGTCTTTGGCTCTGCAGTGCCTTGGAATATCCTTCCATGAGGACCACTCAAGGTTATAATAGCTGGGAACTGTGTTGAGGAATAAATATAAACGACAACATCAGATAAAAAAGTAATGTACTCACCAGAAAGAACGTCCCGTCTCTGTTGTCCATTTTCATTCTTCCTCAACTTCCCGCCCACTGGTCCCCATTCACTTTCTTCTGGAAAGACCCAAGAGTTCTGTAGGGAACCTTTGTTCCTTGTTTAAACTCCAGCTTCCTTTTCTTAATCTATGTTTATTCATATATTTACATTATGTTCCCTTTATATGTAGGGGCAGCAAACTTGATTTGAGGTATGTTAGGTGGGTAGGGCATTATGGGTAAAGAAAGAGCTCGAGAGTTTTGAATTATAATTTTTTTTACTTCCAGATGTCAGAGATGTTGCCTAGCTCATGTAAGTATGTATATAGAAAAGGTAAATCTCTCATAGGTAGCTTTAATGCTTATTAAAAGTATATAGATAATATTTCTATTAGTTACCAACAAACACTTCAAGGTATCCAGTTGCTGGGATGTCTACAGTATGGGCATTGTTTTGATGTAGTGTGGTAAATAAAATCACTTCATTCACTTCTGCTAATATCCTTATCATATATGATAATATGTTTGGTTACTTGCGACACTAAATGGCTTCTCTATTTAGTGACGTACATGTTCTGCATTTTATGTTGGCAAAACATCAAGACATTTCAGGACCCATACTTATTAACACCTTGGTGACATTAAATGCAAGAGAGATATGAATGCATTATATGAGCATATTAAAAAACATCCATGCACTTCTTTTACATTTACTGGAATTGAAAAAAAATATGTAATCTACATTAAATAAATTAGGTTGGAACAATTTACTTTCCAACAAAGAACAATTTTGGATTGTTAAACTGGGGATTTTATTCTCTCAAGGAGTAAATGAATTTTTTAGGGTGAAATTGCTTTCTTTAACCATTAATGGCAATATTGTTATATCCACGTTATATATATCTATATCTATATCTATATATATATATATATATATATATATATATAATATATGGATATGATGAGTCATAATTTTTGTGTTTATTAAAGATTTAAATTTTAAATTCTATGCATCATTGTGACGTTACAGATAAAGGTAGGTCAGTTTATTACACTGTATGTGACATGCCGTGGTGGTACGGCAGTAGCATTGTTACCTCACAGCAAGAAGTTCTCCCATTCGATTCTCGGCTGGGCTTGGGAGTGCCTTCTGTGTGGAGTCTGCATGTCCTCCCCGCAGTTGGGTAGCGTTCGAAAGACATGCGTGCATAAATGGGCGTGCCTTCGTTGAAGGTTGGGTGTTGAGCTGGCACCTCGGCATTTCGTAAAAATCTACTGCCAATCATTTGCGGACCGAAGTTCCGCTGTGGCGACCCCTTACTGGGAAAAGACGAAAGACAAACATGTAACTGAAGAAGACATTTTGCCAAAACCAGTCTTTGGTTTGCTAATCTTTGATTAAAGTGTCTGTTTGAATAGAAGGATGCATTTATAGTTTATTTTAGGTGCTGGCTGTTTTTTTTTTTTTTTTCTATGTATGAGCCTTATCAAGGAGAACTGTTTCAAAAATACAGTGCTGGGAGACAGTGCGCACAGAAAAAAACTGATTTTTTTCTACTGTATCAGGAAAAACTGGAAAAATAGACTGTATTCATTTTAGGAAGGCATAAATAAGCAGCTTTTCTGGTATTCCACACCAGGCTTTAACTGAAAGGGCTCATTAAGTGTATGCTCATAACCTGATCATGAGAAAACAGCGAAGACCTGTATTAGTAAAGTTGCAATCATACCAGCAAAAAAAGCTGATCCTGGCAAAACTATGGAAAAAGGGAAAAGTATTAAAAACTAGGGGACAGTAGACTGTTGGTGGAAAATGATTATTCACCATACGCCAGGCTGAAGAGAAGCAGATTTATCCCAGCAATCAAGCAATGTGGCAAGGCACATGTAAGAGTCAAACTGCTGTATTCAGCTGTCTTCAAAATATTTTTTCTTGGAGGATCAAAGCCAGTGTTGGATCCATAACAGGCTAAGGAGTAAATACAAAAAAAAAGTTTATCCAAGAATAAAATGTGTCTTTGCTTCTCATTCTTCTGATGATCAAGCTTATAGATTGACTTTGCTAGTGAAATCTTTTTTCAGTATTCCAAAGGAAATGCTGGAAAGACGGGAAAAAGCACAGGAGTTGACTAGAAGACTCAGGAGTACTTTGGACTTGAACCAGAGTCTGTTGGAAGACAAAGATGAACAGGAAAAAGACCAGCAACTGTAAATAAATGCAAGACTGTAAAATGTCAGTCACATTTGTGACTCATGGTTTTGCAAGAAAAAAGTGGTCGAGAAAGACTGGACTTTTGCTGACTTTGTAAAACTTGTGGTTGGACTATAAAACATATACCCCACTTTGTCATTAATGTTTAGAATGTTACTAAAAGTAAAAAAAGGAACTGTAAGTAAAACAATTTTTATTAGTATTTGTATAAAAATAGTTCATGACAGAAACTGCATGTTGTATAGTAATGTAGTTTTGTGCAGTGTGTAGTCAGGGGTATTTTAAATGGGGTGATATTTTCAGCAAATGTTTACTTTTGTGATGAGCCCGCTTTACCCCGGACAGTAATTAAGGAGCCTCAATCCTCACCACTGTCTCCGGTAAGAGAATTTCACTAAAAACAGTGATAGAAATACACAGTTTCCCCTAAGAGTACACCAGGAACAAGTTCCAAACCTGGGACTGACTACGTATGCGCTTTACTCCAGGTCCCCAAATCAGTCTCCACACTAACCACTGCAGAACACTGTGTTCCAGTTCTAGGTATGTGACACACTCACTCTTAAATTTTTGATATTCACACATACACCCACTCTTGGGAAAGAGTAACACAGATTTACCTGCTGTGTTTCTTTGACCAAATTACAAGGTAATGGCTGCCACCAGTTAAAAACCACAATACCCTTCAAAGGGGTGTTCAATTGTATTGGGTAAAATAGATATGGAAACAAATGGTAGCATGTATTCTAAGCAGTAAGGCTTTTTGGAGTGGCCCTGTTGTTATCACAGTAAGCATAAACACTTTCAAATTATTAGAAATATTAACTAAATAACCAGCCACAATGAGAGGTAGTAAATGTTTAATAATAAATAAAAGGATTTAAAACATGTAAATACTGAATAACTGATTCCAATAAATATCTGAGTTTCACACACAGGAAATATGAACATAATACCATAGGATGGATCTCACATCAGTTTTAGAAACCTCTAACTGCCTAGCTGTAGTTCTCTGAATATCTGAAGATTAACTGTCCCTATGTAATCTAAATACTTTAGCAAGGCAAGATTATACTCTTACTTCTGCAAATTAGGATGAGAAATTATGTCCACACTCCTGGATGTTGTCTGTCCTCAGCGAATGGAACAACTACTCTCCTGGAAACATCCGGACCTCTACTGCTCTGGAAAACATCTGAATGATAAAACTGAACAACTGATTCAGAACAAGCTTTTTATAGCAGATGTTTTTCAAAAGTAGGAGGCTGCCATGAGAATTCTACTCTCATATCAGACTTTGAAAAGTAAACAAACAGCTGCACTGAATATTCTGTTAGCCCAGCTCTGGCACACAGTGACATCACATCTAGGTCAGCTGACTCTGGCATAACATACATTCAGAATTCTCTTTAAAAAAAAAACCACGTACATTTGGTCTGCCAGAAGAACACTGTTTGATATTCAAACATCTTGCATAAATCAGAGTGATAATCCAAAGACATAAACTTATTTACAAAAGTATAGTTAGTCATGCTGGCATATGTAAAACAGGGTCATTTACAATTATTTACAGTTATTTAAAAAACTTCAGCCAGTCATGCTAGGACAGATAACTAATATCCTCACATTTTTTAATATCTTTAACACATACAAGTACTTTCTTAGTTGTTAGAAATATAGACTTTACAGTGTAACAAGAGAAGAAATGCTGAAGAAAAGCAAATTTAAGTTAATATATTGTTATCTTGAGTTGCCGGGGTAGGCGTGGGGTGTAAAAATTGCACTGGTTATATGTGGAATTAAGACAGAGGTTTTCACTTGATTTTACAAGGGTGAATGTCTGGATTAATGCCCTTGGCTGAAGATATCAACAAGATTTAAGCAAGTGTTTTGTATGAAGAAGGCTTCCAAAATAAGACAAAATGATGAATGCTATGAAAATGCTACTTTTCTTCTATTTGCAAAAATATTAGCTTGTTTTTTTCCCATTAGCAAATGTTCAGTGAGAATCAAGAGGTCTGTGTCTGAAGGCAGTTGTACATTCTGTGTTGCGTGAAATTTAAAAAGATTCATTCATGCAGCTGAAGAGTTACTGGCTTACATTTACATGGAGATGAGCTGTCTGCAGGTGCAAGCAATTAATCGTGAGGGTTCTTCTCATTCTTTGCTGAGAAAATGCAACATTTAAAGGTACAATGGCAAACAGTTCCATGAAAAATTGTTTGAAATTATGGGAAATTAAGAAGCAATAACAGCCTTAATACTTTAATGCATTTAATAGAATAGTTTGCAGTTTAATTTTATGTAAAATTAGCCAGTGCACTTTTTATTGGGGCTAAATGTTAATGTTTTCTTAAAGCATACAAGATGTTTTTCACATCTTCAAGGAGAATAGAGAGAAGAAAACAACAGACAGCATTAAGTGCAAGTAGAAGCCCAGGCTGTTACATGCACTTTAGCATGGGTAAACTTCATTTTAGGTCAGGTCATTTCAAGATCTGGGTACTTTTTATGCGTTTGTTCTAAATTAATATGAGTTAGAAGTATTCTGAAAATGTATTCAGTTTTTTTTATTTTAGAGTTTTCATTAAATAAAAAGAGTCTTGAAATATGGGACGTGTTTAAACAGAGATTAGAAAAAATAACTATATAAAAGATTAGCTTGCCAAACATTAGTGTGTGCTTGTAACACAAAAGTTGAAAGTACACATTGATAAAAAAATCTCTCCTGTATAATAATAGGTGGGAACAGTAGTTTTTTTTTTTTATATCATAATAGCTACATTGTCCGTATTATTTTGGGAGATAAATGGCCTTACTGGTATGTGCTAGAAGGAAAGAGTATTGAGTTATATTAAGAAATGTAGAGTGTGCATACCAGTGCTGCAGAAGACACATTTGGAAATAAATTAGCATGTGAGTTTGACAAGAAAAGGATGCCAGAGGGATATTTGTCAGACTACATGGACCAAATTAAAAGAGGAGTAATTATACTGATTGCTAGAGGGGCTCCAGTAGTGATAGAAGAGGAAAAAAAGACAACAGTGGTAGATTGCAAGGGAGGAGGATTAAGCTGGCATGTACATTTGTTCTACCAAAAACTGCTGGTTTGGAGCTTAAGAACATTTTGGGCAAAATCAGCTTTCAGCAGGAAACATTACATACAGGTGGGAATTAGAACTTGATTTGCAAAAGTGAGAATGAGTCTGGAGAACCTAGAAGGGAAAATATAAGAAGATGGTAGATTTTTAAGAAATTTATGAAAATATTTTAGGGTGGAAGACATGAATTCTGTATTAGGAACTCATGACACAATTTAAATATTATTCCCCATGGTACAGTAACTGGGCTAGACTGGATAGAAATTGTATTTCATAGGAGCGTGCAGTTTAAAGCTTTGACACTTATCCAATACCTACTTCAGATTTTACACCAATATAAGCTAAGATAAAAATGCATGATAATGAAAAAAATTGAGACTAGCACTTTATCACCTATCCTTTTAAAAAGTGGAATTTAAGGAAGGGTGGTAGAAATTATTCAACAGTTATTAGGGAAGATAGAAATTTCTTCACAAAGAAGAGCTAGTAAATGGGATAAAATGAAAATTAATTTATAAATAGGGTAGAAATAAAAGTGAAAGAGATATAGTTAAGAAATAGAAATTATGTAGAGGGAATGACACAGGTTAAAGTATTGCAGAGAGGAGCAACTGCAGAGTTTTGAGAGAAAATGAGGAAGATTCTGGGTAATGTGCATGACTTTAGAAAAATTAAGTGACTCATTTTTGGTAACTCCAGAGCACAAAGGCTCTTGGGACAATGATGGTAGGCAACAGAAAGTATGAATGGTTTTGCCAAACTTATGGAGCCTATAACATGAAAAATAACCAAAGATCTAGAAGAGGTCTTAAAGATGTTTTGGAAATTTTATGAACATTTCTATAAAGTAGAGAAATATGGAAATCACGAAAGAGCACAAATGAAAACATTTATGGAAGACGTAATTATGCCAAGGTTAGAGGTATATGAGGCTCAACAACTAATTGTTAAGATGGGAGGAGATGAGATAGAAATGGTGATGTGTAATCAGTCTGCAGGAAAGTCTCCAGGACAGGAATTACTCCTGTGAAAGTTTGAGAGTTAGGAGGGACGAAAGTGATAAAGATCTGGAAGATTTTGTTTTGACAGTATTTTAAAAGGAGGGGAAGAACCAGCATTTGGAGGAAAACTGTGGTGGCTGTATTACCTAAAGGTGGAAAAGGCCCGTCAGACCCAGCTTCATATAGACCCATTTGAATTTTAAACCATGATTATAAAGTGTTTATGTCTATACTAACTAAAAGAATGACAAAGATGTTGACAAAATTTATACATATGGATCACCCTGGTTTTGTGAAGGGGAGGCAAACATTTGACATTTATAGAACAGTGATGTTCCAGAGGAAAGCAGAGTATAACAAAATACTGCTGTTATTGATGGATCTTGATGCAGAGAAAGCATTCAACAGAGTAAGGTGGGATTTTGTGTCGGGCAATTGAAGCATTTGTATTCCGTGAAACAATAGTAAGGTTAATTAGGAGGATATATGAAGGATCGGGGGCAAGAATTAATGTAGGAGGGTTCATGTCTGATAAGTTGTCTGAAAAGTGGAACCAAGTAGTGGTCTCCTCTTTCTCCTTTATTTGCTTTAACTAGAGAGCCATTGGCAAAAGGAATAAGGGACTCGGATATTCAAGGTATAATTAGTAAGGTAATCAAGAAACGTTGGCTATATTTGCAAATAATATTTTGTACCTGATAAATACAGAAAAGGACAGCTCAAGGTTGAGGAACATTTTGAGACCGTTTCAAAACATTTTCGCAATATAAAATGAATGAAGATAAAACAAAGGTAATAGCTGTAAATTATGTACCCACACACAAATTAGTTCAGCAATACCCCTATTTATGGCGACACAATAAAATAAAGCATTTAGGAATGTGGATTAAAAAGGCTTGTGTTACAGCGGCTAAGGATCTATGGGAAGAGACTAAACAAAAGGTATTACAAACACTTAGAAACTGGAGGCTCTTGTTTATGGATATGGATAGTAAGATACAACAATGAAAATGGTTTTAACCCCTTTAGTTTTATATACAGGGCAAGCATACTTTTATCAAATAGAGGAGAAGTTGTGGATGATAATTAATAAAAAAGTTGAAGGAATTTTTCTGGAAGGGGAAGAGAGCAAGAGTTAAGTGGAACAAATCATTCTCCCAAAAGAACAAGGTGATTTAGGATTACCTGGTTTGAAGGGATATTTTAGAGCTACACCATTAAGGCTTGTATGCATAACAAAAGCAGAGTAGAAGAGATGATGATGAAGTGGAGGGTTGAAGAAATAAGGAGAAAATGGGATTTTGGATGCAGATCCTTAAGGGAAATAATGACAACCATACAGAATATTATATTCACATAGAGGTAGAAAGTGTTCTAAGAATTAAGATGGCACGAGAGTGGAGAAAAGTGAGTTTGCCAGTAGGGATTATTGCAAATAGGGGTACAGAAAATAGGCAAGAGGGGGCAGGAATTTACTGGAGAAAACTTCAAAGGAACCAAAGTGTTAGGAGCAAATAACTAGAGAGAGAAAGGTAATAGAATGGGATGAGGCCAAGAAAATGTGTGGACTACAGGCTACAGACAGTCTTCCCTACCATGGTTTTCTATCAGAGTATAGGCAAAGAGAAAGGGATTGGTGAATCTCAAGTGAACAATATAGTTTGGTAGAGTTTTAGTTGAATCTAGAACAGAAATTGTTCCTAAAAAAGAGATAACTAGTGGAGCACATAAAATCTTGCATGTTTACTATAAGAATCGATCAGAGGCTAGAAAAGATCGGGGAGAGAGAGATATTGGAAAAGTAATTTACAGGGGAACAATGGGAAGACATATGTATGGATACAATAAAGTCCAGAAGGTGTAGCATTTTTGCTTGCAAATGTTTGCACCGGTATTTTTATATCCCAAGTAAACCTCAAATAATTTTTCCTCAGGTAGATAGCAAATTTTGGAGGTATGATGGGGAAGAAAGAGGTACCTGGGAGCATATGTTTTGGGAGTATAATGATTGACAGATTTTAAAAATACCCTACAGAGTAGTGGGTCAGAAATATTGGGTGAGCAAAAGTCTGGAACTAAAGAAATTATGCTTTTGAGGTGGAACACTGTCTCTAAGTTGCCTAGACATAGTGAGGCTATAAGTTTAATTCTGTTGGCTGCCAAAAAAAGCAATTACTATAAATTGGAGAAGTCTAGGCAAACTGTATTTAAAGTATTTAATATTGTAAAAGAGATACAGTTAGTGGAATAGTGGTCTTGATAAAAGAGAAGGAGCAACTTTGTTTACCAGGAGAGTCCGACTTGGAATGAGCCAATTTTCAGAGGAGGCCTGGGGAGAAACGCTCAAGACATGCCTTTGTTACATGGGAGGAAACCAACATGAATGCAGGGAGAACATGCAAACTCCACACAGAAGGCACCCCACAGAGAATCGAACCAGTGAACCTCTTGCTGTGAGACGACAATGCAAACCACTGCACCATTGCGCCATCTGCAAATTGCATAGAAATAAATGGAAATTGTGGGAGCATTACATGCAGAATAATGTTCAGCAGGAGGAGTGAAGTTTAAATGAAGGCAGGAGTTGAACAATTTATGTAATGTTTTACTGATATGTTTGTTTGTTTGTGTCTTTCGGCTTTTCCATGTTGGACTGATATAAAGAAAGAAAATCTACGTGATGTATAATGTATATAAATGGAGAAAAATGTTAATGTGATTTGTTTTCTTTTCTATTAATCTAGGTTTGCCTAAGTCTTAAGTGATAATTTGATAAAGGTGTTTAAAAAATCAAGATGGATAAAACAATTGCTATTATGGCAGCACCTTTTTGGCACAGAGAACACTGTTTCTCTCTCCTGCTCAGCTTAGTAAGGGGAAGGTGAAAAAATGGCAGTTTGTGGGCCTTCTCACTCAAAACAAGAGTCCCTTTTGCACCCCATTCTTGATACTCCAAGGTTTCACCCTAATCCCAAGTAGGGACATGCATTCAGAGGACATGCTAAATGTTATAAGGCAGGCTAGGAAGCCAAACACAAGGAAATCCTACCTTCCTGAGAGTTAAATATTCTGCCTTTTGTGCTTGTCCTGAGACCATGACCCTCATGCTGCACAAGTGACAATGGTCCTGTATTACATCTGAGCACTTCTTAAGCCAGCTTTTCTTAGAGGTTCAGCCCTTTTCCATCTCAGCTTACTAGGCAATGGACCCTCTTTTGTTCTGTAAGCCTTCAGTGAAATTGTTCTTCAAAGGACTTTTGCATTATAGACTTACAGGAAACTACATCACCATGGGATTTCAGCTGTGTCTTAGGGAAACTGGCTCTAGCTCTCTCTGAGCCAACTGCTTCTGCCCCTTGCATTTTTTTTAAATCCAGGAATTAGTTCTGTGGGGGGTTAGATGTCATTTCTACTAGAAAGATTTCAGAACAAAAGGCCTTCATGTGCAGGGAAGCATTTCTAATTTTCCATCAGGCTAAGGTGTCCTTACACGCAAACATTACTTTTATGATAAATGTTGGGATGGAGTTGTCCATGAAGTCCTCCATTTACCCATGTTTTCCTAATTCTCACAAGAAATAGAGAAAATCCCACATTATTTGAATGTTCAGCTGAGATTTTGCTTACAGAGGGCTAAGAAGTTTAGAAAGGTGGAACAGCCTTTGTGTCTGTAGTGAAGAGAAAGAAAGGAAAGCAATCATCAATCAGATGCTTTTAAAATGTATTGCAGATTGTATTTGTTATTTCTACCCTCCTTATGGCACACCTGTTCTTGGACACATCAAAGCCCATTGTACTAGAATCACTGCAGCAACCATGGCATTCATCAGAGGGGTCAGCACTCAGTCTTATTTATAAGCAGCCACCTACACTCAATGCAAACATTCTCAAGACATTGCAGTTGGAGAGTGGCCACATCTACAGTTAGGGCAGAATATGACAACCGCCCTCTGCATGATTGCTTTGAGAATCATTTTATTAGTGAAGAATGCATTAGTGACTTTTGCTATGAGCATAATACAGTTATGTTAGGAACTTACCATAAATGTAGATGTTTGAGTACATGCTATGTTGCTGGCCATGTTTCCTCTCTCCTTCCCTACTTTTTTCTATAGTAAACCTTGGGTTAGGGGTGGATACCCATTTCAGCTATGTTCCACCTTCCCTTTCATTTCCCTGTTAGGTCCCCTCCCTCTCTGAATTTGTCATACTTCCCAGAAAGGGGAGTTAGATTGGGAACCTCTGGGGTGGTCTTAGGGCACAAGGGACTTCACATTCCTCATCCATTTAGGCTTTGAGAGTGACTGCAGTCATCATTAGGAAATTACACAAGCAAAGTAAATTGAGGTGATGCAGCTTAACCACAGAAGAAAAAAGTTTATCGCAAAACTTTTCTAATAATTTCTCTTACAGAATCATGAAATCTAACAAGGGAACAGGGGTTGTTACTATGGGCAATATTGATTATAAAGCCCAGATGCATACATTTTGGATAATGCTGTCAAATATTGTATTGTTTCCAGGAATGAAATTAATATATCCTACTGCAAGATAGATTATTTCTTGTATGATCATCTTATGCAGGGGTTGATTGACAGGCCATTATTTGACTTCATGACAGTAAAACAGCCTTGCACCCCCATGATATTTGGGATACCCAAAGTCCACAAGTGTATCCATGACCCTCCACTAAGGCCCATTGTTTTGGCAAGGGGATCTAAGACACAACCCCTAGCCATTTTTGTGACAAGAAATTGAAGTCCATGGTGAGCAGCATCTCACATATTTCCAGGGACTTCTGGGAATTTTTTAGAAATACTAAAACTAAATTTTACCATGAGAATGTTATTTTTGTGACTGTTAACATGGCGGACCTATTTTCTGGCATTCCACACAGAATTGGATTTGAGTGGTTTGAGAAAGTTATTTTGGAAAATCATGAACTGTCCAGTTTGAATATGTTGTCAATGGAGGAATTTATGGAATTTATTTTGGACACCAATTTTACATTTTTAATGAGTTTTACAAACAAGTTCAAGGCATTGCCATGGGGGCTAGTTGCACCCCTATTTACACAAGTTTAGTTTTATACTTTTGAGTAAAGAATTTCCTTTGTAATTCAACTTTTGCTTCTTATTGGCACTTGTACACTCGTTTCCTAGTATGAAGAAGTCGGGAGTGTCAGAGAAGTATGTAAGAGTGGTACAGGATATGTACGAGGGTAGTGTGACAGCGGTGAGGTCTGCGGTGGGAGTGACGGATGCGTTTAAGGTGGAGGTGGGATTACATCAAGGATCAGCTCTGAGCCCTTTTTTATTTGCAATGGTGATGGACAGGTTGACGGACAAGATCAGACAGGAGTCCCCGTGGACTATGATGTTTGCAGATGACATTATGATCTGTAGTGAGAGTAGGGAACAGGTGGAGGAGACCCTGGAGAGGTGGAGATATGCTCTAGAGAGAAGAGGAATGAAGGGTAGCAGGAATAAGACAGAATATATGTGTGTGAATGAGAGGGAGGATAGAAGAATGGTGAAGATGCAGGGAGTAGAGGTGGCGAAGGTGGATGAGTTTAAATACTTGGGATCAACAGTTCAGAGTAATGGTCAGTGTGGAAGAGAGGTGAAGAAGAGAGTACAGGCAGGATGGAGTGGGTGGAGAAGAGTGTCAGGAGTGATTTGTGACAGACGAGTACCAGTAAGAGTGAAAGGAAAGGTCTACAAGAGGGTAGTGAGACCAGCTATGTTATATGGGTTGGAGGCAGTGGCATTGACAAAAAGGCAAAAGTGAGAGCTTGACGTGGCAGAGTTGAAAATGTTAAGATTTGCACTGGGTGTGACAAGGATGGACAGGATTAGGAATAAGTATATTAGGGGGTCAGCCCAGGTTGGAAGGTTTGGAGACAAAGCCAGAGAGGCAAGATTACGTTGGTTTGGACATGTGCTGAGGAGGGATGCAGAGTATATTGGAAAAAAGATGCTAAGGATGAAGCCGCCGGGTAACAGGAAAGGAGGAAGACCTAAGATAAGGTTTATGATGTGGTGAGAGAGGACATGCAGGTGATTGGTGTGACAGAGCAAGATGCAGAGGACAGGAAGAAATGGAAACAGTTGATCCGCTGTGGCGACCCCTAACGGGAACAGCCGAAAGAAGAAGACACTCGTTTCCTAGATGACATATGCACATTATGGAAGGGCTCTGAGCATAAATTAATAATGTTTTTTGATAATATTGGAAAAACTACCTCTTTTTAAGATTTACTCACTCTTATTCCCATGCAGAGGTGCACTATTTGCATATTTTGTTGTATAATGATAGATTACACTGTAAATTTCATTCCAAGATGCACAGGAAGGATCATTTTCCAATTCCTATCTTCACTAAGTGAACATCCATTCCATCAGAAAAAGGGCATTATTAAAGGGCAGTACATTAGACCTCCCAGAATGACTTCAGATTATAGTGAGTTTTTACTTGAAGTCAAGTAGATTAGTGAACTTTTTTTTTGGAGATGGGCTACGGCTGAGAGCTTATTGACAACATGCAACAAGAGATAGTGTGGGAGTGGGGCATAAGAGAACTGAGCCCATTTTGGGTTGGATGCAGTTGATGCTGGTTATACAGGCACCACTGACTTTGACCCTGACAATGCCTATATATGTATATATATGTATATATATATATATATATATATATATATATATATATATTCAATCCTTATTTTAAAGATATTGAGAATATTATTTAGAAGCGCTGGGAAGTACTGACATGTTTCCTGGTGATCAAGGAGAATTTTACCCATTGTCCCAAGTTTTGTTAAAAGAAAAGACAGGAACATCAAGGAATTCTTAGAGAATTCCAACAAGATCAGCCACGGGAATAGGAACTATAAGAGGTTAGCTACTTTTAAATGCGGGGCTTGCAAACAATGTGAGTTTATTAGTATTGAGGGACAGCTATTTTTGGAGGCCAGAGAACTTTGGATCAAACCGTCTGGACACTTTAATTGCAATAGTAAAGGGGTAGTATACCTAGTACAATGCCAGAACTGCAATAGATTTTACATAAGCAAAACAGAAAGATCACTCAAAAATCACATTTACAAACATATATATGATGTTGAATGTGAGAATGGAAATAATGCCTTGTTTAAACCTTTTAGTACATGTACCCAGAGCAGATTTTCTTTTTATGTGCTCAGACAGATTGTTCCCAGCCCCCATGGAGGTCCTTGGGATAATAGACTTGAGTATCGAGAATTAATGAGGCAGCTCAGGCTAGATGCAGTGACACCCACAGGAATGAATGATAACATTTCTATCATTAATGTCTTGAAAATGCATGCAGCAAAATTATAGGATATGATTTACAATATTTTTTTTGCATATAATTGAGTGTATGTAATTTTGGAAAAATTTGTATTGTTCATTTGTTTAGGGACTATGTTCCTTTAAGACAGCTAAACCATTTAGAAGATGTTTTTAATTAGGTAATGATTTATTTGCAATTATAATTATTTGCTTGGCTTTTTGGATTGGTTGCCTTGTTAATGAGGGAGTTATAAAAGAGTGTTATGTTTTTTATTTGTTGTTCTGATGAAGTATTATATTTGGAAGATGAAAGTGCTCAATGTATTTTATTTTATACATATTTATTGTGGCTTAATAAATTCAGCTGGTTTTATCCCTTGTCTTGGCTTTGTGGTGTTTGCTTGCTGTTGTTTTTTTTTGGGGGGGGGGGGTCATGATTCCTGCCTTTACCAAGACGAGTAACATCTGTAGATGGAATCAGATGGTGTTTTGTCTGTCATTACATAGCTGTAGGAGGGAATCACCTGGGCAGTATGGCTTCTTAATAGCAGGATATCCCATTAGTGATGACCGCAAAAGTGAGTGTACATGAGTGTCTGTATTTATTCTAAGTTGATAGCTGTCATTTGTCTAGTGAGCATCTACCTTTTGTATCATTAGTCCTACTTTGTATATTAGTTTTGCCATGTGCTCATTTATGTCGTTAATTTTAATTGTAGTTGTAATCATTTTGAACTGTAGTTTTTTAAGCTATTATTTGTATGATGTAAGGTTTTACTGCTTCTTATTATGTGCAATTATTGATTTGTATTGACTGACACTGCCTTATTTTTTAAACATTTTATTGAACCATGTAAAACCATTGCATACTAATAAATTAACAGATTAGTGCTTAAGACATGCAGTTTTAAAAAAAAGCCTCCAAAGCAGGAACACACAGTATACAGAATCCCTTATTTCCTCCTGATTTGTGACACTTTCCTGTAATTGTTGTGTAGATCCTCATCTAGATCAGCCCAGCAAATAGGTATTCAACATTAGATCACTGTTGCAGTAAGCTCTGCTATTTGGGTTATATCATTTCAAGGGTATGACAAACAGGCCAGATTTTCAAAGCTCGAGGGTACCTTCCACATGCTCTATTTGTCTGGATCTCAAGTAAAGCTCCATAGAAAAGCTCCACAGAAGAGGCAGAGTACCAAAAGTTTCAGACCTTTCTTGCTGCCAAAGTTTGCTTCTTCTGCAGGCTTTCATGCATTTGAGTCTGCTAGCAATCCTTCAAGGCTGGGCAGATAAGCCTCTACTGGGGAAACCTTCCACTGTTGTATTTTTTTTTTGTTTTTTTGACGAAATCTATTGTTTTTTCCCTGTGAATGTATTATTATTTGGTCTAGGAAACTTATTTTGTACAGACCCTCGTCCTTCAATGAGGAAATCTTTCCTACAGTGAATGCTTATGGCAATTCTTTTTGTAAAATTTGGTATACTTTTATCGTATTTATAGACAAGAATTGGTGATTTTGGGTGCTGTCGCTGTTCATAGGTTCATACTAGGCTATCTGCCCTAGGGCATTTATAAGCCTAGCCAGAGTGTGTTTGGCTTTCGCCACCCATTTTAAATTAATTTTGCTATGCCCTTTTTCGAGGTTAGTATACTGTGCCTCTGTCTAACAGTGACACAGAAGTGATACCCAGGGTAAACCTACAATCTCCCATCCACTCATCAAGATTCCTCTTGAAGAGAGTCAATGAGGGACTCTGCCTAACCTGGACTGGGATTTTATTCCAGAGTGAAGGGAGCCTTTGGGTTATGAATCTGTCCCTCCAGCATGTCATATTTATTTCAGTGCTGAGGTTCAAGTCTTTCGAGCGCGTAGCTCGATGGGATTTGGATTTTCTGAGGTGCAGCATGTCCATTCATTCTGGGTTGGACATGGCTTTTTACGTCAGGCACAGATCGCCTCTGAGCAGGCGGTATGCCACTGAATAGAGCTGGAGTTTCTTTAACCGGGCAGCATATGGCATCTGTTTGAGTCCTTTGATCCTCTTGGTGAGGTACTTTTGGGGTCTTTCCAGTTGCTGCAGGTGTCTGGTAAGGTACATCCCAAAAGGGGCATTGTACTCAATTATGGGCCTGATGAGGGATGAGTAAAGAGGCACGATGACCTCCCCTGATCTAGATGTGAATCCCTTCATGATTAGGTGGGCTATATAAAATGTTTTTCTAACCACTTTGGCCACGTGGTTGTCAAATGAGAGGTTGCTATCAACTTGGGTCCCCAGGTCCATAATTACTACTTCTGTGCTTAATGGATTACCACCTATGTGGTAATTTGTGAGCACTTTGTTTTTGCCAAAGGGGATGACTATACACTTTTTGGCGTTTAGCTTGAGGCCATGGCTCTGGCACCAGTTGTCTGTTTCTATGAGGCCCTTTTGGAGGATGCTTGTTTCGGCTGGAGAGTCGATTATGGCGCCCAGTTTGCAGTGATCTGCGAACTTGGCCAGCCACAGTCCTTCCATGTTGGCCTGTACCTCCGAGAAATATATACCGAACAAGAGAGGTCCCAGGACTGAGCCTTGTGGGATGCCACTTGTAACTGGTTTGGAGTCTGACATGGCTCCAGCAATTCTAACCATGTGTGTTCTGTCCTTGAGCCAGTTTGCAACCCATCTAGTGACATAGGGGTTTATATTTAAGCTGGTGACCTTATCTATAATGCCCAAGTGGGGTATTGTATCGAAGGCTTTTGCGAGGTCCAGGTAGGCTGTGTGGACCACCTTCCCCTCGTCAATGGCCTTGGTGATGGTTTTAAAGAAATCGACCAGGTTTAAGAGGCAAGATCTGCCCTTAAAGCCGAACTGGGTAGGATCCAGTGTCTGTAGGTCCCCAATATCTTTATTTATGAGGTCCATGATGATCCTTTCCATAGCTTTGCAGACCAAGCTAGTCAGGCTTATGGGGCGATAGTTTCCAGGATCCGTTGAGGCACCACCTTTGTGGAGAGGGACCACTGTTGCTGTACGCCACTCTTTGGGTACATATCCTGTAGTAAGGCTGAGATTGAACAGTAGTTTTATGTTTGGGTTTAGCTCTTCTTGGAGTTCATGTAGGACGCAGCCCGGGACACTGTCTGGTCCCATTGATGCTGTGTTTTTTGCTTTGGAGAGGGCGGCTCTTACCTGAGCATCTGAGATGTCAGGGGGGCAGCACTCTGCTGGGATAGATATTTGCCCTTTTTGTGGGGAGGGGGGGGAGAAGTTTGCGCTGAACCTGTCAGCTAGGATGTTGGCAATGTCTGTGGGTTTGATGTATTTTTTGTCATTTTGGACTGATTCTAAGCATATCTGGGAATTCCCACCCAGGTTCCTAACATAACTAAAGAAAGCCTTGTGATTATCCTTAGTGTCCTGTGCAATTTTTCAGACGAAGCTGGCCTTAGACGATTTTATGAGTGCCCGTAGTTTTTTGCTAATGCTGATCAGAGATGCCTTCCCTTTTTGGGATTTTGCTCTATCATGTAGTAGCTTCCTCCTTCTATTGTATAGTTTGTTTATGGCTGGGGTCCACCAGACAGGACGTCTGCCTTTGGAAGATTGGGTCTTGGTTTTATTTGGGATTGCATGATCCATGCATTCCTGAAGGTGTTCATAGAATGCGTTTATAAAGGATTCTGCGGTCTGGGCCGTATTTTCCACAGGCTCTGGGGCTTTGAAGGATTCCACCTCGGTTTTGAGGAGTGTGAAATTTGCTTTAGAGAAGTTTTTCACTGTGGTTTTCTGGGCAGGGGGTAGGGTCGGGATGTGTATATCCAGTGAGATTAGTTTATGGTCTGATCTTACCAGTGAGGGATACACTTCTGGTCTGGAGCATAGAGTCCCCATGTTGGTGATGATCAGGTCCAGTATGTTTTCCCCTCTTGTGGGGGTGGTAACAACTTGTTCCATAGCATTTGAGTTTATAAATTCTAGGAACCTTTGGGCTAGGGTGTTGGAGCTAGAGTAATGCTCCCAGTCTATGTTTGGGTAGTTGAACTCGCCCAATATAATGGTGTTTGGAGAGACCTTCATATTTTCCAGTGTTCTCAGGAAGGCCGAGTGGGGTTCCTGGGTTTGGGAGGGTGGTCTGTAGCAGGCTATAAACTGGAAGGCAGTTTTGCCCACTGTTAGTTGCACATGTATAGTCTCTGATGCTTCGTACTGTGCCACCAACCTGGAGGTGTGGGTATCTTTGACGAATATTGATACTCCCCCTCCTTTTGTGGTTCGGTCCAAGTTTTGGGGCCGAAAAGCATGGTATGAGGTATAACCTGGTAGTGCTGGGGTGCTCTCGGGAGCCTTGAACCAGGTTTCTGTTACTGCACAGATATCGATATTCTCCATGCTAAGGAGAGTTTCGAGTCTGTGCATCTTGAGGTTTAGACTTCTGGCGTTGAGTAGCATTACTCTTAGTTTCTTATCCCTTGTGATACCTATGGAGGTGGGTTTGTCTTTTGAGCCTTGCCTAAAAAAGGCACTATGGGGAAGCAAGAGCCTTTGCCAATATCCGAAAGCCTAGGGGTGACAGGTGCAAGCCGTCCCTAGCGAAGCATCGTGGCTTGTCGAGCATGTCATCCCAGGCTGACAGGCATTGGATCCCCTTTCAATGACGCCAATACTTAAGCCAATTGTTGAAATTGATCATCTTGTCTTCATATTGTGGCATCATTCTTGGTGAGGGTAAGATGCTACTCAAGGTCAGGGTCATACCGGCCTGGGCTACATGCTCAGAGAGCTCCTCTATGTCTCTTTTCATGTAGTCCAGGGAGGTACGTCTCAGGTCATTCACACCAGCATGGACAATGACAGAGTCATATTTGTACTTGCCTTAGAGTGACCTGAGTGCTTGTGTTATGTGGCGGATCCTAGCGCCCGACAGGCAGCTCACTGTAACCTTCTCCTTGTTCAGCCTGGTGGACAAGACGTCAGTGTGCCTGACGATAGAGTTACCTATTACAAGTGTATCAGGTGTGTTGTTTAGCCTTAAGGGCTGTGACTGTTCGGCACACTGGCTTTGTGAGCTATGTGTTGCACGTGTTTTGTTTTGGGGTAGCGTTGCTTGGGTGTCTGCTTTGGAGGTCTATGCTGCTTAGGCAGATTTTTATTTAGAGCCTCCGAGTATGTTTTTGTGTGTTTATGTGTTTGGCTTGCTGTCGTGGTAGGTCTATGTGAGACTGGAATTGTAGTGAGTGTGGTTTCCTTCTCCTCCTGACTGGTTATGCCAGTACTGAGTTGAGAGAGCTTAGCCTCCAGTTTGGCTATATGGTTGCATCTCTCACATGTGTTGGAATTTGTTGGGAGGAGGAGAGGGTTGTCTGTGTACATGAGGCAGTTGTAACATTGCCTCAAGATTCCCAGATTCACCAGCTGGACCGGAGAGGAGATTGACAACTGACCTTTGGACATGCTAGAATAGTATTGGGAATTCCTTTATAATTGAAAAAAAGGGCCAGTGGGGAACGAGGTACTCAAGGGGAGTTTGTGAGGGTGTAGAGCTTTTAATTTTTTAGTGCTGACTTGTATAATTGCTTTAGTGAGCAAGTGCCAGGTAACTTAAATGCAAAAACGACAAACAGTAACTTTCTTTCAAGTGAAACAAGGAAATAAGTACAGTAAGCAATGCAGATATCACTAGGGATCCACAGAAGCGCTGAAAAGCCGCGTTTTAGGTGGAATTAGCGTTTCAGGGAAATAACAAGCAAACAACAAGCATACAAACAAAGCTAGATTCAGCAGGCCTGGCTCTAGTCTATGCTACAGCAAACAAGGTGTACCAATTTCATTAACCAGAAATTCCCAGCTCAGAAGGGCAGAGTCCAGCCTCTCCTCCCACAAGAGTGCAGACCACAAACCTTCTTAATGTAAAATAACTGGCCTGAAGCCCAAGTGCTTAAACCAGAACTAATACACTTTTAGAATAACAGACACTGAGCCCTCAATCTGCAGTTCCCAACTTAGAAGGATGTAAGCTACCTGTCCTGCCACCACAGTGCAAGCCACAAACCTTCCTAATGTAAAACAACTGGTCTGAAGCCCAAGTGCTTAATCCAAAAGACTTAGAATGATAGCTACACTTTAATCAAGTTACTACCAAGCAGTAATAAATACAATTGAATACTTTAAAGAATGCCTGGATTAGTGCTCAAGTTATACAAACAAAGCTAGATTCAGCAGGCCTGGATCTAGTCTATGCTACAACAAAAGGTGTACCAATTTCAGTAAGAACCAATTCAAATATGCAGGCACTATAAGCCTTTAACCAGAAATTCCCAGCTCAGGAGGGCAAAGTCCAGCCTCTCCTCCCACAAGAGTGCAGACCATGAACCCTCTTAATGTAAAATAACTGGCCTGAAGTCCAAGTGCTTAAACCAGAATTAATACATTTTTAGAATAACACACACTGAGCCCTCAATCAGCAGTTCCCAACTTAGAAGGATGTAAGCTACCTGTTCTGCCACTACAGTGCAGACCACAAACCTTCTTAATGTAAAACAACTGGTTTGAAGCCCAAGTGCTTAAACTAAAGGCTTAGAATGAGTTACACCAAGCAGTAATAAATACAACTGAGTACTATTAAGATGACGCAAAAGCAAAATAAAGTAGGAAGAAGCACAAATACAGTAAAAGCAGATAACATTTTTTTTTTTTTTTTTTTTTTTTTTTTTTTTTTTGAGTGAGCAAATGAGATGGGCCCAGGAGTTATAGGACAGAAACAAGTGCAAATGCAGACCTTCAAATCAGAAAGTTGAGAGAGATGGAAGACTGCCCAAACGGCCAATAACTACAAATTCTGGGCCAGAACCACTCCTTATGTGGTAGACAGGTTACCTAATGCTTACCACTCCCACTGATAAGCTAGAAGGCTTCCCTCCAACACAGAAAGGCTTGGGGGGCTCAGAAGCTTACAAACGGTCCTGGATACAGCAAATCTGTATCTGGAACACTAATTACAGGAAAGGTAGGAAACAGGCTTACAATTTTTTTTTCCAGAAAAGTAGCAAAAACAGTAGTAAAAACAATTCACATGCAGTGCAAGCTGGCACACTTGAGTATGTAGCAATATTATACACACAGTTTGAAAAAATGTAATTAAATTAAAAAGGACTAAAAGCAAGTGCAGAAAGGGTTTATTAGGTAGAATGCGGTAAAGAGATGGGACTGGGGGAGTGTCCTAGATCAAATCTACAGTGGGGTGGGCACTGCAAAAGCCACCAAATTTAAACTACAACCAAGAACTGGGAGGGGGGTGGGGAAGACAGTTTCAACAGAGATGTGAGGAATCACAGTGCAAATTATAAAACCAGAAAAATATATACTGATCTCTGTATATTTGCAGAACAGTAAGACAACAGATATCTAAGCAACAATTTAGCTCTATAATACAGAATAATACAGAAAAATATACTCAGCTCTATATATTTGCAGATAGTCTTGTAAGGCTCTCTCTCAGTGCACAGGTTCCAATTTAAATGCAGGTTGTTATTAACTTTAAGTGATTTAATCTGCAAAATATATTTCCAGTGATAGGCTGCTGTGTGAACTCGACTTTTTGATGTAAAATGAATATAACCAAAGCTGTAGCGTCCTTGTGAGAGAACGGCCAGAAGGACTTAGAAAATCATCTTCTCTTTTTTGGCGGAATTTTTAAAAAGTAAAAGTGATACTTGATACAGAAATAAAACCGGCTTTTTTAGCCATATGCTTCAAACAAGAGCAGAATTCCACAGTGTAAGCTGACTACAACAAGCTAACCAACCAACTTTTTTTTGTTTTGTTTTTTAAATCAAAACTGTATTTTTGATTGGTACTGGGTTGCTAACACTTTCAGACTCCACTACCTGTCTTTGATACTTCCTTTGCAGCTGGACTTATGAAACAGTTACAGGTCTCTTTGGATCTCCTTCCACCATTGGCAGGAAGAAGGAAATTGTCAGAGTCTTTAGGTGTCAGTCCAGCTCTGATTTTGCCTCAGGCGCCAATGGGTCTTTCCAGTTTGGTTCTTCGAACCTCTCATCATTTTCCCCCAGTCCTCTGTTTGGCACCTACAATCGCTAAGGTCCAGGAGTTAGACATGTCCTCTGCAGCTATAGAGTTGCCCTTCACGGGCAAAAGGACCCACTTTTGTCAGTCTTGTGGGAAGTGTTGGGTGAGGGCCTACAGCATGGCTAGAAAAGGAAGTCTGAGTCCCGAGATAATGTGCCTCCTCTGGGTTTGTCCTTTTCTAAGGAGTTTTTCAGGAAAAGAAAACAAATGTAAAAAAATGGCTTTTCCTATTTCTATTTCAATGGACAGAGAATATTTGATGGGATTTGCTAGATAATTAATTTCTTTTTTTTTTCCTCCTTTCTGTTCAAAAAAGTACTCATTTTTCAGTCAGAAGGGCAGGGATTGCATGAGCAATGTTATTTCAGAATTTTTTTTCTCAACATGAAGACTCTGATTCTGAGGAAAGTGCTGCTTCAGGTTTCTCTTCAGAAGACCTTTCTTTTCTTAAGCTTTATCTAAAATGTGAGGTTTTTAAGCGGGATCAGAACAGAGCTTGTATCATGGTCAAATGGGACCCTAGGCAGGGTAGTGGATCAGCACTCCCCCAGACTATCCCAGTGTCTCATTATGTGGCTGTGGGTTTATATCATAACATCGAAGCCTCACAATTCCAAACATTATTGTATAGAATCTGAAACCTCGAACACTGACAATATCGAAGCTGCGAAACATCAAATTCTTTCCCAGGGCAAGAATTCGGTGGGCCATTTCCACGGCTTCACTATTTCCTCCACTGTGGTGCAATCTCGGAGTTGGTGTATTTAAGTAGGCTGTGCCCCCCACGTTAGAAATAGTTTTTGGTGTGCTTGTGTTGTGTGTGTGTTTCTCGGAACAGCAAATGTTTTCCCTGGGAAAAAATTCGCTGTTCTGAGCTTTCGATGTTATCACATTTCGATCTTCCAAGTTCGAGATTATGGTGTTCGATGTTTTGGAAGTTCTATTATGTGATATAAACCCCGTGGCTGTTTCTCTCCAGTTACCATAAACACTGTTCGGACCGGTCAGTGTGCATTCTAATTTCATTTCTACAATAATTAAAGATATTTTAAACACCTTTTTTTCAAATTTTATAGCACAAACACTGATAACCATTTGCTAAACAAAACAGTACAGTCTCACAATGAAAACAGACTTGGTATGAACACTAAGCTTTTCTGCCCTTGAAACTCTCATTCATTGAAACGGCATTGAAAAAATGCATCTGGCCAGTTGAGGATTAAGTTTCTCTTTGGGCTGTTTTCAAACTATAGACCTTTTGCACATATTTAGGACCATGCATACATGCATGTGTTCTTTGATGCATCTTCCTGATTATATTCAATTAATATTCTCTGCGTAGTATAGCACCTGTAGAGTGTGTTTTGAATTTGTAATTTTGAACATTTTTCCAGTAAGCAATGAAACAAAACTTATGAAACAATGACAAAGTTACCCATTTCCCAACGCAAACGTCTGTCATTGCAATCTACCTATATCAGTATCTGCAGAAGTAAGTCATCTGAATAATTCCACATTAATGAGATCTGTAACTAATGAAGAGGTTGCTGCTGGCAAGCAACTTTACATTTTACTGTTTCATATACAAATTCACTACCTACTGCCCTTGAAGAATAAATTGTTCATGTTACATTAAAAAAAATTGGCAAGTTGGTATTATTGCAAGAGGAAATGGCTGTCAAACCATTAACAGGTTCATAGTTACTACGCATTTCAACCAAAGGAAGATATACTAAGGAGTGCAGACTTCCCGTCCTCCCTTAAAGGGCACTGCACTATCAGCACTCCATCTACATGGTGTGGGATTAGAACCCACAGGCTTCTACACCAAAGGCAAGCATGCTACCTGTTGTGTTACTAACACTGCTTTCAAATTTTATAGCATAAGCACTGATGGTGGCCATTTGTTAAGCATAACAGTTACACATTGAAAATGAGAGTTAGCATGAGCAACAGTAACTTCATTTCTCTTCCCATGAAACTCTGTGTTCCTTGAAAATGCACCCCGTCTGACAGTTTGGTAGTTGTTGTAGAGGATTCAGGCTCTTGTCTCTGTAATAAAGCTAGAGTGTTTGAGTCTGAACAAGTTAACCAACCTGCCATCCCTAACTGAGGCATTTTACACACACACACACACACACACACACACACACACACACACACACACACACACACACACACACACCTTCTTGTCACTTCACCCAGTTCTCCATGCTCGTCTTTCGTATGGCCAAAGGAACAGCTAGCTTGCTCAGTAGCAGTCCTCCATACTTAAAAATACCTTGTTCAACGCACGAAGTTCCAACATTTAGTAATATGCACACAGCATTCAACGCATGCAGAGTGCATCCAACGTTACTGAAGATACACTCAGTGTGTGTACTTAAAGAAGAAATGTAATTTATTCTTAAAGAAGAAACATAAGTGTTATTTTTTTTTCAATTAAATGTTGTGGCAGCCCCCCCAGGGCAGTAAGTTAAAAACAACTACCTAGGTCAAGTAGCACTGGATCCAGCTCTGGATCACAGTAAAATTCCTGTTGCTCAGCAAATGTATTATGATTTGTTGGAGCTTGATATTCTGTAATCTGCAGCTTCTCTTCCTGTTTTGTCAGTCTTGGATAATGTTTTCCTGACAGCTTCAGTTTACCTGACAGTCATTCTCCTAACCATAGGAAGTCTGGTAGGTTATATAAGGTTCCTTAGACTCGAATACTTGTTTTTTTTACCCTACAGCAGATCCTGTAGTGATATCCCTATTCAAAACTGTGTCTGCTAGACAAAGGCCTAATGCTAATCCCATTCCTTCTGAAAAGGATGGGAAAGCTTTTCACAAATTTGTGGAGTAAATGTATTCTTATGCCACTTTAATGTGAGCCTGGCAGTTTAAAATTCTGAATGTTAACATTTTTGCTTCTGTCATTTGAGAAAATGAAAAGGTTAACTGTAGTGAACTGTTACTCTTCCCTCTTCTTAGTGAAAAATTCATTGAATACCTCACTTGTATGTACATCTTGTGTACTTGTGTAATTAAACATGTCTTAAAGTGTTATGACACCGCTGATACTTTCTCCAAGGCTGATGCTTCTGGGCCAGTCTTGAGAAGATTTGCTTAGTTACATTCTAAAATTCTTCCTGAAGATGTTAAAACTAAAATTTTAATTTCCCACATGAACAAGGATATAGTTTACAATGACAAGGAGGGTTCAAGCAGAAAGGGAAACCTCTCACATTCAAGATCAGTTCAAAAGGATTATCTGCCTCCTCACCCTCTCTCTGAGTTTATATATTTTTTTCTTGAGGCCCCAAATTGTTTTAGACAAAAGGGTTCTGTAAGTCTTTCAACAGGGTTACACTTGGCAATGGGAGTCCCTCCCTCTTTTTTATGGGATTCCGACATGACCAGTAAACCAAAATATCCCTGTCTCCTTCAAATATGGAACAGATGTTATCTCAGGGACTCCTAAAACAGTACCCATCTGCCAAACTGACAAAGAAATGTATTCAAGGATTTTCTGGTGCCAAAGAAAGAAGGGACATGGAGGCCTGCTTTAAAACTTTCCTTTCTCAGTCTTTTTGTCAGGGGCTCATAGTTCAAAATGTTATCCTTTCGGACCCTGTTACTTCTTGTCCCTTTACTAGCTTGTTTAGTAAAGCTGTACTTAAACAATGCCTACTATCACATTCCCATTGGCAAACATTTTAGACATTTCTTAAGATTTTCTGTATCTGGTTTACATTATCAGTTCTCTGTCTTATCCTTTGGACTGTCTACTACTCCTGGGGTATTTACAAAGTGTATGGCTTCAGAAATTGCTTTTTGCAAACTGAAAGGCATTCACATCTTTCCATATTTGGACAATTGTCTTATATGTGCATACTCTCTTCCTATTTGTCAAGGATCCTTAGCAAGTGTCAAAATCTACTCAGTCTGGGTTATCAAGTGAACTTACAGAAATCTTCTCTTATCCCTGCTCACAGAGTAATTTTCTTGGGATGTCTATTAGATTCTACAGTGGGAAGACTTTCTTCTAACAGACAAAGTGGAGATGTTTCAAAAGTTCTTCCTGAGTTTTTCCTTTCAAAACCAGGTATTTGCCAGAGCATTTCTTAGGATTCTGAGGTATCTGGCCTCTGTGAATTATTAGGATTCCCCTGGCAAGATTTCACATGAGGAAAAAGTACAATTCAGTGGTACCTCAGGTCAGTCTGGACTCAGTATATCAGCACCCTTTATCTTTTCAGCTCCTAGTTTTGGGGTTGGTCCTGTGGTGGGTAGTCCAGTTCTCTTGGAATCCAGGTCTCCTGTTATCCCTTCCAATCCTCTTCTGTCTGCCACAACAGATGTTTCAGCCATAGCATGGAGAGCTGTGTCCCAAGGGATGAAAGTGCAAGGTCTGTGAAGCAAACAGGACATACAATAGTACATAAATGTCCAAGAGATGATTGCAGTAGTAAATGCTATGAAATCCCTAAATCATCTCTGGTCTCTTGGACCTTTCCAAGTTTTCAGAGACAACATCATAGTGATGTGGTACATAGACAAAAGGGTATCAGTTCTTACCCCATTTTGCAGGCTTGCTGTAATAGCCTGGGAGGTACCCACTCAGCTCAATTTAACTGTTCAAGCTTGATACATTCTTTCAACTCAAAACATTGTAAGCAGGACTATGACATTTGCTCATAACTGGAAACTGCACTCATGGGTCTTCCAGGAACTGATCCAGCTGTGGTGAACACTTCAAGTAGATCTGTTTGCCTCCTGTCCGAACAAACAGGGAAAGTCTGCTCCAGGATTCCTTTTAGACAGGCTTAGAAGATGGATGCTTTCTCATTTCCATGGATGAGAATGTTGATTTATGCTTTTCCACTGATAATCCAGGGTTCTTCTAAAGGTTCAGAAGGACTTCCCAAAGACAGTTGTGGCCACTCCCTTTGGGCCCAGGCAGCAGTGGTTCTCTCTCCTTTTGAAACTGGCCAAGGACAATTACCAAAACTGTCCCACTGACTGGATTTACTCACACAAGGCAGGAGTTGTTTAGTAAACTCCAGCCTGAAATCTCCACAGTTCCTTTAGGCACCTTTTTTTTCCCCCGAGGACATGCAGCATATAATGGAGGAGGCAAAAAAATGGATACATATGATTTTTTTAGTAACAGGTGGTGCCATTCCAGGGACCAGAGCCCTTTTAAGGCCCAGCTGCCTCTGGTTCTTCATTATTTGTGTTTATTATTTTCCTCTGACCTTTCTTACTATTCCATCAAGATTAATCTGTTAGACATTTCTGCTTGCCTGACCATGGATCCCTCATTTCTTCCTATTCCCATGTCAAGCAGGTTTTGAAAGGGGTTTTACATATTTGTCTATCTAGAAAACAGGTGGCTTCTGAATTTTGTCCTTGAGAAGCTTATTATTTTTCAACTTGAATCAGCTCATCAGGCTGATTTAAGGTTCTTAACATGGGAGACTGTTTTAGTCAATTCTCGGACTTCTATCTGAGTTACAATCTCTTATGGTGACTGAACCCTACTTATTTTCGACACAGCTAGTGTTATTTGAGACATAATACCTCTTTTATTTCCCAAACTGGTCTCAGAGTTTCTCTTGAACTTGCCTATCACTCTCCTTCTCTTTGTTCCAGAAGCCAAAAGCAAGGGAGAAATAATTTGTTATACTCTGGGTGTCCACCAGTAACTCAGATACTATCTAGAAAAAAAAAACAGCCCTTTAGGAAAGCTGATTAGCTACTGCCTAGAGAAAAAAAAACTCAGTTGTTTAGGAAAGCTAATCAGCTGTTTGCCTCCTATAAAAGAAAGAGAAAAGGACAACTGGTACCAAAGCAGACAGTTTTGAGATGATTGTCTTCACCATAACAAGCTGCAACCTTGCAGAAATGGGGCCCCTTCCACCAAGACATTGGCTTCTTCTCTGGCTTTCTGAAAAGTGGCAGGCTTTAGAGCTATTCCAGAGACAGCAACTTGGTTCTCTGTACATACATTTACAAAGCACTACAAACTGTCTTCACTTTCCAGTTCCAGAACAGACTTTGTTAGGACCATTCACCAGGTATTCCTGGATTCTTAATTTCTTTCTCCTTTCTTTTATTATGTCTAAGCTATGGTAATCTATTCAAATAGGTTAGTCTGCCTCAACAGTGCTCCAACGATGAACGTAGTACAGGTGTGTAAATGAACTTGGCATAACAGTAAATGTTCTGATATGCCACTGTTGCAGTATATCTATATACATCTATCTATCCATCTATCTAACTATCTATCTGTATGTGTGTGTGTGCGTATGCATGTGAGATATATGCACTCGTGTCTGTAGTTACTCTTGTTGGATGTTTCCTAGCATTTTTCATTTCTGGGCTATTGCCTCCCTTCTTAGACAAGAAAGCTCTGACGCCTTTGACATTTTAACTGCCTTTTAAATGAAGCTCTGCTTTAGCTCCAGGCAGTTGGAACACATGGAAGGCTCTCTCAAGCTTTGAAAAGGTAGTTGGGTAGATCATATCCTTAGCAGGATGCAACCCAAAATGCTTGGGCTACTGCAACAGTGATCTATTAAAACATCTACTGTTATGGTAAGTTTACTTACACAACTGTACTTTCATCCTCATATCTGTTTCTGGGTCCCCATCTACATCAGACTAGCTAATAGTTCCTTCTAATATCTAGACTTTATGGTAATGTAGCCAAGTCTATATTAGTGAGCCTTAGCTGCCACTTTCCTTGATATCAGTTCAATATTCTTTTTGAACCTGTTTTCTTTCTCTATGAGCAGTTTCATTCGTATATCAGTTGCATCTTGTATTTCAGCTTGGGAGTTTGTTTTCCACTTTTTGTTGCTGTGTTTTAAGCAACAGTCATCAAGGACTGAAGCATCTCTCAGATGGTGTAAGTTTGACTTCATTATCTTCTCCTAACAGACATAGCATCTTAATTAAGTCTGTATGTGTTGGCTAGAAGTTAGTATGCAGCTTATGTCTAAATTCCTCAAGTTCCTGACAATCCCATAAGCTGTATCGCATGTTCACCTAAGACCCTGACTATGTCTTCACCACAAACTCTGTCTTCAACACAGACCCTCAGTTTGAGGAAACATAATACTGTGTCTTGGATGGGGTGGAGTGTAAAAGTGCTTGTGCAGGTAAATTTTACATCATCTTGCTTTAGTTACATACCTTGTGAGAAAATATATTTGCTATTGAAACTCCATAGATATTTTTTCTCTCTACTTGTGCCTGTGAGTCTTTCTAGGTTCTTTCCAAAAATTTTTTTTTTTTTTTTAGGTATTGCTGATCACACTTTGGCATACCCTGTGCTGCCATCCCCTTGCTCAGTAGTGCCATGTTCTCTAGCTGATTATCAGCATTTTGTGTATGTATATGTATATATTCATATTTTTAGCTGTTGCTGTTATTCCATTTCATTGTGTTTTAAGGCTGCCAGTCAGTTTAAAGTCCATCTGTGCTAGTTTGCACTCTAAACAATCATCAGCCATACTTAATTGCTTCCAGAAAATGATTTTAGTCTTTGTTTCCAGATTTTTAGGCCTTCTTCCCTTAACCTCTCCTGGAAACAGCCTCCTGGCAACAAAAAGTTTTCCACTTTAAGATTTGCTTCATCTTAAAAAGACATGCCATTGTAATTAAGGGTTAAATCAGAGCAAAAAAATATCCTTTGTGCAACTGTCATGTACCATCAAAATGCTTCTCTCTGTCAAACCTCTCATGGTCTATTTCTTTTCATAAATTAACAATTTCCAATTAGCAAAACATTCCGTAAACTTAAATTGCCATAATAGCTTAATCTGCACCTCCTTATTTTAATACATAAGGTCTTCCACCTCCCTTCCACACACACAACACAGTCTTTAGGCAATAATAACTGCTCACAAGAGACATGGGAACTACCCCCATCCCAAATAAAATCTACCCTGATACGTCTGACTGCTATTATACATTTTTGGGGAGGGGGCTAAAGTGGAAAAGACTGGAAACACATAACCAATGCAGTATCCTACAGATATCTTCTGAATGCACTAATCTGTCATCTTCTATATTTTAACATCCTTTTAGAGCTTATCTTCTATATTTTAACATCCTTTTAGAGCTTATTCAAAGTGAGCTTGCATGATTTATTTATCAACATCAGTAAAGTGTTAGCAAACCTTAAGAACCTGAAATTTTGAAGGGTGCCAAAATACCTAAAGTATCTATGTGGAAAACAAACATAGATTGAATTAGGTAATAAGGATGTAAAAAAAAAAATATGATAGTTCAATTAACTTATGTTCACTATCATCGTACATTACTATATGTTGAGTTAAACAGATCATTCTATAAGAAACTCTTTATTCTGTAAGAAACTCTTATCCATAACTTCTAGTTTGGGTCCAAGTTAATTTTATTGACTCTTTCCAAAGTACAAACCAAAGAGTGCTGTTCGGTGGACTCCTTGGTCATCTAGCATTCCATACATATCTTTGTATAAGTGCTAACTTTTGCTTAAGTAGCCAATTCATCATTTCCTGTCTACAAAGTGTATTCATTAATTCTTTAAAGTTTGAGGGAGGAGATTCATTCTTCCAATTCCTAGTAATACATTTTGTGATGACGATTATAAAAGTTTGTCAATACTACTACTGCTTTTGACCAACAAAGTCATTTTTTAGGTATGTTTTAATATCAAGATGGATTTATTGGACAGAAGTAGCTGAAGATCTTTCCTGTCTTTTTGGTACAGCTAACAGAACAGCTCTTTTCTACCAATAAGGTACTTAACTGAAGGTCAGGATATCATTGACTAACCTCACTAAGAAAATATTAAACTCACCCCTACCTAATTTCAAATGTTAAGAGGAATCCCATCAGTGTCGATAATCATCCTCCGTACATGCTTTTGTCTTTGATCTCCTGTAGCTGTGAAAGGATAAGCAGAGCAATCACGTCATCAGTTCTGAAGCTTGTTCTTCTGTCAGTCTTGGCAACTAAAACAGCCTCATTTAAAAGTGCAAATGTTATTAACTGTTTGTTCTGCAAGCTAATTAGTTTCTAAAACAAATCATCTAGTGATTTTTTTTGTTTTGTTTTTATAGCTTAATATCCATCTGCATATTCCCAGAAATATTCAAAATATTTGCAATACATTCCATTGATTTGGTCAGTTTAAATGGAAAATGCTGTAGGTAAGCTTAGAGAAAATGGATTTTGCAGTTGAGTTAATTCATGAAATTATTATGTTAAGAAGCTTAAACATAATGTGAGTTTAGCCAACACCTTGAAGACCACTTTCATATCAGCTAGGGGTAGCTAGCAGGGGAAAATGCCCTTTTATCATTGAAATTGAAAAGGTTGTATTTGAGAAGTTTAAAAGATCCATTTCTGCCCATGTGATGTTCTTATTTCATTGACTTCCCAAAGAGTCTGTGTCTCAGTAGTTAAAAGATACTGGGTTTTGTAAAGTGATAACATTATGGCTGCTCTGACATTTAACATTAAGCTGCTTATTCTACACTCTGTCCCTTTCGTCTTGAATGTTAATAGTTGTCAGCTATTTATAACAAGCATTAGACATGAAATTTTGTTTACGTATGTGTCCTTGTAGAGCAGAAAGGCACATAACATTGTGCAATAGACTTTAAATGCAGTTCTACACACAGTGATGTCATCTTCACTTACCATTTTACAGCTTTGTCTGCAAGATTGTAGTTTTCCATTTACTTCATTTATTGCTTTATTCTGCCCAGCAGATTTAAGAGCAGTTTAAAGAAAAGTGAGACTATTTTTCCTTTTGATGAGGATAATTGCATGGTGCTATTAAAGTGGCTACTGAATTTATTAAACATCTTCCTTAAGCCAAGTGTTTGTCCTCCATAACCAGTTCTTCAAAACACCAGACATAATGACACTATTGCCAGAAGTATAGTGCATCGCATATAGTAAGCATGCAGAAGGAAACATTTTTTTAAATTTTTTAGATAAATATTTGTTTGTTTAGTTTTCCACATTACACAAGCTAAATAAACGTACTGCAGCTGGTAGTTGATTTTTGATTCATAACTTTACATATTTCTAAGTTCACCCAAAACAAACAGCGTCAGAACTACTAAATCTAAAGACTTGAATTTTCCTTGCAACATAGATGGGACATGTTGTAGAGACAGTTATGTATCTTAGAGAATTCCTTTTCTCTGGAACAGGCTCCCCATCCATGTGAAACAAAGTCCCTTCCTAACCCTATTCAGATGTCACTTGGATCCTTGGGTGGAACATCGAAAATGTATCCGTAGTCTGGTGCAAACGTTTGTGATGGACAGAGGCAGTCAGTAAATCATGTTGTACCCAACAATCCCCCCTATATAAACGTCTAAAACATATAACCTGTGGGGCACATTTGGGTTGCCTGGTTAGCCTTATAAAGGCCTTAGTGGTCTAAGCATTTAGGTTAGCCTAGTGTACACCTATGAACCTATGAAAATGTACACAAATTTATGTTCTTTGAAGTATAGGAGTGTGGATAGAACCAACGGTATGAATGTGATCCCCCCACCCAACCACACACACACACACACACACACCATCTTATCTGGGGAATGTTTTGCTAGATCCAGCTTTGTCCAGTGGATTTGGACATACCTGCATTACCAGACTTTGCCATCTTTGTCCCTTATATTTGGCTGGTTTAATCTTAACCTGCTCTAAGTTTTCCCTCTTTATATATTCTGAGATTAGTACCCTTATACACTCTTATTAGGTCATCCTTTATTTTTTTGTAAGTTAGTAAGCATACTTCCTGTGACTTTAGTCTCTCTTTGTAAGCTACCCTGCAGATATAGTACTCATGTCTCACTGTTAGCAGGAGCCTATCTTTAGAATTTTTTTTTTTTCTTACTTCATTTGTGTCCCTCAGTGTAAGCAATCAAACCCGTGCATGCTTTGTCGTTCCATCAGTCACTCCTAGGTGCTGGTCATGGCACTACTGTGTAAAAAATGTCCTTATTTCTCTTCATAATTATTGTAGTTTTACAATTCTGCTAATGATATTTAAGACAAAATTACCATCAAGTGCTCTAATATCAGATTCTTCCAGAATACTTCTGTTTTCTGTTTATCAGAGGATCTCAATCTGTTAATTAGAAGCAATGCTAAAAGTTTAATGAAAACATTATAGCCAGAAGAGCAAAGAATTGACAGGTTTATTATGGCTGTAAGACATTAGTTGCTTTAACTCCAGTTTTGACTTGTGTTACTTCTTTTAGTAAGAAATTAGTCTCTAAAGCTAAGGATTTGGGGAAAATATTTAAAAGGAAAGACAGAACCTAGTCTTCTTGTCATTAAATTAAAATGTAAAATTTATGGAGACAACATTAGATGTAGTAAAAAGACAGGTATTTGGTAAGTGAAGGTTCCAGGCCTGTCATGTCAAGTCAGACTTCTTTCAGCTGCTGGTGTTTGTATTATTTACACAACTTTGCAGTGCAGTGTCTTCTCTAACAGCCTTATTCTTCCAAGTGCCTTACATTTTCAACAGGGGATTACAGGCATGGAATCCACATTGTGGCAGTCTCTTAGTCCCTAAAATGATGGCTAAGGTGGATGCTGATATTGAAATTTTCCATATTGCGGAAATCAGATATTCTCTCCATGAGTGCTGTACTCCGTGATCCATTGTTGGGTACTACATTTCTGATCTTCCTGTTGCTGAAAAGACTCGATTTCTGCCCACTCCTTCAGTGGGTGCTCACTGCAGTTTCTACCTTTCTTTAACTGGGTGACCTTTTTAGCCTTCATTTTTGGGGCATCCAGGGACCAAATGTAAGTGAGGGAGCTAGATGTCTGTTTCTGGAGTATTATACAGTAGATATCTGATACCAACACCGTTGACCCTTAGACAGATGGGAAAAAGGCATCAGTTCTTTGGGCATCCAGTAGTTCTACTTTTGTTTACTGTGGGGTTTTTTCCCTCTCTTTCACAGTTTGCCTAGGAATATTTTACTTTATTACAAAATTTAACTCCAGTTCCAGCAGTTGCTTTTAAACTTTTAACATCACGGACTTCTATAAAATGAGAAAAAATGCCACAATCTTCTTCAGCCTCATTTAGCTCAGTGGAGAGTTTATAATGTGTGCTTACTCTGACTGTATGGTATCCCTCCCTAGATTAGGCATTGACTGTGAGTGAGTACAACTCTCGTGATTCTTGTCCAGAGAATGTTCAATTTGGTGTAAACTTAAACTTAAAGAAGTATCATTTTAGGTTGGGGTTCCAGGGACTTCTCCTCCTCAAAAAATATGTATGATGAGTTGCAGAATATGAGACGTATATTAGCCTCTACATTTTTTCACAATATTCCTCCTTTTAAAAGCTTTACACATTTTTTGCTCTGATAGTCTGATTTGCAGCTACAATCTGGATACATTTATAGGGTTCTGGAGCAATACAAATATATATATAAAATTCCACTGGCTGACTGTGCTGTTACTGATTTAGCCATTAAGTGGCCAAGAAGTTCAGCTGCTGTCAGTACTCTCTCTGAAATTACAGAAAATATAGAATTACTTGACAGGTATCCTAAAGAGTGAATGCATATGCTGCTGTCCTATGTATTACTGCTGTAAATAATCAGACATATTAAGTCTGCAGTATCTTGTAGAGATCTTAAAACTAATTGATGACCTGTCTGAATTACTTTGCTGATGTTCTGTTAAGAAATAAAGTCAGAATAACACAAACTTATGAGAAGCACAACACTTTATAAAATGTGGTTATAACAGAATGGATGCCAGCTTCAGGGCTGCTGCTTCTGATGTTATCCTAAGATGTCCTATAGTGCAGTAGTTCAAGCTGTTGTACTGAACTGATTAACTGTCAATCCAGTTAGATAACTGAGATATAGTTGTGCAAGAAATTAAGAAAAAATAATTGAGATATTAAAAATTACCAGTTTATAAGCCAGAAAAGAATCCACATCAAAATTCAGTCTGTAAAGGAAAATCCTCTTAAATATATGTTCAGAGTAGTAGCTTTGGGGAAAATACAGGCACCATCTATCCTCAATCTGTAGTTGGTCTTTAGAATCTAGTTTAAGTTAAAATATTAATGAAAACAAATTTTGCTTATAATTTACTTAGGAAAACATTTTGGTTATGATTAACATAAAATGTTTTACTTTTATCCATGTTCTAGGAAAAATTACTTTCACATTTATAGAAAAATACATTTTGGTTATGTTTCACATAAAATGTTTTACTTTTTTTTATCCATGTTCTAGGAAAAATTACTTTCACATTTATAGAAAAATGTTTAAAGTATTTTTTTTCTGGCAGCGCTAGTTGTGATGCTTTGTATTACATAAACAAGGATGTAAGATTTCTGCCTTTTTTAATTTCTCCAAATCTTTTGGGTTTCTAATACCAAGACGGAATGGATCCTATTCCTAAGTCAGAGTATGATTAAAGTTCATGAAATTAGTATTGTCTCAGTCTTTGCTGTCAGTCAAAAGTGCTCTTCACAGCATTTGCAATTAATATGGCTTTACATGTATTGGTAACATGTCTAAATACAATTGTAGATTATTTTTTTACAAGACCCATTGCTCCTGCAACTATTGGAACTGTCTAGGTATCTTTCTTCTACACTGCTCTCGTTTCTGCCTGCAAATCTTGATATTTTATGACTTTGTGTCTTGCTGTACGCAAGGCACTGTGCTCACTGGGTGTGGCGATTTCAATGATCAATGCTACTTTTGTCTTCTTTTCATGGACCACTATATCTGGATGTTCATTGTGCATACAGCTGCAGTCATAACAGATGGGTTATCCTGCCATCAGGCGGGTCCTCGGTCAGCCGAATTCCAAAGTCTAGGTCCGGCGTCAGTTGTCGTCGCTTCTTCCCTGACGTCAGTGTGGCAGGGGTATAAAAGAGGCAGCCGACGCCATATTCTTCAGTCTTTCTTGCCGCGCGGTGCCCGAAGCAGAAGCAGTTCGCAGGTGCCAGTCGGCCAGCTCCTGAGATTTACGAAAGTATTTCAGCCGAAGTCTTCTTGAAAGCTAAGTACCCCGTTGGGGAAACTTTTCTTGCCTCAGACCGATGTCAGACAAAGTTAATAATTGCATTTCTTGTGGGAAGCAAATACCGCATAAGAATTTCCACTCTTTCTGTATACCTTGCTTAGGCCCAGACCACGACATCTCGGCCTGCTGTTTCTGTGCTAGATTCAATAATCGCACTATTAAGTGTCGGGCGGAGTTCGCCCTTCACTTTTTCGGCAAAAAATTTTTAATTATATTATGTCGTCGGATACTCCGACTCCAGTTTTGAGCAAAAAACGCAAAGATAAAGACCGACATACGAGGTCCGCACCACCTACTGAAACCACGCTAAGGCCGACTACCGGTTCTCCGGTACTCAGCGAGGCGCCTACGCAGCCCCTGACTACCGATGACAATGCATTACCGGTGTCTTCAGTACCCAAGGTCGCAGGCTCCTCGGCCCCCATTCCTACTACAGATCCCAACGCCACTCCTGGCGGGGAAACTCAGATTTTAGACAGGCCTGCCATTTCTCAAGGGGTCTTCAGGCCTTCCTCCTTCTCTATTAAAGCCTTCACTAAATCTAAAGCAGCCATGAAAACCAAAAAACAGGTTCCTCAGACCCCCTCTCAAGGCACCATGCCTAAAAAACAGATGCTTAAAATGGCTGAGGATTTGATTACTCTTATCAGGGGTTCTCAACCCCCCCTCTGACAAAAGGCTCAGATTAGAGGAAGACTACCCTTCCTCAGATCAAGCTTCTATTACCTCAGAACTATCTGAGGACCAGGATTATGCCTATTCTCCATTTGAAGACTCTGATGCAGAGGAGTCTATTCCCTTGGTCTCCCCCCCTGAGGACTTCTCTTTTGGGGAAACCCTGCATACATTGAGGGAACACTTTCTTTGGGAAGGCCAGGATTATTCAGACTCCAAGAAAAGGCTCAGGGAATTTCTTCTGCTCCCCCAGCATAGGCCTCTGGCTATCCCTCCTGTTTTAGATATATTGGATGATGTGTACACAGAAGCCAGCCTTAATCCAGATTCTTTGCCTCCAGCTCCTGTTAAACCAGACAGGTATTACCGGGTTCCTGATTCCCACCAGTTCCTATATAAAAGCCATACTGCTGACCCAGAAACAATTTCACAGGGTCCCAAGGGAATTAAGGCCTCTACTGCTAAAAACCCATTACCTTCAGAGAGAGATTCCAGAGCTTTAGAAAGGTGGGGCAAAAGGTGTACACCTCGGCCACTTTAACCATGAGGGCATTAAACTGTCAGTTCCATATGTTAAAGTATCAACAGTTTTTGATATCTCAGCTGAAAAGCAAGATGACACAACCAGAACAACCAGATTTAAAAGAGTTGCAGGAGTTGTTGCATGGTGCAGAGCAAGTGGGTAAACATACCTTGCATTAGGTTTTGATGCTTTAGAGGCCTCATGCAGAGCTGCTGTTACGGGGTCTGTTATATGTAGGCATGCTTGGCTCAAAGAGCAAACCTTACCAGATCATGTCAAAGCTAAATTATTAGATGCACCTCTTCAAAAAGATGTATTGTTTGGTGTTAAAGCTGAGGAGGTGCTAAAGAAAATGGAGGAAAAAGCGAAATAAATGCAAACAGTGAAAGATTTCCTGCAGGTACAGCCTCCACGTTTCAGCAGAAACTGGCCTTCAAAAAAATTGGTCCTTTCCAGCCACGGACAGACCTCAAAGGGGCAGATTCAGGCACCCAAGGGGTAGAGGGCAACCTCAAGGATCTTTCAGAGCCAGACAGTGGCAAGCACCAACCCCAAGAGGTGCAGAAGATAGATCACAGTCTTTTAGAAAACAGTCACAATGACTTCCCCCTACACCTGCCAAGCAAAGCTTTAATGGCAGCACCTTTGGGCGGAACACTGACATTATTCTCAAAAAATTGGCATATTGTTACAAAAGACAAATCGATTCTGGACATCATAGACAGAGGCTACAGGTTCCACTTTCACACCCTTCCAAAAATGAGAGGCATGCCAAACCTGCCACAAAATCAAAGGGCAGAGGCACAAAAACAAGTTTCAGCTCTCATGGACATGAAAGCAATTCAAGAGGTACCTGCAAAAGAACAAGGTCAAGGGTTTTATTCCAGACTATTCCTGGTACCAAGGAAAGACAAAGATTGGAGACCTATCTTAGACCTATCCATTCTAAACACATACCTACAGGTGCCAAAATTCAAGATGCTCACATTACAGCAGCTTCTTCCCATGCTGGGCAAGGAGTCTTGGCTGGTAACATTGGACCTCAAGGAGGCATACCTGCATGTCCCTATCAGACAAGATTGCAGAAGATACCTCAGATTTCTTGCAGGTTCAACCCATTACCAATTCTCTGCATTGCCCTTTGGCTTATCTACTGCGCCCAGAGTGTTTACGAAATGCCTGGCATCAGTAATCGCCTTCTGCAGACTACAAGGGATACAAATCTACCCATATCTGGACGACTGCTTGATCCAAGCGGACAGCAAGCACATACTACTGCAGCACCTGGCGTTTGTAATAAAACTGTTGAACTTCCTGGGATACACAGTCAACAAAAAGAAATCAAAACTAATACCCTCTCAACAAATAATTGTCCTGGGTGCCAGCTTGGATACAACCACCCAGATGGCCTACCTCACGCCATACAAGCAAGGGCAACTGTCTCAATACTTCATAAAAATGGCAACTTACACCAGGCTAACTGCAAGGAAAGTCCTGCAGGCTCTGGGATTCATGGCATCTTGCATCCTACTAATCCCATGTGCAAAGCTGCATATGAGGAAACTTCAATGGTACCTGAAAAACTTATGGTCTCAACACAGCCACAGCTTGGAAGCAATTATACCACTCATTCCATGCCTTCAAAAGGAATTTATGTGGTGGGCTCAAGCTTGCCAAAGAAACACAGGTCTTCCTTTCTGTGTACCTCAAGCAACTCAAATCATCACAACAGACGCCTCAGACTACGCCTGGGGAGCACACATGACAGATCAGTGCATTCAGGGAAAATGGACCTGAAAAGAGAAGCACCTTCACATCAACCAAAAGGAAATGCTAGCCGTGCAAAAGGCTATTATGACCTTCAAAGACCTACTGCATCCAGGCCAGCTATTGATAAGGACAGACAACACCACAGTGATGTGGTACATAAACCAAACAGGGGAGAACTCATTCATACCCCCTGTGCAGGCAAGCCATGACCCTATGGAACACAGCACTGGAATTGCAAATTCAACTACAGGCACAATTCCTGCCAGGGAAGGAAAACACACTGGCAGACAACCTAAGCAGAAATATGACAGATCCGCACGAATGGAAGTTGCATCCTCAAGTTTTCGCAAAGATAACTCAGGCATGGGGACAGCCAGACATAGATCTCTTTGCTACCCACAGAAATTGCCAGTTGAAAAAATTTTGTTCAAGGACCTATCATCCACAGGCCTGGAAAGTGGACGCACTTTCCTTCAATTGGGCAACATTGACAGTCTATGCCTTCCCGCCTCTTCCTCTGCTGCCCAAAGTTCTTTTAAAAGCCAGAGCAGAGAGGCCGAAAATGATTCTCATTGCTCCAGACTGGCCAAGACAACACTGGTATCCACTCCTGAAGAGCCTGACACATTCCCCACCATGGATCTTACCTCTAGTCCCTCTTCTGTTGTCCCAGCACAACTACAAAACCCTTCACAGCAATCTCAAAACTCTAAATCTAGCTGCGTGGAGAATTCCTTGATTTCCCAACAGTTTCTTCTCTCCAAGGAGGTGCAGGATGTCATCTTGGAGGCCAGAAGACCCTCTGCAAGAAAGGCCTACTCCGCCAAATGGAAGCGATTTTGTGCCTGGAATCAAGAAAAGGGACAGAATCCTTGGGTAATAAATATACCTCAAATTTTACAGTACCTAGCTGAGATGTTAAACAATAGACTTTCCTTCTCCATCAAGATCCACGCTTCAGCCATTTCTGCACAATACAACACAGATCCTCCTTTATTCTCTCACCCTCTCTTAAGGCAGTTCCTCAGAGAGGCAAAGAATATAAAACCCCCAAGGAAACCACCAGTCCCCGCTTGGGACCTCAACTTCGTATTGGAAAAGCTGACCCTTCCTCCTTTCGAGCCAGCTTCTTCAACAGAGTTACAGTACTTGTCATGGAAAACAGCCTTTCTTCTGGCTATCACCTCAGCACGCAGGGTTTCGGAGCTACAGGCCGTCATGGCTGTGCAACCATTCATCATTTTCCATCAGGACAGAGTTTCCTTACGAACCAACCCTACCTTTATGCCAAAGGTAGTATCCAGTGTAGCTTTGAATCAGACTATCCACTTACCTACCTTTTATCCTAATCCACAAAACAAAGGGGAAAGACTACTACATTCCTTGGACATTCACAGACAACTGCATTACTATTTGGACAGAACAAAGCCATTCAGGAAATCTGAGCAACTCTTTGTGTCCTATGCTACAGGTGCTCAAGGAAAGGCTATTTCCAAACAGACAATCTCAAAATGGATAGCCCACTGCATACGCTTTTGTTATTCATTTCATCAAAAAACTGTGCCTGCATGCATCAGATCCCACTCCACCAGAGCCACAGTTACCTCTGCAGCCTTCCTCAGGAGGGTCCCTACCAAGGACATTTTGGATGCAGCCACCTGGAGTTCAGTGCACACTTTCTCCAAGCACTATCACCTCCCACTATACTCAAAATCTAGAGTGGGCTTTGCCACAGCAGTCCTGCAGGGCATCCTAGCCCCTCCTAGTTCCACTTAGTGCCTACCACCCTTACTTAGCTTTGGGATTCTACCCATCTGTTATGACTGCAGCTGTATGCACGATGAACATAGTACAGTTTTGTACCTACCATAAATGTAGATGTTCGAGTACTCATACAGCTGCAGTCCAGGTTTCCCCTCCCTCCATCCCCTCTTAGGACAGGCTTTATGACAAACACTTTTCATATAACCCTTTTTTGGGGTATTCTTTTATGTTGTATTTGCTTGCAACTACTGTTTTTTGATTGATCAACATTGCATCTTTGCATAACATTATGTTTGCCTACCTTCTGGGGGCACCTGACATCTGGGGCAAGAAAAACTGAAGAATATGGCGTCGGCTGCCTCTTTTATACCCCTGCCGCACTGACGTCAGGGAAGAAGCGACGACAACTGACGCCGGACCTAGACTTTGGAATTCGGCCGACCGAGGACCCGCCTGACGACAGGATAACCCATCTGTTATGACTGCAGCTGTATGAGCACTCGAACATCTACATTTATGGTAGGTGCAAAACTGTACTTTTTCTTGCATCTGTCTTTTTGAACTGTTGGTAATGGGTGATCCCATGTGATGTAGACTTCATCATTTTCTGTGATGCTTTGTGGCTCATGTTTCCAGTGTTTTTCAACTACTTCAATGCCATAATGTTTAAAAAATCCCCAGTCCAGCAGTCTTGTCACATTATTATGCCTTTCAGTGTACAGTCCTTCTGCCATTAATATGTTACAACCAGCAATGAGGTGTGCCATGTTTTCAGTTATGTTTTACAAAACCTACATTTGTCAGTTTCTCCCACATGTTCAATGGACTTTGTAAACCAACGTGTGCATAGCCCAATGTCTTGGCCCACCAATATTAACCTTTCATCTTTTGGTTTGAATTCACCTTTCCTTAACCATTCCTGCGTTCGATCATGATCAACAGGAGGTTCTTCCAGAAGTTTTCTATACTTGCAACTATATTTATGCATTTTTCACACTTTTTGCTTTCTCATCTGATCCTTCACCTTATATTCTTTCTTTTGTTTTTTGGCACATTCAGTTGCTGCCTGATTTTTATCTACTTCTGGTTTGGTTTCCATTCTTGCTTGATGTCGATATGCTTCTGCTAGACTAAGCAGGAAAGTCATCTTAGATTTATTCTCCTCATGTTTCAAAACTTTCATTATGTTTAGGTCTTGTGAGGTCAACAGATATGTGCACAGTCCCACAATTGCAGATCTGTACATTTAATCAATTTCAAGGAGGCCCATACTTCCTTCAGAACGGGGAATAAATAATCTTGGTATGCACTGATATGTATAAATCATTTGGTGAGCATGAAGCATCCTTCTAGTTTTCCTGTCTAATCTATCCAACACATTTTGGGGCCAATCAATCACTCCAAAACTGTAAGTTAGGACTGGAAGAGCAAATTGGTTTACAGCTTGAATTTTGTTCCTAGACCAAAGGTCTTCTTGCATTGATAAAGGTCTTTAGGGCCGAAACCAGTCTGCATTATGTTTAAATAAAAGATTGGAATCCTCTTTTGTGCTGGCCGTTTGTGATTTTTGCTATATAGATTTATATCATCGACACCGAGAAGTTAAGTCTTTATGCTTTGTTGTTTTCTAGGAGCCAAATTATAGCCATGGCCTAATCTGTTAAGTAGACAACTTAATGGGTTAAGGGCAAGACAGAATAGCGGAGGTGACAATGAGTCACACTGGAATATCCCCCTTTGGATTTTTATCCCTGGAATAATTTGTCCTTTATCGTGTTTAATTGCAAAGTGGTCTGCCACTGTTTCATGGTCTCTGTAATACAGTTGATCAGTGTAGGATGCATCTTATACATTCTTGTGCACTTTTTTATCCATGAATAGTATATATGATAGTATCAAATGCTTTTTTGTAGTCAATCCATGCCATACTTAGATTCTTCCCCTTTTTACAGTTCGCCACTATGACTTTGTTTAACAACAAATGATCCTTTGTTCCATATGACTTTCTTTTATTGCCCTTTTGCTCTATTGCCATAATTGAGTTTTCTTCTAAATGTCTATACACTTAGCGTCAATTCCAGTGAATAGTTTATACGTCGTTGGAAGGCAAGTTATTGGTCTATAATTTTTAGGGTAGCTTGCAGGTTCACTCTTAAGTAAGAGCAATGCTTTTCTTGTTGTTAGCCAGGTTGGTATCTGTTTGGGTTGTGTATATAAATAGTTCTTACTCATGGCTAAATCTTTGTGCAGAGATGTTAATACTTTTATCCGGAAGTTAGGTACGGCATCTTGGCCTGGGGTTTTCCAAACAGAGGCTTTTCTTAACTTTGTTTCAATCTCTCTGGCTGTTACTTCATCCCATTTCATATCCTGCATCTTTAAACTTCATATTCTTTCTTTTACTTCTATCCATTTAGCATCTTTGTTATGTTCCACAGGATCTTCATAAATACTTCAAAATGTATCTATTTCTTCTTTTTTTGGTGGTCTTTCAATTCCCTTTGCTTTGTTTCTCAATTTTCTATATAACATTTTGGGGTCATCAATAAATTGCTTATTTTGTACTTTTTCTTTATATTTATCTGTGTATCTTCTACGTTCTTCTGCCTGTGCTGAGAATTTTAGTTTATTTGTAATCGTGCATGATAGATCCTGATCTGTTCTAATACTCCACATTTCTTTTATCACGCCTATCTTTCTAAGTATTTATGTTGATCTCTTCCCTCTTCTGTACTCTTCTAACAATGACACTTCTTGTCTTAATTGCTTTATAGTTTTCTCTATTCGATACTCCCATGATGGTATTCAATTTCTCCCCTTCCTTTCCCTCACTACCCTGTGTTCTTGTAGTAGAACTTTATCAGTTATTAATTTAGCTGCACAATAATAATCCTGTTTATTTCTGTTGTATTGCATGTATCTCTGTGAGCAGACCTAATTACTGTATTCATTTGTTTTATCAAATTTCTGTCTTTTTGGGTTTTATTGACCTTCTGCAGTCTATTTCTTTCATTGATCTTAATATGTCTCTATCTCTGTTAAATCAAGCAACTCTTCTCTTAGCTAGTTTTCTTCTAAACTAAGTGCACATTTTTTGTTTTCCATTTCCTGTGGGCATTCTATAGACAGTTCTGTAGCATATTCCTGTTTCATTCTGTGCCATCCATTGCTCTGTCATATTTGAACTCACTGGCCTATCACTCCTCAACATTGACTGCGTCAGAGTTTCCACAGTTTCCTGTTCCTTGCTGTCCAAGTGAACATTTATACTGGTTTACTGTGGAAGGCTGCAAAATATCTTCATATGGTACCTGACCAGTTGTTTCCTGTTCCACTGGTTTCCCCTTAATTTGGAGGTCCATTGCTCTGTCCTGTTGCGGTGATTTCTGAATTAGATTTTCTACACTGAATTCTTCAATTTGCAGGTACTCCATAACCTCAATTTCTATTTCTTTAACTTCTGTATTACTAATCTCCTTTCTGCCATTGTGTGTAGTATGTTGTTACCCAAGTTGTTCTTCTTCTTTCGGCTTTTCCCGGTTAGGGGTCACCACAGCAGAACTCCAGTCCGCTAGTGATTGGCAGTAGATTTTTACTGTGCCGAGGTGCCAGCTCGACGCCCAACCTTCAACAAAGGCACGCCCATTCATGCATGTCTTTCGAACGCCACTCAACCTCGGTGAGGACATGCAGACTCCACACAGAAGGCGCTCCAGCCGGGAATCGAACGGGAGAACCTCTTGCTGTGAGGCGACAGCACTACTGCTGCACCACCGTGGCTTTATGTTGTTACCCAAGTACCATCTTTTAATTACCCTCTGGTTCTTAAAAGGATACTGTTCAATTTCATTGCATCAGTCACACAGTTTAGATTTAATCTCTGATACCCTCCTATAAAAGGAGGCTAGCAGAGACGCAACATATGTTGATTATAATAGTTTATAATTATTTTGTATGGTTATATTCTTTCTTGTAAAAACGATTATGAAGTGTTTACTGTTTTATTGACCCACTAGTAATTTCAGTTAAATCAGATGATGTTTGAGTTACTTTTTTTAAATCATTTGTCATTTTAAGTTGAGGTCGTAGTGCTCTTTTTTTCTTTTGCTGGTTCCTTAAGGAAATATTACTTTCTGAATTTCATTTATTAGATGCTGAAGTTTAGGTAACTGAATCTCAGTATTTAGGCATGGATTTTATGGCCGTAATGTGTTTGTTTTACACATGATGGCTTTAGTGTGTAAAAACATTTTCAGCTTGTGTTATGTAATCATTCTGGTCATATTATTCAGTGTAATTCAATTCAGAATTGCAGAATATGCCTTTATGTATGTAAACCACATTAGTGACTGTTTGGGACTAAAATCAGAAGTGCCTTCCCTGCTGATGCTAGTTTATTTTTTGTGGTTCCCTATTGAAACATCGACACTCAAAATATCACATGCCAAAAAGTGAATCTTGAAAATCACTTCTCTTTAAAACTTCTTGATGCAGGGGGCAAGCCCTCCTGCATCCCCCTCATGGGTGGGAGCCCCCCACACCCCCAAACCTATGTATACTAACTCCGAGATCACTGTTTCCTTGGAGAAAAAGGAATATTCCGAGAAATGGCATCTCAGACTTAGTCTATGCAAGTTCATTCCTTCGGCCATTCAGTCTCTGCATTTCGGAACTCGCTCTAGCAGGTCCTGACATTTAATATGGTTGCCATTTTTTTTTTTGTACTTTAGTATTTAATTATTATAGTGCACCTATACCAAACTCTGTTAGATCTGCTATAGCAACTCAAATATATTTTCACTGTTTTAACTCCAAAACTGGCTGTAAAAAGTTTCCATGTTTGCATTTTTTAAATGGAAGGGAAAGTCACACCGTCTTCCCATTGATTTCTATACACACAGGTCTAGTGCAGTCACTGTAAAGCTTGGGTATTGTAAAATGTAATGGATCTCTAAGAAATATTTTAAAGCACTAAACATTAAAACCTAGACTGAAACATTAGTTATTTAACCTGTTTGATGGCTTGCCCTGTAATTATGGTTATAATGTACATTAGACAATGGTGACAGCTAAAGTAAATTAAGGCACCAAAGTTACACACTGGAAATCAGTCACTGTACTTTATTGCAGAAGACAAACGGTAAGCGCTTTCACAACTTAATGTTGCTTCATCAGACCACATCACTACAACTGATGCTTGGTTAAATACTAGGACAATTAGTATGACATCACAATTTAAAGAGATATTACTCCACTAACATAAGAACATATATCGATATCCATAAGAAAAATGCATAAAATATATAGAAAGGTGTGTATTTACACACAATATATTTAAAATGGTGACAGCTAAATTGTTTTTTTCTAACTTGTCCACATCGTTCATTCACTCAATATATGTAGTTAATGTCCTCCCAGACCACTGTACCTAATAACAAAGTTAGGTGTGAATACCACATTCACCCAGAGCCATTGACCAAGAATTGTTCGAAAAGTTCTACAAAAAAAAAAACTTATGCGTGTGTCATCAGGAGCCAAGGACAAATTGTAGATTTTTGGAGTCTGTTTAATAAACCCATTTACCCATCATGGCCTTGTATAGGAAGTAACCATTTTCAGGCAGTGGAAACACCCCATGATTCAAGCTGTCTCCTACCTGAAATATAATTATTAATTTGCGGGAACAGATAAGAGGAAAAGTGATGTGCTAAAGTTTTAGCAGGTTTTGATATACCTTTGTACCATAATAAGGATTATTTTTGCAAGAGACTGTACCTTAACAGATGGTCGACAGTTACAGTCCCTTTTTTGGATATGTCAAACATATGTAAGTAATTCAAAGTGATATTAAAAAAATGCTGCTCTTCTCTTCTGTTACTGTTTTAGCCAAATGCCTTGTATTTTGCCATTTCATATACACAACTTCAACAACGTCTTGCACCTACATTAAACGTAATCAGCCAAGAACATGGACATGATTTTTACTCCTCAAATACAGAGACTGAATGGCATGTAGACACAACTCTCTGACCAATTTTTTTGTAACACTTGCCACAAAATATTCCAAAGTGCATGGCTGTCTTTTGTGGAGGCACTGCCAAAAGCAGATGGTAGATCTGATTCCATTTCAGTAGATGAAGTCAGTGTAACAGTTAAACAGTTCTTTCGTGGCAAGACTGCGGGAGTGGATAATATGCAACCACAAATATTGAAGGTAGTGGACACTGTTGGAGTTTCAAGACTAATGTGCCTTTTCAGTGTTGCATAAAATGCTGAGAGAGTACCACTAGATTGACAAACTCAGGTGATGATTTCCATTTTCAAAATGGGTGATAAGAGGTGTGTTCATTTGTAGGGTAATTACAATCCTCAGCCTCCCTAAAAAGCATATGTCAGAGTGATGGAAAGGAAACTTCATACTGTAGAGGAATCTCTGTTTTAGTTGGAACATTTGAATTATTTTCTGACAAATGGAATGATGGATCAGCTATTTGTCCTAATACAGATACTGAAGGGGTCAGGGAAGTTTTCCACTATTGTCTGTATGTACTTGGTGGACTTGTAAAGGCACTTAGTGATTCCAGAATGCTGCATTTGGAACAAATAGATTACAGAAGAAGTGGAAGTAGGGTACAACTTACAAGTCTGTGTGATCTGTATTCCAGGGCATATACTAAGTATTCCAAGAGAACATATTTCCCTGCAGGTGGACAGTTATGCAGTATATGCAATACTGGCAGTATCTTTGGAACAGGATTTTTCCCAAATTGTTCTTAGTGCCAAAAATGATTGCCAGCTGAGACCCACACTAAGTTCAAATTATTACTAACAGTGCAAACACTTCCCTGTCTACTGATACAGGCTACCTTTATGGTAACCGTGATCTTGCAGAATGCTTACTTTCATATCCTAAGTACAGTGATCACAGATGGTGTATTAGTGCATCAAATTTCATGTCTGGAGAAGGCCCATTGTTAATTCACTTAATTGCCACTTGGCCTTTCTATGACACCTGTGCTGATTTTATGAAAGTGGTATTATGCAGTACAAATGTGATCATTTTCAGAAAAGAAATGTGGCAGAGTGAAGTTTACAATTGGCTTTCAAAAAAGCATACAGAAAAACTGTATTAAGCTAAGGTAAATTGTTCTTTCACAAGAAGTGGTGTAATATGTTATTGCTAAAAGTGAACATGCAGCAGAGCTGCTAAGGAGTAAAGTTACCTTCTCAAATAGTCATACATTTGCAGCGTTTAATGTGTAGGTCATCTTAAAATGCCACTTCAGGTCATGAAAGTTAATTGGACTCCAACAGAGGTATGTTACTGAGGAAAGGGAAGTCTTGCTTTCATATTGAGGGAAAACAGGAACTGTTGCCTTTGATTCTGTTAAGCAGAAATGGAGAGAGAGTGAGGTAGTCAAGTTAGTTTTTGTTTTGCTTTTGAAATCTGCACAAGTGAGCTGCATTCCTAGCCAGAGCTCATGCTGGGAGATACCTTACCTCAGAAGTTGTGCAGTTGCTGTTTGAAGCCAAAAGTCAGAGCTAGAAGGAAAATCAAGTGTATCTTTACTCACTGGTAGTGATAAGTTTTAGATAACTAGAACTATTTTTATAGCACCTCAGTCTGTTTTCTGAAAGTTGCTTTCATGTTCTTAGGTCAAGCAATTCCTAAAAGATGTCTTACACATCATGCCACCCAGAAGGGATATTTCTCCTACATGGGACCCAAGTTGTGTGCTTGAGAAATATACATCCCATTTGTTAGCATTACTGTAACAGTGATCTATTCTCACATGTACTGTTATGGTAAGTTCTTAAACAGCTGTACTTTCCCTTCATGTGTTGCTCATACCTTGACTGTGGATTTTCTAAACAGTTCAAGGTTAGTACCAGATACAATCCTTGCAGGGCTGCTTATTGAGATGAAGAAATATAAGATTTTCCAATTTAACTAGATTGAAGAGGAGGCCCAACTGAAGAATTGGTAGAACAAGACATTCTGCAGACTTCATTGACTCTACCTTTTTGTTTGGAATTTTTTGATTGAAAATAAAAAGGAGCCCCGTGAGAACCTAAACATAAAATAGAAAAAAAAATACAGCCTGCTGACATTCAGAAAACCTTCTAAACATGGATGTTTTAGCTTTAAAGCTTATAGCTTCAGTTTCAAGAAAACAGACCACTGTTTCTTTCCATTGAAGGGGAGCACCTTTGAGTATGGGGCCTGACATAGGTGACTGTTTCACTGCAGATGAAGTTGTATTCTACTCCATATTAATTACAACATGCTAGCAGTCTTAACATGTGAAATACTTAGCTGCACAAAAATCAACAGCAGTTTCTATATCATTTGGCTCTGTTTTCATCACTAAACCCTGCATGTCAGAAAAAGGCAAGAAGTTAGTTTCTGAAGATGATGAGGAGAAATATTATGAACCATGTTCTCCCACCTACTTTGTCTTTCTGTGATTACCCCATCTTTCAGAGGAGACAATAAACTGAGATATCATCTGCCTGAGTTGGTGGCAGTTCATGTAGATGTTAAAAATCCCACAGCACTTATGAGAGGGAGTAGGAGAATTTTCCCATTGCCCTGTCAGTCATTTCCACTAGTCTGTATAAATGCTACCTCGTTTCTCTGAAAAAGGCCTCCTAGCCTAGTGGAACTAACCCAGTCAACAAATGATAAATGAAATGAAAGGAACCCTACTTTAGACCTTTAGTAAGGCTTCTAGAGTTAACAGGCATGTGACCCCCAGTTATTTTGACAGTGGTGATGCTCTAACTAAGGCATTAGGCTTACTGTATGTCAGTACAGGATGCCATGACATGTGTTTTTCTCCTTTCAGGATAATTTTGTCAAACTATTTTGATCATCCCCTTCTGGAATAGGTCCTCTTTAGTCTGTAGTCCCACGATTTGATCAATGAGGAGAGGAGGCTGTTACCACTCATTAAGATCTCTGACCTTCCTTGGTCCTTAAATTTTCTCCTAGACCAAGCTAGTGTTCAAAGAAGACAAATCCTTTTGCAGGATATGGGAATCCCCAAGCAGAAGCCAGTGATCATCCATTGGACATGCCCCCTAGGAGTGTGATTTTACCAGCCCAGTTATCATAGTTCTGGAAGTCTCTAATGTGGGGCAGTTCTGAGTTCATCCACAGTGGACATGTATGTTGCTCATAGTCATGATTAGCCACATCTTAGACTTCTTGGTTCCTCTCCCAGCTGTTTTCAGAGAATAAGTCATTTCTACAGGGATAGTGAAGGCTTGGGAGTTGCTTAATACAGCTATTCTTAATGGACTGCTCAATGTCTAACAATTTGTCATCAGACGGCTTGATACTTTATATATACTGATATTTTTAAAGGCCCTTCTCCCGGGGACATGACTTTTTCCCGTTCTTGCTTCAAGAAGGCCTCTGCTGTGGACATTTTCCTCCTTTGTTTCCTTTTGCACTTTCAACAAACGTTATTGCTTGGACCATGACTGTTGGGTGTCCTCTGAAATTTCACTGTAATAAGATTTTGCATTTTGAGCCCTTCTCTAACACCAACCTTCAGAGAGTTTATTTTTGCACTACATGGGATTCTTCTCCATTGTCCATCCACTTAGAATGACTCCCAGTATCAACTCTAACAGATCTATACTTGCTGTACAAGACTGTCTTTGAAGGAATCTTTCTCTGCATGTGTTAACTATCCTCCCACTGTCCCTGTCTGCCAGGACAACCTCTTCATCTTCAACTTATTTAAAGTACTTATCAGTTAAGTATTTTAGGATCATAGGAAGTTACTAGGCTGTTGGCCCTGAGGCCCTTATAAGCCTAGCCAAGAGTTTAGCCCATGTTTAGACAAGTCAGCACCCAAAGCCCCTGTCCAGCAGGGACACAGGTAGAATCCCAGGGGTGTATTTTCTGTTTCCCTTCCAGTTATTCAGGTTGCGTTTAAAAAGGGATAATGAGGTACACCTGCGATAAAGTAATACATTTAGAATGGAAAAATATAGTAGAAAAAATTAATTGTTGGAAAATGGCACAAATTACTAAACTAGGAGGTGTAAGATGGATTTAGCAAACATTGTTAAATAACGTGTCCCAAGCCATATTGTAAATGGTCAGTCTCAACAAAAATAAACTGCTGCATTTCTAAAAGATAATGATTCAAGAATTATTTAAATCTATGCTCCCTGCCTTCAGATTTGCTAGAAGGAGCCTTTTCCTTTAACCTGATAGGCAGTAACAAACTGTGGTAGCTACCAAAACAGAGGACCAGATATGGGAGGAGTTTAGTGAGGCCATGGAGAAAGACTGTTTGGTTGGCCTCAAAGGAAATCTGTTAAGCCATTCAGCGGTTCAAGAGGAGAAGGAAGGCTGGGGAAATACTAATCTTAACTAGAGACATTATTGAGAGCTGAGCAGTTTAATAAGTAACTCCAGAATCCAGTAGAAATACCCTCTTTTGAGGAGAAAATACCAGAAGCAGAAAATGGAATGGGATCTGTTTTGATAGCTGAGGTCTCAGTGATGATTAAAAATAAACATTTCTTCTATGACTGTGGACACTGAGATGGTGTTTTAACCATGACAGTCAAGTGTGTGTGTGTATGTGTGTTTTGTGTGTGTGTATGTTTTTTATTTTAATTTTGTTTATGGCCAATTGCAGGCTCAACCTGTGTTGCATTGTGCAACAAAAACTGTGGGGCTGCCCACTAAAGTGTGCTAGCCTGTGTAACTAATTTATCACTGTTTCTGCATTTTCTGTGTGTTTCTACCAAAAAAACAAAAGAATAATCCTTGATTTCCTGCCTTCCTCAACTAGTTTAGACCAGTTTACAGGCATTGCTGTATTCTGGGCTGTGGTGTAGTTCCTGTGTTGTCCATTACCTTACTTGGATAGAAGGAAGTTTCTTTGCTCACCAGTGGGAGTGGGCAGCCTTGAGCAGCCTACCTGTCCTTGGGGGAAGTGACCTCAGCACAAGAAGCTGTAGTAATTGGTTGTTTTGGACCATTTCTAGCTGTTTTGTAGTTCACTGTTTAAAATCAGCGTTTGCATGGCTTTGCGCGGTCGTGCGCATAGCGCAGCACCGGTTAAACTTTTTCTGGCTCCGCCAAGTCTGCTCTTCAAATTTTCCCTTAAGGAAACTCTACTCTTAGTATAACCAGACTACTCATTGTATTATAAGCCTAGCACTTGTTCTCAATACTTCTCTACTAAGTAAGCACTCTTGTACTAAGTAAAGCACTACATCTACTTACCACCCCTGTGAATATCCACTTCCCTTAAAGGTATACCACTCCCTTATACTGTTCTAGCATGTCGAGTGGTAGATTACTGGTGTCATCTCCAGTTCAGCTGGTCAATCTGGGTATCTTGAGACAATGCTACAATTGTCTCATGTACACAGACAACCCTCTCCTCCTCCCAACAAACACAAATACATGTTAGAGATACAACTATATAGCCAAACTGGAGGCTGAACTCTCTCAACTCAGGGCTGGCATGATCAGACAGGAGGAGATGGCAACCACACACACAACAATCCCAGTCCCACATAGACCTACCACAACTGCAAACCAAACACATAAAAACACAAAGACATACTCGGAGGCTCTAATAAAAAACTTACCAAAACAACAGAGGCTCTCAAAGCAGACATCCAAAAATCCACCACCTCAAAACATAACACATGCAACACATACTTCAATAAATCAGTGTGTCGACCAATCGCAGCCCTTAAGGCCAAACACCTTGCCTGATACACTAGTAATAGGTGACTCCATAGTCAGGCACACTGATGTCCCACTGACCAGGCTGAACAAGGAGAAGGTGACTGTGAGCTGTCTATCGGGAGCTAGGATCTGCCACATAACACACGCACTCAGGTCACTCCAAAGCAAGTACAAATATGACTCCGTCATTGTCCATGCTGGTGTGAATGACCTGAGACGTACCTCCCTGGACTACATGAAAAGAGACATAGAGGAGCTCTCCGATTATGTAGCCCAGGCTGGTATGACCCTGACCCTGACCCTGAGCAGCATCTTGCCCTCACCAAGAATGATACCTCAATACAAAGACAAGATGATCAGCTTTAACAATTGGCTCAAGTACTGGTTTCATTCTAAGGGGATCCAGTGTCTGTCTGCCTGGGATGATATGTTGGACAAGCCACGCTGCTTCGCAAGGGATGGCTTACACCTGTCACCACTGGGCTTCCGGATATTGGCTAAGGCTCTTGCCACCCCCTGTAGTGCCTTTTTTAGGCAAGGCTCAAAAGACAAACCCACCTCCTTAGAAAACAAAAATGGAAAAAAACTAAGGGTAATGCTGCTCAACGCCAGAAGTCTAAATCTCAAGATGCAGGCACTTGATGCACTCCTCAGCATGGAGAACATCGACGTCTGTGCAGTAACTGAAACCTGGTTCAAGGCTCCTGAGAGCACCCCAGCGCTACCAGGCTATACATCATGCTTTTCGGCCCCAAAACCCGGGCCGAACCACAAAGGGAGGGGGAGTGTCCATATTCATAAAGGACACCCACACCTCCAGGTTAGTAGCAACACATGAAGCATCAGAGACTATACAGGTGCAACTAACCATAGGCAAAACTGCTATACAACTGGTAGCATGTTACAGACCACCCTCCCAGTCTCAAAAACCCCACTCAGCCTTCCTGAAGACATTGGAGGATATGAATGTATCACAAAATACCATCATACTGGGAGACTTCAACTACCCAAACATAGATTGGGTACATTATTCTAGCCCTAATACCCTATCCCAAAGGTTCCTGGAATTCATAAATTCAGATGCACTGGAACAACTAGTCACCTCTCCCACTAGGGGAGATAATATACTAGACCTAATCATCACAAACATGGGGACAAAATGCTCCACATGGGAAGTATACCCCTCACTAGTGAGATCTGACCACAAACTAATCACCCTGGATATACATGTCCCACCTCCACCCCCAGCACAAAAGACCACAGTGAAAAGCTTCTCAAAAGCAGACTTCACTCTTCTTAAGACTCAGATGGTATCCTTTAAGCCCACTGTGCCAGTGGATACCACATCCCACAATGCCGAATCCTTCACAAATGCTTTCTATGGATATCCCCAAGAATGCATGGATCATGCAATCCCAAACAAATCCAAGTCCCTCTCCACCAAATGTAAGCGTCCTGTCTGGTAGACCTCAGCCATAAACAAATTGTATAACAAAAGAAGGAAGCTACTGCACGTCAGAGCGAAATCCCATGAAGGGAAGACATCTCTGATCAACATTAACAGAAAACTACGTTCTCTCATAAAAACATCCAAGGCAAACTTTGAGAGTAAATCGCTAAGGACACTAAAGATAACCACAAAGCCTTCTTCAGCTATGTTAGAAACCTGGGCGGAAACCCTCAGATATGCTCAGAGTTGGTTCACAACAACAAAAAATACACTGAACCCACAGATATTGCTAACAATTCTGGCTGACAGGTCCAGTGCAGATTTCTCCCCTCCTTCACCCCCAAAAGAAGAAATACTTATCCCAGCTGAATGTAATCTCCCTGTCATCTCAGATGTCCAAGTGAGAACCGCCCTAAACAAAGCAAAAAACACAGCATCAATGGGACCTGACGGTATCCCGGGGTGCGTGTTACGTGAACTCCAAGAGGAGCTAAACCCACACATAAAAATGCTATTTAACCTTAGCCTTACTTCGGGATATGTACCTGAACACTGGCGTACAGCAACAGTGGTCCCACTCCACAAGGGGGGTGCCTCTACAGACCCTGGAAACTACCGCCCCATAAGCTTAACTAGCCTGGTCTGCAAAGCTATGGAAAGAATCATTATGGAACTCATAAACAGAGACATAGGGGACCTACAGACACTTGACCCCACCCAGTTCAGCTTTGTAAAGGGCAGATCCTGCCTTTTAAACCTGGTTGACGAAACAGTCACTAGAGCCATTGATGAGGGCAAAGCAGTCCATACAGCATACCTGGACTTGGCTAAGGCCTTCGACACAATACCCCACTCAGGCATCATAGATAAGCTAAACAGCTTAAAAGTAAACCCTTATGTCACTAGATGGGTTGCAAACTGGCTAAAGGACAGAACCCATAAAGTTAAAATCGCTGGAGCAATGTCAGACTCAAAGCCAGTCACAAGTGGTGTCCCACAGGGATCTGTCCTGGGACCCCTCTTGTTCGGCATTTATTTCTCAGATGTTAAAGCAAACATGGGAGGGCTGTGGCTGACGAAGTTCGCAGATGACTGCAAACTAGGCGCGCCATAGTCGATATACCAGCAGACACACACATCCTACAAAAAGGCCTCACTGAAACGGACAACTGGTGCCGTAGTCACGGCCTTAAACTAAATGCCAAAAAATGTATAGTCATCCCTTTTGGAAAAAACAAAGTAACCCACAAATTATCACATAGACAGCAACCCACTGAGTATGGAAAAAGTAATCAGAGACCTAGGGACCCAAGTAGACAGCGACCTCTCATTTGACACCCACGTTGCCGAAGTGGTTAGAAAAACATTCTACCTTGCACACCTCATCATGAAGGGATTCACATCCAGATCCAAGGATGTCATTGTACCCCTATATTCCTCCCTCATCAGACCCATGATTGAGTACAATGCCCCATTTGGTATGTACCTCACCCGGCATTTGCAACAGCTGGAGAGACCACAAAAGTACCTCACCAAAAGGATCAAGGGTCTCCAACATATTTCTTATTCTGCCAGACTAAAGAAACTTCAGCTATATTCAGTAGCATACCGCCTGCTCAGAGGTGATCTCTGCCTGACGTACAAGGCCATGTCCAATCAGTATCTGATGGACATGCTCCACCTCAAAAAATCCAAATCTATCAGGACCACGAGAGCTAAAGACTTAAACCTCGGCACAAGTATGACTAGGACATGCTGGAGGGATAGATTCATAACCCAGAGGCTTCCCATGCTTTGGAACAGGATCCCAGTTCATATTAGGCAGAGCCCCTCACTGACTCTCTTCAAGAGAAATCTTGAGTGGATGGGAGATCGTAAGTTTACCCCAGAGGTCACATCTGTGTCACTGCTAGACAGGGGCACAGTAAACTAATTCTATTATATAAGGGGACCTTCATTGTGTCACTACTAGACAGAGACACAGTATTCTAGATTTATTCTGTACATTTTTGTACCATTTCATGGGGTGGCAAAAGCCACATCACTATGGCTAGGCTTACAAATGCCCCTGGGCAGATAGCCTAGTACTATACTATGAAACTATGAAAAACAATAATGTTAACATATAGAAAGACATTAAAGAATGAAAACTTACAGGCAGAGTAATGTCATTGTGAAGAGTTGACATTGCAGTACATTAATGCAGATAACTGAACATTATCCTACATCGTTACAGAAAAGTATTGCTTTGGAAATCTGGGACAGTACCCCTGGATTGGCAAACTGTAGATTACTGGTCCCATTTTTAAAAAGGAGGACAGGAGAGTGTGTGTTTCATTATAGAGAGAGACCATACTCCTGAATGCTGTAAAAGAGACTTCATCCAATAGTTAAACCTCCAGTTCAAGAGGAGCAGTGTAGATTCCATCCTAAACTTGAAACCATGGATAAACTCTTTGTCTTGCACCAATATACAACATTATGGAGTTCCATGGCTAGTGATGTTTGTCATTGTTTGAAGAGAGAGAGTTGCATTTATGTTCTTAAGTCACAGTCAATGTGCTTGTATGATTATGCCAATGGTTATCTCTTGTTCACCCCTCCTGTTTGTGAATTTCTTGGACATGATTTCAAAAAACAGCCAAATTCTCAGGTTTATCTAGTGTAAGGATGTAATGGTTATATATTTATTGTTAGTAAAGAGTACTGTCCTGCCAGGTTGGCACAGATGTTTAAGACTAACCTGGACCTTGCGGTAGTCCTAGGTTTCATTCCCCTGTCTGTGTTTGCCTACTGTGTGACACTGAGCAAGTCACTTGCCCAGACGTTGCTCCCATTTTGTCCCTGAAAAGAGACAGTGTGCCATTGGCCATACCCAGTTAACAAGTATTTTCCCCCCTTTAGCCTCTAGAAACACGATCACTGCCTTCATTGAAGTCTGTTACTCCTGAACATGAAGCGGCTGGGATGAAAATTAGAACTTCCAAATTAGTAGTTTTTCTCTCCCAGAAGTTAGTGGATTGCTGTCTGTCATATAGGAGGGGAGGAGATCTGGAATATTGAACAATGTATTGGTACAAAATCAGCAATACTGCTTGTACAGCAGGAATGTGCTGGAAAATTGAGAGCTAAGTCAAATGATGAAGTTGTCACCCTATCAGTCTGTGTCCCCTTCCGCACCAGTGGTCATGAACTTTTGGTAGTGACTAAAAGGACTAGATAATAGACAGTTACAGAAGAATAAGGTTCCTTCACAGGATAGCAGGGCTAAGTCTTCATGCTAGAGTGCGGAGTTTGGCAATCCAGTAGGACCTCTGGGTGTAGCCTCTGGTCTTTCTTTTTGAGAAGAATAATCTGAGTTGGTTTGGGCCCTTTGTGAGGATACCGTTTGGGCTGTCCCATGGAAGATGTACAGACACAGACCACTTTGAACAGTCTCCAGAGTGGACTTAAGGAACCCAGGTCACACTGGAGTGATTATATCTCAGATGGATGGCCTATAATTTGTTGTTGGAGGTAGGGAAGTCTGGTCTGTCCTGCTCAATTTGCTACCACCACTGCCATATTCCTCACCAGGGCAGGTAGTTTAAAACCACTGCTGATGATGGTTCTAATTATCAGGAATTTAGGCAGCAGTGAAAGTGTTTAAAAATGCAGTGAAAGATGAATTCATCACCATATCCTGGAATTGTTGCAACAAATTTAGAGCAGCCACTGAAGAGCTAAAAAGCAGGACAGGTCATAAGTAAAAAGTATACAGCCACACAGTCAGTCTGTCAGAACTTAAGCTGCAGATCACCGTTATATGTGTAATGTTGTACTGCCTGGATGAAAATGAAATTATGTAGATGAAGTTACCACATTTAAGACTATACAGACATGAGACCCAGAAGCTGTTAGAGTTTTCCCTAAGTCTGGCAAGGATGTGTTTGTATATCCTTGCACAAAGATGTGTTTGTCCCTTATTTTCTTGTCTTTAAGGGTGTGCCTGGTCAGTGAAAGAATTCAAATTGCGGGCATAGGGTGTGCTGTCATAGTCTGAAGATGAACACCATTAACAATGGGATTAAGATTCTATTGAGATGGCTAGGTTATTGAATTAACATTTAGTGTGTCTAAAATAGGAGAACTGAAGAAGACCTACTCACAGCAGCTATTTCACAGATTTACACCTGCACAAGATGTTCGTAAATGTGTCATTTGGCAGGATTTCTTCACATTTTTCAAAAACTGCAAGCTGGATTGTCAGTATTAAAGCTAGACAGTATTGTCAAGGGCTTTTCTAAATTATCTGTTTTAACATACTTCCACTTCCTAGGGTTCCTCGAGAGTCATGCTGGGTATTCTCCCTATACCCTAGTACTGACCACCAAACAACTTTCTCTCTAGTTGAGATAGTACAGCTGAGTGAGTATTTTAGTGAGCAGTTAGGCTGCTTCTTCCTCAACTCTATATACAAATTTGTTTATATTGTTGTATATAGTTGCACTTGTAGTTTGAGTGCATTTCAAACTTTTGCAAAGTTGTAGGTTTAAATCTGTAGGTTTGGGAAGCAGGTTTATAGCCTCTTGGCCTTTCAAAAGCTTAATTGTTTGATAGACACATGTTGGAATTTACAAGCACCAAATTCGTAATGAGGTTTCTCAAGTGTACGTATAGGTCCACACTTTCATTATCAGAAGAAGTTTATTCCAGAGAAGCAGAGGTTGCTGGGTGAAGAATCAGTCACACCTAGTATTATGGCCGATGGGGATTTTAAAGTTAGTGGCAGTCTAAGATTAAAGCACACGTTTTCAAAAAGCAAAGAGCTATTCAAGGTCTGGAATGCGAGAGAGAGGTCACCCTTTTGGAAGACAGTAACATACAGACAACAATGATGTGTTGAAACCTTTCTGAGTAACTCTGGCTATTGATACTGTCAATCTTTTGTTAGACAATTTGAGCTTTTTCTTGCTGGACAAGTTGCATAGAGGAGCATTGTACTTTAGGGGAATAATGCAGACAGTTAACCACTGGAGTATCTCGCATGTTGTTTCTTAGGCCTTGCTGACTGCTGTGGTGATGCATTTCTCAAACATAAGATCACCATTGATCAGTGAACCCAGGTCCTTAACAGCTTGATCCATTTTACACAACCATTAATGTAGTAGTTAACTGGTCCCACATGCTTACCAAAGAAGATGATACTACATATTTAATGTTATATGCTAGGTTATCATTTGAACACCATCTCATTCTTTAGGGAAAAGTGAGGTATGTGTTTGAAAGGATGATGACACAATTTGCATTCACAAGCAAACATGATCTTTATTGCTGTTGTTGTTAGTAATATCATTATTACCAGCCTGCATGCCTGAAAAGAACATGCCAAAATTGAGTGGTCAGAAACCAAACCCTGTGGTACTCCACTAAAATCTGAACCCCTTTGACTAGCACTTGCTGTAGAATCTGCTGGAAAAGACTAGGAAGCCTTAAACAGATACAAGCATACAACTCTCCTTGTTAATAAAGAGAAATTAATCGTAGGCACTAAACAGCCTAAAATTACAAATTACCTTATTAATTAAATATTTTGTGGCAAGTGTTACAAAAAAATTGGTCACAGAGTTGTGTCTACATGCCATTCAGTCTCTGTATTTGAGGAGTAAAAATCATGTCCATGTTCTTGGCTGATTACGTTTAATGTAGGTGCAAGACGTTGTCTAAGTTGTGTATATGAAATGGCAAAATACAAGGCATTTGACTAAAATAGTAACAGAAGAGAAGAGCAGCATTTTTTTAATATCACTTTGAATTACTTACATATGTTGCCACACTGAGTGGCGCACGGCTACAGTTATCCCACTGCACAAGGGGATCCACCTTCCCATCAATCTGACAAGCCTGATTGGCATGGAACTTATAAACAAAGATATTGGCAACCTTCAAACACTGGACCCCACCCGGTTTGGGTTCGTGAAGGGCCGATCTTGTCTCCTAAACTTGATTGACTTCTTCAAATCAGTCTCCAGAGCTGTGGACGAGGGTAAGGCGCTCCACACAGCCTATCTAGATCTCGCCACGTCCTTCGACTCCATCCCCCACTCTGGAATCATAGATAAATTTACTAAGCTGGGCATAAATCCCCATGTCACTCGATGGAGTGCCAACTGGCTTACTGACAGAACCCAAACTGTAAAAGTAGCCGACTCCAAATCCAGCTCCAGACAAGTGGAGTACCTCAGAGTTCAGTCCTGGGACCGCTCTTGTTTGGCATTTACTTCTCTGAAGTACAGGCCAACACTAAGGGACTCTAGCTAACAAAGTTTGCAGATGACTGCAAACTGGGAGCTATTATTGAATCCCCAAATGATGTGGATATTCTACAAAAGGGCCTTACAGAAACAGATGCTTGGTGGCAGAGCCATGGGCTCAAGCTTAATGCCAAGAAATGTATAGGTATCCCCTTTGGGAAAGACCATGTACCCATGAATTACCACATAGGTGGCAGTACACTAAACACCGAAAATGTGATGAGAGACTTGGGCACACAGGTGGACAGTGGTATCACCTTCGATAACCACATCGCCACAACAGTCTGGAAATCTTTCTTTGTGGCACACCTCATCACTAAGGGCTTTTATCCAGAAAAAAGGAGATCATTGTCCCACTGTACTCATCCCTCATTAGATCCATTATAGAGTACAACGCCCCATTTGGTTTGTACCTCACATGACATCTGCAACAGCTGGAAAGGCCACAGAAATACCTCAATAAAAGAATCACAGGCCTAAAGCAGATGCCATATGCTGACCATCTAAAAAAAACCTCCAGCTATACTCTGTGGCATATCGTCTACTCAGAAGCGGTCTCTGCTTAACATACAAGGTCATGTCAAACCCTGAGTTGTTGGACATGCTCCACTTAAAGAAATCCCAATCCCTCAGAGCCACACGCTCCAGGGAGGTTTACTATCACATTGTCGATCGCACTATGTGCGATCAACCAATGTGCGAAACTCAGGTAGCAGAACCAGAATTGTGATTACTGCATTGGTTGAACCTTACAATAGTGAACATTTGCTATAGCAAGGTTCAACAGTGTAGTGCAGATCGCACTATAGTGGGGATTGGGAAATGTACCCTTTCTTCAGTGTAGTGCGATCTCGGAGTTTGTATATATAGGGGGGGGGTGCAGCCTTGCCCCCCTGCAAAAACTGTTGTAGAATGTTGAGCAGATTTGAAGACGTACTACGCGGTCTTTCCTGTTTTGACTGTGGCTGTTTGAAAATGCAATTTGATGTCCACACAAAACACCATTCAACAATTTTATTATTCGGTCATTTGTGTTCCGTACAAACACGTTGGCCATATCATCTTCCGACTAATTCACACTCTGACATGTGATAATAAACCCTCCAGGGATCTAAACCTTATCATCACAATGAACAAAACATGCTGGAGGGATAGGTTCCTGACCCAGAGACTCCCCATACTCTGGAATAGACTGCCCATACATGTCAAGCAGAGCGCCTCCTTGTCCCTCTTCAAAAGGAACCTTGATGATTGGACGGGAGATAGGATATTCACCCCGGGGATCATGTCTGTCACCCTGCTAGACAGGGGTCCAGGGAAGTAAATATTGTGGGAAGAAATATCCAGGGAATTGTAATGGCTAGGCCTAGTACCAACCTATGATGACAGCTGTCCACCTACTCTAACCCATTGTGACCTACACAGTAACTAATTCTCGACCATTAAGCTAAATATCTGTGGATTTTGACCTCTTGGAGTTTATGGTCCCTGTATTGGGGAATAGTATCCAACACGTGGTCAGAGTCTAAATATTCAGGATGTGTGTCAAGTCTTTTATCTATCACTGCCATATCTCCTTTGATAATTGTGACAGGATTCAAAAGGTAGGAGCTTTCCTTCACAAAGCTATATTGGTTCATGTCAAGAACCAATGGATTTCCAGTGTCATTTTGTGCCAGCTTCATATTGATACCTTTGTTATTTGGCACAGAAATTAAGAGACTATAAGAATCTTAATTGTCAGAATCTGATGTTGTCTACCCCTCTTTATATATTAAGGATTGCTGCCTGGATCTGCAATCAGGAACAATAAACATAGCTAAAGACTTATTTATTATGATAAATAAGGTGGTATGCCAGGCTATATCTTATGACATAGAAGAAACTCATGGGGATGATATTGGGACCTGTTGAGCTTTATATTTTTTTGTTTTGTTCAGGGTTGTTTCATTAAGGTGAAAAGAGATGTACAGTGTTTTACCATTTTATTTTGAAAGGGGAGCAGATTTACTTTCTATATGGCTAAAGCTGGTATTTTGTCTTGGTTTGGAACAACAGTTGTGTTGGACTCCATGGTACTAGCCGTTGTTTTTCGTGTTAATTTTTCTAAAAGATGTTGAGTAGTGTTCTGTTGCCCTCATTCTTGTGAGCTCAACTTGTTTTGAGGTATTTTGTTGTTTTGTGTACCACTCTGAGCTTGCATTTGTTTTGTGATGTGGAGTAATATTTATAAGTAGCATATGTTCTTTTTTGCTTTTCTTTTGATTGATTTAAAATAAATTTAAAAAAAAATCCAACAAAGTGGTTTCCTTTTGTATCTTGCCCATGCTGGCATCTTAACGTGACATGTTTGGAGATGCAGACGTTTAGCCTGTAATATGCACTGCTGAAACTGTCAGTTGTAGACAGGGACTTTGAGTACTGGAACCCAGCTTTTGGATGCTGGAATGTTATTAATGTTAAGGTAGCTGCTGTTGAAAAGTTTACAAAATGTTGACTTTTGGTCAAGATTTGCCATTTATTAAAATCTACCTGACAAAAATTAGTGGGTGCATATATCACAAAAGCTGGAAATAGACATTTAAAAAGCTGTCACATATACTAGATGGGAATAATGACTTCTTATAATAGCGACAACTTCCATATTATCTTGGAATGTGAATGGTCTCACAGATATAGACATAAAGGAAAGAGTAATTAATTATAATAGTGCCACAGGGGATTCATTTGGAAAAAAATGAGCAGTGTGAATTTGATAAAAGATTTTAGGATGGATAGGATGGATATTCAACGGAATAGCAGGGACAAAGGAAAAAGGACATACTTATATTAATTGCTAGAGGAGCTCCAATAGTGATAGAAGAGGGAAAAAAGATAATAATGGTAGATTTGTGGTAGTAAGAGGCTACTGGCAAGGGATGAAGATTATGCCGGCATGTATATATATTCAACCTAAACCTGCTATGATGTAGCTTAAGAAAATATTCGGAGGATTAATTAGCTTTCAGCAGGAAATATAACAAAAGAGGGTAGATTATAAAGGAATTTTTGAAAATGTTTGGTATGGAAGACATGAATTCAGTAGTAGAAACTGGGAGAGAATTTACATATTGTTTCCCAAGGTACAGTAACTGTGCTAGACTAAGTAGAGGTTCTATTTCGTAAGAACATGTTAGTTTAATCAAAAGCTTTGACACACATCTAAGGACTATTTCAGGTCATGTGGCAATAACAACTAAGGTAAAAATGCAGGGTAATAAAGTAAACATGAGACTCTGGTCCTTCCCTACCTACCAGTTAAAAAAAGAGGAATTTAAGGAATAGGTAATATAAATTATTCATAGGTAAGTACTAGGTTAGCTGCCCTCCTGGGCTATTTTAAGCCTTGGCAGTTTCCCTTTTTGTGCTTGAAGTAACTTATCCTGTGTGGTTGTAGATTGTCCTTGCCCATCCCATAGTCACTAATTAAATATTACCCCTAATGAGAATAACTGGGATAATACCATAGATAATTTTCGGGGGACCCACGCATGGGATAAAGCATGTAAGAGCTGCATCCTATCCATCAGTAGTAAAGGGTCAGTCCTGCAGTAAATTTTTGGTTTCCCAACAATAGATCTTAAGTTGTGCTTAAAAATGGACAGGGATGAACTTTGTTTTATGTGGAGGGGGAGTCTCTTCCAAAGCAGCGGTATCTTCTGCAAAATATACCTGTCCCTCCAAACTGTTCTGTTGATGTTGCAAAAGACGTTTAGATCCCTAGACAGAGTATTTCTGATGCCAGTTGACTTGCTGATGTGCAGTAGCAATTAGGGCATATAAAATATTGCACAGTAACTATAGGAGTCAATCAGAGGAGGTTAGAAAAGATTGGAAGAAAGGTTAGATAAGCAATTCACAGAGAAACAATGGGAGGGCATATGTTTATTATTAATACTTTGTCATATACAGATCACAATAAAAGTCCTATCTCTGTGCTCAGTCTCCTACAGGTTACTGAGAGGCAGTCTATGCCTGGCATACAAGGAATCCTCATACCCAGCACTGATGGACCTTTTGCACATCTGCAAAATGAATTGCACCAGAAGCACTACATACTAGCTTTTAAACTTTGCATGCAGCTTAAATAGAACATGAAAACAAGACCGATATGTGTTTCAAAGGATTCCTACTCTGTGGAATAGCCGTCCTGTCCATGTGAAGCAGAATCCATTCCTAACCATATTCGAGTGTAGCTTGACCATTGGAATTGAAATCAAAACTTCACCCCTGGTCTGACCCCCATGTCTCTGATAGACAAAGGCTGACAGTAAATATTCCCTAACTTACATCTGCCCCCCACCCCACTAAACCTTTAATGGCTTTCTAACTAACATACCCCTTCAAATAGATGTTACATGGGGACACGGTTGGGTTGAGTTGGGTTGGATTGCATGTTTGGGCATATAAAGGCCTGGTTGTCATTAGCCTGGTATATACCTATGAGCCTAGAGTTGAGTGGTTTGTTACCTTAACAGTAGACCTTTGAAAGAGAAATATTATAAGTCAGAAAAGATAGAGGGGGTTGGGGAGATTTGCCTCTAAATGGATGCATTGCATCAGACATTGTACCTGACTGTGGTGGTGAAATATGAGGGCTGAGTCATAGGTCTAATTTTACTGGTCAGCCTATGCCCCAGTCCTTACCTTTGTTCATGAGGTTGTGGTAGCGATCAAATAGATGAGATTTTAGAGATGCAAGTAGCAGAAAATGTATTTTCTCTACATGGTAGCCAGACTCCCGCCTTATGACTAAGAGAGAAATATTGGCAATCTAGGAGGATCTCAGAGTCCAAATACTACTCGTGCATACTAAGAGCATTTAGTTCAGGTGGTTTGGACACCTTGTGAGAATGCTCCCTTGGTACCAGCCAAGGAGTGTGCACTAGGTATTGTCATTTGGGAGGAGGCCATGATTCAGACCTTAGACATGTTGGAGGGATTATATCTCTCATTGCTTGGTAGTCCTTCAGGATGAGCTGAAGACTGTTGTAAATAGGAAAATCTGGTTTACCCTGGTCAGTTTGCTACCAGCGTGTTGCACACCAGTATAATCAGCTTAGAACGATGGAAGGATATTTATTATTTCCTGTGTACCATTGTTTGTGTGTCTGATTAAACATTTGAAAGACCCATTAATTTATCTTTATTATCTTTTACACATGTATGTGTCCATTTCCCAAACTAAGCAATACTCTGTCATTTTTATCCTCATTACCTTCTATAACTTGCACTAATAATGCATAAACCACACATGCTTTTTCCCATTTTTGTTCAGATTAAACTGTTTTCTTTCCATTTTTATCTGTACCTACAATTGTCATACTTTTTTTTCAGATAATGTTATTCTTTTGTCCCTTCAGATCTTGTTCCTTCTTTGTATTTGTGCTTTTTAACCATCTCTAATAGTGTCTTACTGGATTGTATAAAGTTAATATTTTTTCTTTACATTTTTCTGTCCGTATCTGCTAAACATTTGCTTTTCTTCTTTCCTTTCCTCTTTCAGCAGTTCATGTTGCTACTTTACAGACATTTCTTTTTATCAGTATTAGTAGTACCATCATTTTCTAGTTATGTTATGTATTTGCTTCTTCATGTATTTTTCACAGTGCCTGCCTGCCTGCCTCTTGATGATCTTCTCTTGGCCCTTATTTCAAGTGTTGTCATTACCAGGTCCATGTAGTCATGCTTGTTTATCTTCTAAATCTTCAAAAATCTTGAAATCTTGTTCCTTTATTTCTTCATTATCATTTGTATCTGTATGTTTTTGACACAGATATAGAATAAGATGTCATGATTTTCATGTTTTTCTTTCTATATTCTTTTTCCATATTAAACATTAAATTACTGGGTATTGTATAGTCTGTTTTGTTCCACTTGGGTAACACTTTTCTGTAAACTCTGTGCTAATCCTAATGCATATGGTGCACAGCTGATCATATATCTTTTCTGGGCATCTGCTGTACAATGAACATTTATTGCACTCTGTGAAATATCCTCTATGAACCAAATCTGTGAAAGCAAAATTTAAAGACCCTCCCTGTTATTTTAGTTGTTTATTTATTTTTTTTTTTTTACTTATCCTCTGTGACTATTTCTGTTATGTTTTACAAGCTTTAAGCATTTTGGAGCATGAGAGTATGGTTTCTTATTTTTAACACTGTCCTTAAATCCATTTTATAAAATGCAGTGCTTTCGCATGTGTCACTGCAGTAGTACCAGCTGCTTATGATATGTTCATAGGTAGTTGCATGGCATGCAGTCAGGGAAACCGTTGTGGAACTTAACCCAAATTCCCAACAAATCCCTGTCTGGTTAAGTGACTTGTTCATGGTCTCACAGCTGGCAGATGAAGTCTAAGGTACTCAAACCCTGTATCTCAGGAAGCAGATCATTAGCAGCTCTTAGCTGTAGACCTCTACACTAACTGCCAGACTGCAGTTATAAAATCATGCATTTATCCCTGTTAATGGATGTAGATAGTTGATCAGTCTGCAAGTAAGCAATACTGTGAGATCATGTGCTCGTGGCTAAATAGCACATTCATCTACTGAGGTCATTGCAATCAAAGCATTGCCTTTAATACAAGATACATCAACGTCAGGCTTTATTATAGCAATTCTAGGTGGCAAAGGAGGTAACTTGCACTGCTGGTGTTGGGGGCTTGCCCCCCCAAAAAAAATTATGTCTGAGATGTTGGTTAAATAATTTAAAGCAGAGCCCTTTTTCTTCAGCTATCATGGTGTTTGTGTGTCATTTATAAATTTGCTTAGGACTTCTCCTGTTGGGGACTTGTGTTGCTTTTTTGTTTATAATGTTATGTTAATAATTTGTCTTTAAAACACTGAACCACTGTTGACCCTTTGCAAAATGAAAATAGTTTCCATTAGTCTTTTATGTAATTTTTGTAAGTGTTTCATTCTGACTGGACCCCATCATTAAACCAATGCAAGCTTATACTTCTTATCAAATAAACTGACTTAATGCCATCTATCTTACCTTCATTAAAATATCTGCTAATTTCCATTTTGTAGTTATATAAGGGCATATATTTGCATTTTTTTTAGCCCGGAAGCTTCGGATGAGCTAGACCCTTTCATGCCTTAGATATGACAAGAATTGGGACGTTGATGGAAAAATCCAGTAGCTTGCCCCATTCTGTGTTTCTACAATTAAAGGTTGTGCCACTTGGTTCAGTCTAAGAAGCCTAAGTTAAATTTAAACTTTTCCGTTACACAATTAAGCAGTGTAGGAACAGCTTTTAAACTTGTTAGGCACTACGAACCATGTCAACCGAAGCATTTAAGGAGACATGCAAACTAGACTTATTAACTTGTTCGATTCAACGAATCTTCTTTACAAAGCAGTACACAGGCTGTGATGTACAGTAAACATTAGGTGCAAGCAGCTATAGACTTAAATGATTGTAAGGTAAACGCTGCACAGCTCTGTGGCTTTATGCTGCACTTTTTGTTAATGCGGGTAGGATCACAGGTTGGCAACTATGATTGCATCTAATATTTAAACGGCAATATTCACTGCACATTGTAAAAACGTGTCTGTATCCTTCACGTCTGCTTTATTGCCACTAAGTGATATTTTCTAATGCTAAACAATTAGATCTGCTACATGGAAATTAGTTAGTTGTCAGTTTAAGTAAGTAAAAAGAATCAAAGAAAACGTATCATTTGGTGCTTTCCCCATAAAGAAAAAGGAATATTTATATGAAAACCTTTTGTGATTTTTCACTTTTCAAAGCAGAAGTCAACAGTTAACCATCAAACGTTTTATGTATATATATATATATATATATATATATATATATATGTATGTATGTTATGGATCACGTCTAAAAATAGTGCTTGGGTGGGGTTATTTTGTTGGCTAAATGGATTCTTCATAGTGATGCTAAATTACATTTATCATCACAAAAAAAAAAAAATCTGTTAAGCTGAGACAGTCAATCAATCAATAAGTAAAAGTGAACCTGCCACCATCACAAGTCTGGAAGTAAGTACAGCTGTTTGTATTCAAAGTAAAGACATCAGTGATTCTGTATTTAAGCATTTAAAATATAAAAGACAACTTAGATAACCAAGCACACCACGTCACTGCCACACTTGTCAGTACCATAAAGCAAATTCCACCTCTGTATCGTGTATGCATAAACATGGTATAAATGTGATTGTCCAGATGTTTCCAGTGAATTCTTGTAGTGCATTATTATTATTATTATTATTAATAATTATTGAGTATAATATGTTATAGTTTCATACATCAGATTTATGTCAAGAATTAAAATTTAAGAAATATTTTTCTTAAAGAAGTTAATTTAGTAAAAGCTGTAATCACTGCCTGTCCTCTTGCTGTTTATCACTCAAGAAAATTTAGAAGTGCAGAAATCCAGACCAGAATGCTTCTTCATCTCACATATATGCTGCTGTTTAAGGCTCAGCTGTTGTAAACAGCACGAGGAAATGCAGCTTTATAGAACTGTGTAGAAAGTTTATATTCAGTTTCAAAACCTCCAAAACAAAGAGAAAACATTTTATTTTCAGTTATTCAATAAAGTCATGCAGAAAAACATAAATGAAACAATCCTTCTGCTTTCCATACCCCCTCAGACCTATAAAGCCCTCTGCAGCCAGTTCTTACATGTGACGTCTACATGTCTTTTGGTGAGTAGGCTCAATTGTAAGTCTTAAATCCCTAGCAAGCAACCAGTAGCTTTTGAACATGAACTGCTATATGCAGATTAGTAATTTAACTTGAAACCTGTAGTAATATAGGAACAGACTTCTCCTTGGTATCATAGGTATTTTTTACAAGGTAAAGTTTTAGTTTCACTCATATCTTCATATCAGTACCAGTGTCCATGTTTTGAATTAACAGAACAGAGGAATAGCTTTTGATTAGCATTTATTAACTCTTGTCTTTTTCAGTGCTGTAATAGACTGGATCTGATTTTTGTTTTTGGCCCCACTGCTTGGCAACCATCAGACCCTCTCTTGAGCAGCGGGTCATTTATTTATAAGAGCAGTCATCAAGAGTATTGTTTTGCTGTTAAGTGTCTTTACTCCTTTGCACATGCCCAGTAACATGCCTAGGGGTTCTGTATAAAATGGGTGTCTGAGAGAGCCTAACACTTCAGTGAGTGATGCAGTCCCTCAGAACAGGCATGCCCCTTTGAAGTCATCACTCCTTTGGAGCCTCTGGTCTCCACTGGGGATTTAACCGTACAATGATGTTCCCTAGTTTTGTTCCACCTCCTTGGGACTGTATTACAAGATCGAAACTTTAGTTAATCGAATAACTAAAGATCGATATTGTAATATCGAAACCTGAAAATTTCGAACAGACGATTTAACCCAGGGAAACACTTCCCTTGGCCGCATTACCCTAACTAAATATATCAACTCCGACATCTCTTCAAATTGGAGAAAAGGACAATCCACATAACGGCCAAGGAAAGTGTTTCCCTGGGTTAAATCGGCTGTTCGAGATTTTTAGGTTTCGATATTACAAGATCGATCTTTAGTTATTCGATTAACTAAAGTTTGTAATATAGACCCTCCTCCTTATCCATCCAGGAGAGGTGACTAGCAAAGCTACATCACTTTTCTCCCCATGTCAGTTTCAGCAGGTGCCTGAGCTACTAATCCTGGTTCATATTCAGTGTTTTTTTATCCCTGTCTGCTTACAGAGCAGAGCTACCTAAACTGGCTCTGATTTTGTTAAATGCAAATAAACTGAATGCCATGCTTTCTTTCCCTTTGATGATGCAGTACAAGACTAGAGATGATAAAGCAGAGGCAGGTGAGATGAAAGTGATAATTAGTTGGTAGAAGGGAGACGTTATGATTGAAATAAAAAAAAATCACTACTGTGAAATGCGAAAATATGCCAAGTACCCACTCTCTACAAAAAAAGCTTTATATATTGAATATGAAATGCAAGCTAGTATTTTATTTTTTTACAGGTAACTGATGTGTATTTTCACAGAAACACTATATATTTGTAATCCAAGTTAGACCTGGAGCCTCAGCAGATGGTAGTATGTGGGGTGGAATTAAAACATTTTATTGTTTTGCTGTTTGTGTTTTCAGTGCCATGTGCATATCATTTAAACTGACATTTCATGCTGTGTTAAGTCTGCATGGTTATAGTGTTGTTCTGTAAAATATTTGAAGGCAGCCATCTGTGTAGTGCTTGCATGAGTTTTGTCTCCTTTATATGAAGACACATTTGCAATTGTTTATTGAAATAAAAATCACCTGTGTCTTGACGAGCAGTATTTCTTTCTAGCTTTACTTGATGTAAACTACATGCATATTCACAGTCATTTCTTACCACCAGAAATAGATATGAGTTATTAAACTCCAACAATCTTGACAACAGGAGGACTGAAATGACATACTTTCCAGCTATCGCAGGTTATAAGGAGATTGTTCATTTACTATTAACGACTTCTTTGGGCCCTATCTTTCAGAGAAGCCTTTTTGGATTTAGACAATGTGGCAGATTTCTTAGTAGAGCAGTTTTTATATGAAACATGTAAATGCCTCTCTTTCTTCAATCTTTGAGTTTAGTAATGTGTTCCAGATAAATATGGTACCACATTTTTGAGTTTGTGTCCCATCACAATTTCTGTGGTAAATGTCTAACCGTGTTGCAGTGGTTTTTGAACAAGCAGTTGGATGAAAGGCCGCCACCATTGAACGTGTGAAATAATGAAGCTGGAAGAGTGTCTGTGAAGTCTGGCATAGTGAGGTGGGCTATAACAACAACATTTTTATACACTATTTTAAGAACCTAGAAACAGCCCTGCTTAATGAACTGGTTATGTCAGACCTAACTGCAGGCACATATTAGCAGATGTGCATGAGTCACTTTCCTTAGTCTATACAGTCTTTTAAAAATCATGCTTTTTAGAACTGAGTGGAAATAAGTCGTTTGATCTTGAGTTTAGTAGCCAGTGCTAATAAAACTACCCTCTTGCAGGACCACGTTGGTTTAAAACCCTAAATATTAAATTTTGGGACTTTTTATAACAAGCTGTTTTTCTGTGATCCTGAAAAGTACAGTGGTATTATGCATCCTAAGGTCTCTCGAGTTGCATTTACAAGTAGCACTCCTTTGTGCTGCTTATTGAATAGAATGTAAGGAAGGAAAGAAATGATGCTAATTAATATTTTGGGATCTTACAAATATAAAATTTAATATTTTCTCATGTGTCCATGTTTCTGTTTTTTAAAGGTAAGCATTGTAAATGCACTTTGTTAAAGTTTCTTTATAAACCATTTTCTTCAGGTGCTATCCCATTCCTTTTCTCTTCCTTACAGTTTTCTGCTGTTGCAGGTTATGAATCTAGACAAATCCTTATTTACACAGCATACATTATCTAGGGATTGACAGATTCATCATTTGATTAGTCCTTTGAAATCTGTTGACAAGCCTGTTCAGTTTGCAGCCATTTCCTGTGATCCTTCACAATCAGCTCTACCAGTCATAAAACTTTGCCAAGCACTTCTTCATTTCCAGATGTCCTTTTCCCACCCACCTTACCTAGTGAAGCACCACCCCACCCACTTCCTTTTGGAAATTGGAACACTGTGATTGCCCTGATAACTAAGAAAATATTTGCTGAGGTTAATTGATTTTCTTTCACTGATACATGTTACAGTGATTTAAGCTATCCTCAGTAAAGGTACTTCTAAGAAAAGGCAGGGTTGAAAGAGATGCTGGCAACGGCTCTGCATCACAGTAGGTAGTCTACAGTAATGGTGCTATATTTTGAGTAAGGAAAGATCTTCCCATATTAATTTTTGTGTACTATGAGCAGTAGCAGTTTGACCTCTCATTCTGTTATTGTCATGTACTTCTAATTATAAATGCGTTAAACAGAGTGGTTTGTGATTGTTATGCTTTGTTTTTCCTTTTCAGCTTTGTAGCAAATCATTTTTGTCTTTAATATTTTGGGATGTGGACTTCTGGAAGATGTTCCCCATTGTATTAGTATCTTTGTAGAAGTATAGTGACCTTGAGTAACCCAAGTAAAAGTTATGTTTCCCCACCTTGGAAGTGATTGTGAAGTATGAAACCCAGTTCTGTTTGGATTTCTGTACCCCAAAGTGCTATGTGATGACGTGGAGGAAATATATTCCCTGCTCATGCATGCGGGTGCGCACACACAACTGTGAAGACGCATCTTGAACATGTGAACTTGCAACAAATTCAGCAGCCTTGGGTAATACCTCTCGGGTTTTCCTTTGTAGCTAGCTCTGCACAACAGATGAGGATTTGTATTTTTAAATCAACACCATGGTCCACTGAAGTATTCATAGTAATACCCTGCAGATGTGGGAAGGAGGTATTTCTGATTCTTCTAGCTAACTGACAACTATGGGTGCTGGATTTCTGCTGTTTAGGCCAGAAAAAGTCTGTCTGCTGTAGAGGTTCCACAGCACTGAGAGTCGTGCATGTCACTGTTCACCTTGCTGGGGAGTAAGAGATCTACTGTGTTACCTTTTTGGTGGTTACAGTGCATGCTTTACTTTTTGGGAAAGTACTTTGCAGATGGAGAGAAGTGGTCTTGCTTTCCAGGTAATTTGGGCCTCCTGAAACCATACAGGAATTCAGTACTTTTTGATTTGAGAAGGGTTGTTGTGTATAATAGAGAGAGAGAGAGAGAGAGCACAAATTAGATTATCAGTGACATTTGTTGGCCTTATGGCACTTTTTTCATTGATGATTGTTCACCCCTGCTGACATTAGTGCGTGGGTATACCTTTTTTTCCCCCAAGCTGTCAAACACTTTTATTGAATTTTGAATTATCGCTTGTGACAGGCAAATTTGCACTCATAAAAAAAGTAATCAAGCTGTGTTAATATAACAAATATTATACTTCACATATCTTCGTGCCTTCGTTGAAGGTTGTGCGTCAGGGCTGGTAAACCCGGTAGGTAAAAATCCATTACCAATCATTAATGGACCGGAGTTCTGCTGTGGCAACCCCTAACCGGGAAAAGCTGAAAGACACAAACAAACAATACTTCACATATCTTGCTGTATATCATATAACCTAAGCAACATTATACAAATTATTCAATTCCTGCCTTTTTTAAGCAAGAAACATCTTTATTAAACCGTCACTTACTACATAGGCAGTCATACATTTATGTAAATGAAAACAAACCACACCGACACAATCCTAGTTGCATGCATTTTACATCACAAACCATACTGACGCACTCCCAGTTGCAGTCATTATACATCACTTATTTACCCAATCTTTCTCACTCAGACTTTACATAGCTCATTTAAATCCTGCTGCCTTTTAGACCTCATTTCTCCCTTGTATGTATTGTTCCCACAATTCCCATTTTTTCATATGTAGTTTGCTGCTATCCTTTACTAAAGATATCAGTTCCAGTTGTTTTATCTCTGTTACTATATTCACTACTTCCAGTATAGTTGGTTTAGATTTTGCTTTCCATGTTCTAGTAATTGCTTTTTTGGCAGCCACCATTATTAGACACCGCAAAGCCTTATCATGTCTAGGCAATTCTAATTCTGTATCATAGCTCAGAAAAAAATAATTTCCCTCATCAGACAAATCTGCTCACCCAGCATCTCTGACAGTGCATACTGCAGGGAATCCTTAAAGTCCACCAACTCACCACACTCCCAGAAAGTATGTCCCCAGTTACCTCTTTCTTCCCCTTAACACCTCCAACATTTAATGTCTGCCTGAGGAAAAATTATTGGTCACAGGACTTTGTGAAATAGAAGAAACTGAGTTATTTAAAGCAGATTTTTTCCTTAAAGGAAGAAACTGCAGATGAAACATTACTCATACGTATACAGTTTGTCAGAACAAACTAACATATGAACCTGACAATTCAAAATTCTGAAAATCAAAGTTGCAGAAGTATACACATTTTCCTCATACCTTTCAGTAATTCTTCCCTCCTTATCAGAAAGAGTAAGATTGGAATTAACTAAGCACTTAGCAGCAGTTGGATCAACAAAGGCTATAGCTGCTGGGTCAGGTTTGGAAATAGTGTATAAACATTTAAAAGAATGAGGAGCTTTATACATTCTGCCTGTCTTTTAGGGGCAGCTGGCTGTCAGGAAAACTGCAGGTAGTAACACACACATCCTCTAAAGCAGGCAGAACTGGAGGAATAGGTGTAGGTTCTGGAAAATCCTTCTGTAACAGTTCATATTAGTATTTTCTGAGGGACTGAGACACCCAAGTGTTCTCCCACTGAAAACACTGTCACATTCAAGCAGTAGTGTCAGATACAGAGACACTTCTACAGGGAGAATCAGAAACTGAGCTCTCCTGAATCTGAAATCTTAGGAAAAAATCCTGTATCCATCCTCTGCATCTTCCTCTTCAGATTCAGAATCTTGAATCTCCTCAGGAAAAGAGGAATCCCTTTTTCTTTTGCCAGAAACTACTTTACAAGAAGGATCAGTAGCCTGAATTAAACCCTGAGCCAGACCCAGTAAACTACTCATATCCAAAGAGATTTGAGGAGTAGAAGATATGTGCTTGGATTTTGGTTTCTTTTTAACAGGAAAAATGGGGTCAGGCTTGTGACTAATGGCAGCGGCTGCTTTCACAAGGATTGGCACAACATTCTGACATAACTACGAAACTTTATCTGTTCCTTCTCCCAGTACTGACAACAATGGGTGTGCCCTGCCCACTGCAGGGATCCCAGTAGCCACGGAGGACATACCCAACCCCATGTCTACAGTGGCAGTAGGTGCTACACCAGAGGCATCCATGATAAAAGATGAGTGGTTTCAGGTACTACAAATGGCCACAGCAGATTGATCCACCTACTGTGGGGGCAAAGGCTGTTTACTTAAGTTTTTCCTTTTGTGGCTGGAAGAACTGACCATGGGACTGATAGTCTGTTCCATGATCAAGCCAAAAAAGGTGTGTCTTTCCCAGGGAAGGCAAACAGCAATTGCCGATAAACACTACCAGACCACGAAAGTTACTTTTTTGACAAAAAAACACACACAGTGAAAAAAACTTTTAAAACATTACACCAACCCCACAAAAGTGTAATTAACACAATTTCTCCACACAAATTTTTTTTCAGTTCCTTTACACTACCTTTAAACTAACAGAAAAAAATGAGTGCACCATTTAAAAGTACGTTACAGTCTCGGGAAGGTCCATTAAAGCACACACCTCCTAGCATTAAAATAACTTTCCAGAAGGCGAAAGTAATAAAACGTCAACAAAATGAAGAAACTCAAAGTTTTTTCCCCCCAAAGAGAACTTGTATGGCCAGCAAAGGAAAGCAGAAACTGACTGTTGATCCTCGAAAGCCTCAGAGTAGCATATTCTTAAGTGGCAGTAAAGCTCTGAAGGCCTCTGTACCCAAACCTGTCTTTTTTTGTCAGCTCAGCTCAAGATGCCCGACAATTTGGGCACCTGGAAGGTGCCCTGAAACTTTGGAAGTGACTGGCTGTTATATCCTTGGCAGAATATAAGCCATATAATTAAGGCTACTGCAGCAGTGATCAGTATGATCAACACCTCCAGGATAGAAACCTTTGTCCATCTGACAGGGATGCACTGGTTCTACTACTCCCTGAGCAAGCATCTGATGCAGAATGGGAAGAAACTGAAAGACTTGGTTCACAGGGAAAGGGTGAAATCCTGGAATACAGGGAGATTCCCACTGCCAAGCGTATCTCTCCTGAATTACATTTATAATCCAGTCATCTTGTCACAGTCTGGAAACCAGAAGGGAAGATGAAGCCTCTGTGATAAAGAGAGGCTGCCAAGGTGGGAAGGGGAAGTCTTAACAGGCAAACAGTCAAGCTGACTGGGAAGACTGCCCTTGATTTTTGTAGGCTTCTCCTTTCTTTTTGGAACCTTACTGCCATTGCCTTTTAAACTCCTGTTTACTGGCTCCATGCTGCTTAAATTGCTTATTGAAAAAGGAAGCCGAGGAGGAAGGGAAATTTTTATTTGCTTTAAAAAAGGAACATTAAAATATTTGAGACACCTCTTGAATCAACATTCCCCTTTCATCATACTCTACAGAAGAGCCAAACAGAATTCTGTTGTTTAAGGGAGAATTTAAAATTTCAGTTTTAACATCTTCAGGAATGTTTTGAGAACATAGCTAAGCCAATCTTCCCGTTACTGACCCAGAAACAGCAGCTTTGGAGGAAGAATCATCAGTATTATAAGCACAGTGAGCATTTCCAGGAAATTTTCTTACCTTAGAAAAAAGTTAGTAATTAACATTTCCATGCTCTTAAAATATAAAAGTAAATACTTTAACGTATGAGCTTGACAGTTTCAGATCCTGAAAGATAAAGTAGCAGAAGATTCAACTTTCTTCCCTGACTTGTCAAAAGGTTCCATATCCTTGTCACAGGAAATGGGGTTAGCAGTAGTACTCTGTTTAGCAGAAACAGTTTTAGCTAATGACATTAGTGTTGGGTCTGCTTTAGGGCTAGAAAAACAAATACTTATGAGTCAGAGATAATCCATGTCATCTGTCAGACTTGTTTGAGGCAGAAGGTTGACTATTAGGCAGACTAGAAGAAGTGAGAAAATAATTGTCTAAAGCAGGAAATCAGATGGGATAGCTGCAGATGTAGGCATATCCAAATGCAACAAATCATACATTTTCTGTGCAATAGGAATTTTATTCTGCTCCCACTGAAAAACATCTTTCACCTTAAAGTCTCAGTAAAAGATAAATCTTCAAGAGTGAAATTTGAAGCCGCAATTTCATTAGAATCAGACTGTCCACTTGGTCCAAGGTGGCTGTAGGTGCAACACCAGAGGGAAGGTGAGGGAAGATGAGTTGTCTGAGGAACCAAGAGTGACTACAGTAGTCACACACCTGTGGCTGAGATGCAGCAGAAGTTTAGCCCAACTCCCAAAAAATGCCTTAACATCCTTCTTCTTACAGACAGGAGGTAGTAAAACCATGGAGACCAGTAGCATCTCCATGGGCTGGCTGAGAATGAGACCTTAAAGGTGAAAAGAGGAGCCTTGATGAATCAGTAAAGGAAAAAGTAGAGAGCAAGTGGTACTGAGTTAAGTCCCCCACAAGCACAATATTCGGTCTCAAACACACAAGCCTACAATACCTGTAGAAAAATGCTATCAAAAATATGTATATTTTTTTACAAAAAAGTTCACATAAACATTTGCACACAAACTCCCTTAGAAATTCAAATGACAGCCTTCAAAACGTGTAATTTCCTATCAAACACATTTTAGTCAAGAAAAACAAGTTTCCCTTATCCGCACAACTTTGAAGGACTACTAGCCAACTGTCAGTTCCATAAGCCCTGCAAAGAACAAAATTTTAGTGGCAGAAATCTTTGAAGAAATTGGCACTGTCTTTATATGGTGCCCCTTGAGCTCCTGACAAGTAGTGTCTATGGAAGGTGCCTTAAAGCTGGCTGTTGGCAAAGAATAGCACCCAGAAAGCTTAGGCAAATGCAACAGTGATTTAAATACTGATCAACTGCTTCTAAGTCTCTCATTTCTTTTTTCCAAGCCAATCAATTCTTTATTAATTACTTCCCATACCTTTACACACAACTGGGCAAAATATATGTCTGACCTGTGTACAGGATTAAAGGCACCGAAAACATTTTAACTGCCTGCATTTTACTATCTTTATCCATACGAGATATCTTCCAGTGCTTTACCTTCATTATTTTATCATTTGTTTCCCTCCACATATCCCTGACTGTGCCATATCTTTCATTAATCTGTATTCTTAAGTCTTTCATCTTCTTGCCACACAGGAAGAGGTAATTCTGCACCAACCCAAATGATCAGGTATATTTTAACATTACAACCCTCATTTTTTGTTCGCAGGCATTCTTTGATATTCTCTTAAGAGCTCAAAAAGAATGAAGATACCCTGTTGTGGGTTAGTAACAAATATTTGCAAAATCACTTCTGCTATAACAAGAGTACTCCACCTGTAAGCCTCAAATTTTAATAGTAGTTCTAGGTAGGCTAAGAACAGTAAAGAGGATAATGGACAGTCCTGCCTTGTACACCTTGAAAGCACAAAAATATCTGTAATTCTGTCATTTGGCTTCAGATGCCTTGTGTCATCTGAATATTAACCATCAATCTATTTGGTAGCCCAAACTTAACTAACACTTTTTTTTAAATACCTTTATTAAATTATCATACATCACAAGCACACATACATTAACAGAAGAGAAAACAAACCATATTCATATTTGTCATAGTCATGCATTGCACATCCCATATATTTTGTTTCTGTTTCACAAGTATTCACTTCAAAATTACATAAATTGCTCAGTTCCTGCCTCACTTAAACTTTACTCCTCCTGAACATTACTCTGCATATATTGTTTCCATAAAATTCCACTTATTTCTAAGTAATTTGTTCCTTTCGTTTTCTGAAGATCGCACCTTTAGTTATTTTATCCCCTTTACAATATTCAGTACTACAATTATGGGTGGTTTAAATTTTGATTTCCAATTTCTAGTAATTGTTTTTTGGCAGCCAATAAGATTAAACTTAGTATGGCATTATAATGTATAGGCAATTCAGGTTCTATATTTCAACTCAAAATAATCATTTTCTTAGTTACAGTCCTTTGCTCCTGAAAGGAATTTTTAAAATCTCCCAATTTGTCACACTCTTCAAAAAAATATATGCTCCCAGTTACCTCTCTGTGTCTTTTATCGCACCTGCAGTATTTGCTACCTACTTGAGGATGCATTCTCTGAAGTCTTGGGATATAAAAATACTTGTGCAAAAAAACTTCCAAGCAAATATCCTAAACCTGGTGGACTTTGCTTCAGACTTGGGAATCGTATAGCTGTCTTTCCATTGCTCCTTTGCAAATTGGCTTTCTCACTTCCCAGTCCTCTGATTGATTTGCATAGTTAAAATGCACTGTTTTACATGCCGTATTCATCATTCCCGTTTTTTTAAAGCAGCTTCTGTTCTAGACTCGACTAAACTCTACCAGAGTTGATCTTTCACTTAGCACTCCCCTGTCCTTTTCTCTTTGCCTATAGTCTGATATCAATCTCTGGCAGGGAAGTCAGTCTCTAACCTGCAGTCCAAGCTTCTGCTTAGCCTCACACCACTCCATTATCTTTTTTTCTCTAGGTATTTACCCCCCAGTGCCTTAGTTCCTTCACCAATTTTCTTCAGTAAATTCCAGACTGATCTTATCTATATTTCTGTACCCCTACTTACAGTCATCCGCTATTGGCAAAATCTCCTTTCACCACTCCAATGTTGGCTTAGTTCTTAGAACTTTCTGCAACATTATAAATAAAATATTTTGCATGGTTGCTGTTATTCTCCTTAAGGATCTGTATTTAAAATTCTACAGTCTTTCCTTATTTCTCAAGCATCCTCCCTGTTGCATCATCATCCCTTTCCACTTTGATTTATAATCTTCTGCTTGCATTATGTATATGAACCTTAACTATGTAGAACTAAAGTATGCAATCATATCAGAAAATCCTAAACCACCTTGATCTATGTGGAGAACCAATGTAACCAATTTAACTCGTGCTCTCTTCAGCTCTTTGTCATTAACTTCTCCTCTGGCTGATATAAAATGAAAATGATTGGAAACATTTTCACTGCTTGTATTTTACTGTCTGTATACATAATCAAGAGTTTCTAGTTTCTCAGTTTTTGTATTATCTTTTGTTTAATCTCCACCCAGACATCCATAGTTGGAATAACAGAATCCTTTTTAATCCATAAACCTAAATACTTCATTTATCATGTTCCCATAAAAATTAGGGATGCTGAACTAATTGATGTGGTGAACTAATTGATGTGGTGGTATATAGTTTATCCCATAGCCTTTGTTTTATCTTATTTTTTAATACCCTAAACAGACTTGAAACTCTCTCAAAATTGTTCCACAACATCAAAATGTCCTTTTATTAATTTATGAAGTACATAATAAAATCTTCAAATACAGTTATTTTTTCTTGATTACTGTGTCAGTTATATCCTTGAATCTGCAAATCCTTTATTTTGTCAACGGCTCTAAATGTATGGCAAATAAAGGGAAAGAGAACACCCCTGGCTATTTTTTCTGTTCAACCACAGCTTGTTGGAAAGGAATCCTCACACCTTAATTTTGTCTCTGATCCTTCATATATCCTTGTAGTTAATGCTATCATCCTATCAGGGAATGCAAATGCTTCCATTGCCCTACTCATAAAACCCCATGTAACTCTACAGAGTGCCTTCTCTGCATCATGACCCACAGACAATAATGGTATTTTCTTTCATTATGCCTCCCCCGGATCATATTTTCCTCCCCTCTGCAAAACCACAGTTATCTGTATCTATCAGTTTTGGCGACACCTTTGTCATTCACTTGGGTAGCATAGACAACGACTTTATTATAATGGTTGAAAATGCAAATGAGTCTACATGAAACTAGGTCTAAATGATCTTTGCCCTCTTTGGAAGTAAAGTTATCACAGCTTTTTTTTTTCCAAGATCCTGGTACTTCCCCCTTTTATAATACTGTTTAACAAAAACAATCCAGATTTTTCCCCTCCAATCTTCCAAACTTCCACAGGAAAACCATCTATCTGATGTAAATGTTTATTCATTCCTGACTGTTAAGACTTTGGTTCCGTCCTCGGAACTGACACTGCCGTTTCTAAGCTCACGCCAGCCAAACACTCTCAGCTAAGACCTACCCATAATGCTCCTCTCATAGTCTCTGCAGATCTCATTTGCTTTGTTCCTTGTCAGACGTGCCTACCCATCTCTCTCAAAGCTAAGTGGAAATTTGTGGTTTTTTTGTGTAGTTTCTCTTCAAACTTTGTTGTTTTTTAGTCCGTTTAGCCTTTTCTTACTATCGCCTATAACCTGCTTCTATTTCCTACCCTTTACCTTTGGTAGTTAAATCTCTACCATCGTTGGTACTGTCCTTCTCTCCTGCTTTTGGTAGGCCTTCCTTTACCACTTTTGGTATTTTTAAATACCATCATTGGCATTCTCTCCTTTTCTTTCTCTTGTTGTAGTTGTTTCCTGTAGGATAGGCCTTTGTTGCCTGTACTATGTCAGACAAAGTTAAGTTGCAGTTTAAACAGTGTGACAAGTGTGGGCATAAATTGCCCAACTCGGACAGCCACACTCAATGTGTTTGCTGTTTGGGAGTGGACCATATAAATGCTGATTGTGATATTTGTTCTAGTTTTATCAATCACACTCTAGCAGAGTGCAAAAACAAGCTAATTCTGAAAGGTTTAATCAAAACGCCTTTTTTGGAGGCTCTGTCTGGGTCTGAGGTCTCACTGCCTCCTAAGACCAAGAAACACAAGGAAAAGCAGAGTCATTCGGTTCCTGCATCTCTGTCTGTTACTGAACAGAGTCAGCTCCGTGCTTCTCCGGCGCCCTAGGCGCAGACCTCTTCGGCACTAGGCCCTGTATCTTCTCCCTCTATGCCATCTCTGATGTTGACTCCTGTTTTGGTTCCAGCCTCGGCACCATCGGCTTCGGTGCCATCCTTGGTTCTGACACTGACTTTCACAACCATACCTGCTTTGGCACCATCCCCAGCCTATAGCTTCTTCGGCTCCACAGACTATGACCTCGGTTCCTAAATTTGAGTGTCTTCCAAGAACCAGATACTCTCCAATGTACAACCCTTTTTTGGGGCATCGGTTTAGCCCCTTTCTAGAAAGACCTGATTCTCCTTCAGCACCCTCCTTTAGATCCACCAGTAGTCTTTCTGAACTAGATGTAGTGCAGGTTGTGGACCAGCTTCTGGCAGCTAGGGGATTGCCCACTCCAGCTAGACCTTCCGTCTCCTTTGGCTCTGAATCCTTCACAGCATATTCTCCTGTTTATCTTCCTCCAGCCTCTACTCAGGCCACAGAGATCTCTATACCAATGTCCACCACAGTGCATGCTGTCTCGGCCCCAACTATGGTGTTTCCCTGTCGGCACTGACCACCCTTGCTGCATCGGCTCAGTTGGAGCCAGTGCACTCTCGGAGCGGTGTTTGGACTGTCGGCACCTTGGTACCTAGCCCGGCGCCTATTTTTTTGCTGGCGCCGTCTATGTCCACGGCTCTGACAGCTTCCAGTCCTCTCGGAGCTCCTCACCTGGAGGTGGGCTCCTCAGGGCGGGATGTGACCCTGGTTCCCATATTGTCCTATTTGGTTCCGGGGCTCTCATCCCTCCTCAGGCGGGCCTGCTTTCCAGGTGATGGGGAGGGTTCTTGCCTCCACAGGCTCGCAGTCAGCATTAATGACATCGGCACCAGAACCCCCCCTCTAGCATGCAGCTGTCCCAACCCCCTACTTCGGGATCCTGGGCATGGGAGCCGCAAAACCTCCCTTTGAAGGGAACCCTTTCTCCAGAGTCATCCTCAGAAGATCCCACTGGGGAGCCACCCCGGAAGAAACGGTGCAAGAGGAAGCACCTTGATTTCCCTGAGTAGTTTATCACTGAGGACACCAATTGCAAGAGGAAGCACCTTGATTTCCCTGAGTAGTTTATCACTGAGGACACCAATTGCAGTGAGGGAGAAGGGTCGTCCCCATGGTCTCCCCTAGATGACATCTCATTTGGAGATATTCTCAAAATCCTCAAGCAGCGGGGAGACTGGAAGTCCTCTAACCTTTCTTCTGAGGAATCAGTGTTCTTGCAGGCCTTCCGTGCCCGGCCATCTACTTCCTGGGCGACCCCACCTATGGATGAGTTTATTAAGCTGATCATGCAGCATGCCTGGAAGGCCCCGGACAATGTAGAACCTGTCCCCCGAAGGCCGGACAAAATTCTATCCACCCCTGAAGACCAACCCAACTGGTCCAAGCAGTTGACGGTTGATTCCATGGTCATGGCGGCGGCCACCAAGAGGGAACTGGCAGAAGATAGTTCCACTGTCCATCCTCCAAACAGGGAGTCTCAGGCCATGGACAGACTAGGGAAGCATACCTGTGCTTCAACAACCTTTGCCATTTGGTCGCTGAACTATCTGGTACACTTCACTCACCTCCAAAGAGACCTAATCTCTGAAATGTCTTCCTCTTTGGCGTGGGTACTGCCTGATGAGGTGCGTGACACTTGTCGCCTCGCAGCTAGCTACCCTTGAATCTATCTCGAACTCCTCGATGCATTTGATAACTTACACCACTGAGGGGACAGCTCGAGCTGCTGCATCAGGCATTGTCATGAGACGTCATGCTTGGATGCGTTTGTGTGATTTCGCAAACTCATTTAAATTTTCCTTCGTCAACACGCCTGTCGACGAATCTGCACTTTTTGGTCCCAAAGTAAAAGACACACTAGCACGAAGTGAGAAAGACGGAAAGACCTTGTTTGCTGTGGGCATACGTTTTTCCACCTCTCCCCCAGAGGTCCTACTCCAGGAACCAGAGGGGAGGAAAATTGTGGTTCAAGAAATCCTAAGGATCTTTTTGTGACACTTGTGTTGAGCAATCCCCTGGGGCAGAGTGGACAACTCATCTGGAAGACGCCCCTTTCGGGGTAGAGGGGGTCTGCATAACCAGGGCGCTAGAGATTCCTTCTCCGGCCGACCCTACCAGTGCTCCTGAGCAGAAGCCCGATTGCTTTCCTATGGAAGCAGTCAGGGGTCGTTTTTCTCTGCAGCTACCAGCCTGACAACTTATTACTACCGATGTTTGGTTGCAGAGAATAATATCCAGAGGCTACCAGATACCATTCGATTTAAATCCCAGAACCGTCAAACAAATCCCCGATGTGCCACCCAGTCAGAGAGAGGTAGCAGCCTTAAAAATAGAAAAGCTGCTAAGAAAAAGAGTCATCCAACCAGTCCCACCAGACCAGAGAGGATCCGGGTTTTACTTGAGGTTCTTTTTAGTGCCAAAAAAGACGGGACTGGAGACCAATCCTGGATCTCGGCCTGTTGAACAAACCTCAAAAATTCTGGATGGTCACGATACAGTCCATTCTCCCCTTTTTAGGGAGGGACAACTGTATGTGCTCTGTAGATCTCCAGGACGCGTATTACCACATAAAGATGGATGACCGCTCCCAAAGATTTCTCCGATTTCGGCTGGGAGCCAATCACTACCAGTTCAGGACACTGGCATTTGGTCTCTTGACAACCCCCCCCTCCCCGAGTGTTCAAATGTATTGGCAGTTGTAGTAGCTCATCTTTGACTACAAGGATTCCAGGTATTTCTGTATCTAGACAATTGGCTCCTTATCGCCTCAACCAGGAATCTTCTAATCCGCAGCCTCTTTTACACTCAAGGCCTCACTCTCCTCTTGGGGATTACAATCAACAAAGACAAATCTCAAATGCCCCTAACAAAAACACTGGAATTCATTGGAGCAGTTTTTGACACAACATCCTGGCAAGTTTCCCTCCCTCCTCACAGGCTTTTGAAAGTAAGTCACCAAATCCAAGCCCTTCTTCCACAGAGCTTTGTACCAGCACGCCTTGTACTGCAACTCTTAGGCTCCATGGCAGCTGCTATGACTGTAGTACCACTGGTGAGGTTGCACATGAGAATACTACAGTGGCTTCTTTCTTCACAATGATCGATCTTAACCCATCCACTCGACCACATGATACGTCTTACAAACCTTTGCAAGGAAGAAATGCTATGGTGGAGGAAGTCAGAATCGAATCTTAGAAATGCTATGGTGGAGGAAGTCAGAATCGAATCTTTGGTGTTGACCGTTCTATCTCCCCCAGCCCACGGTCACGGTGACCACAGACACTTCCATGTTGGGGGGGTGGGGGCATTTCCAGGGAAAGATGGCCCAAGGCACCTGGTCCCTCATGGAGGCCAGTTTGCACATAAATGTCCTGGAACTGAGGGCAGTTATCTTAGCGTTTGCAAGCGTTCCACATCCCTCCCTTCTGGGACCATTGCATTTCATTTGGACAACATGTCAGTTGTCTGGTATATCAACAAGCAAGGCAGAACCAGGTCTTGCCCCCTGTGTCGGGAAGCAATGAGGATTTGGCACTAGGCGATAGCTTCCAACCGCTTTCTTATAGCAATGCACATTCCTGGGAATTCCAACCTTATTGCGGACAATCTGTGCAGGAACATCCTGATGCCTCACAAGTGGTCCCTCAATTCTGTGATAGCGGATCGGATTTTCTGCCGCTGGGGCAAGCTTTGCTGCAGTCTGTTTGCTTCCCCCTTAAACAACAAATGCAGAAGCTACTTTGCCCTGATTCCCCCTCAGGGGGAACCCCGAGGGATGCTCTAGCGCACGATTGGCCCCCAGGTCTACTGTATGCCTTTTCCCCATTTTGCCTCATCCCGAAATTCTTCCAGAAAGCTCAGAGGTTGAGAAAGAAGTGATCTTCATTGCCCCTTATTGGCCCTCTGGTTCCCGTTCCTGTGGCCTCATCTGATTCACAGCCCGTGGATCTTGGGTCATTCCCAATGTCTGCTATCTCATCCTCAGGGAGTGACTCACCCCAATCTCCACAGCCTCAAGCTCACAGGTTGGTTCCTCCACTTCCAATGATTGCCAGGCTACCTGATATCTCATCTCCCGTTCGTGAAATTCTTCTGACTTCACACAAACCTTCCACCAGGAAAATTTATTCTAGTAAATGGACTAGGTTCTCTGTTTGGGCCAAAGATCAGAACCTAGATCCTTTCTCTATGCCTATTCAAAAGATCCTACAGTACCTGATGACTCTTCTACATGCAGGAGCCTCAGCATCGACAATTACTGTACATTTAGCAGCTATCGCAAATTTTCATAATGGATTTGATAATTCTTCTATGTCACACTGCTTGTGCAAGACCTTTTTGAAAGGAGTATTACACGTTAAACCTCCTGTCACCCCCCCCCCCCCATAGAACCCTGGGACTTGACCTTGGTACTTCAGTCACTAACAGGCCCTCCTTTCGAGCCTTTTGATTCTTGCGATATAAAATTTTTGTCATGGAAGACTCTGCTTCTAGTAGCACTTACCTCAGTGAGAAGAGTATCTGAGTTGTAGGCCTTGAGTGTCAAGAGACCTTACTTGAACTTCCACAGGGATAGAGTATCCCTTCGTACTGACCCTTCTTTCTTGCCCAAGGTCATTTCTAGATTTTCCATTAACCAATCTATTGACCTGCCAGTTTTCTTCCCTCAGCATTCTAACAGAGGGGAGTATCTGTTGCACACCCTTGATGTTCATAGGCAGCTTCGTTGTTATTTAGACAAGACTAAGTCTTTCAGGAAAATGGATCAATTGTTTGTGGCCTTTGCAGGAACCAAATTGGGTAAACCTGTCTCCAAAGTGACTCTATCCTCCTGGCTTAGAAACATCATTACCGGTATTTACGTATTATCGCAACCACATTCTGATTGTCTTGCAGCCAGGTTAGAAATCTGTCATAAATCTTGACATTATGGACAAACAAGTTACTGTCCTTAATGTCATGATTTCTGACAGATTAGTAACCTGGATGCAATATTTTACTGTTCTGGAAATCGGAGTTGAGACGAGCCCAGTGGTATGTGAAGAAAATGTACTGGCTACTTCTGGAACTCAGTTGAGAAAACCAAGAAATTCACTCCATCAGCTTTCCCTTTCCATCCTGTACATACCATGCTGGCCCCCGGGAGTGTCATCCCGTGTTTTGTGTGCTTACTGCTAAAAGTTTCATGTCTGCAGACGTTACCTTTTACCCCCTTTTTTGGCAGGTGTCAGGACCCTCAACCTTTACAACATTTCTGGGGAAGGGAATGTGCTGCAAAGGCGGGTCATTGCATCCGTTCAGAAAATGTCATCGCTTGAAAGGAGTACATCTATGTATTTTCTGGCTGGACTTTTGGGGTATGTGGCCGACAGAAACACAGTTGTAGTCATTCCCGAAGTACATATTTTCAACTGTGCTTACATATGCAGAGGTAGTTCGCCAATTGTGATTTGGAGTAAATACTCCGTTTACGTGGTTTTGCTGTGTTCTGCTTGCACGGTTATGTCGAGGGTTTCATTTTAAAAAAATATCGCAGACAGACGTCCTGCTGGAAGAGGAATTTGGGTCTTAGTAATGCTCCCTGGTGATACCCTGTGTCACAGATAGCTGGTCAGTGCATTATCCACCCCTGCCAAAACACAAGCACTCGTTTGTCCATAATGCCAAGAATTATGACACATTAAGAATGTGGTTGCAATAATACATAAGTACCTCATTACCTTTATCTGCGATCAGAATAAGCTATTTTTACTTTCCACAATAAAGGCTCATTCTACTAGATCGATGGCTACTTCTGTGGCTTTTCATTCCAGAACCTCTATGGATGATATCTGTGCAGCAGCCACTTGGGCAAGACCTTATACTTTTATCACTCATTACAAATTGGATTTGGCCTCCAGGGGATGAGAATCTTTTGGTTCTATGGTGCTCAGAAATATCCTTCCCTAGGGCCACCCAGGACTCAAGTAGCTGGGGACTCGGTCCTAACAGTAAGGAATGAATAAAGATTTACAACATCAGATAAAGAAGTTATGTCTTACCATAACGTTCCATCTGTGTTGTAGATTTTTATTCATTCATTACTTCCCACCCTCCTTCCCCCTGCCTGGACTCCTGGTGGACTTTAGGAATTCCTGGTTAGGGTATTTGCTCAGACAGAGCCTCCTTCTGTGTTTCTCTTACTATCTCTGTAATATTGGGATGGGCAAACTCGATCTGGAGAGACTATGAGAGTGGCATTATGGGTAGGTCTTAGCTGAGAGTTTTTGGCTGGCGCGAGCTTGGAATCGAAGTCCTAACAGTAATAAATGAATAAAGATCTACAGCACAGATGGAACGTTATGGTAAGACATAACTTATTTTTCCCTGTTGACCGATTAGTTTTTACCATCTCATCTAATCTTACCTATTAATTGTTGAGCTTCATCTTCCTCTAACCTTGATATAACTAAGTATTCTACATGAATGTCAGTTTGTGCCTTTTGTTGGTTTCCACAGTCCTTTCCTTTATACAGATGTTCATAAAATTTCAAAAGTATCTCAAATGCGTCCACAGAATCTCTGGTTACTTTTTCATGTAATAGGCTCCTTAAGTTTGGTGATGACCTTTTCTACTTTCTGTAGCCCAAGCCAGTGAGCTAAACATTTCTGTTCTCTGAGGTTGTTATAACAAAAAATAGTTACTTAACAGCAACCTTTCTAAATGCATGCATATCATCCAAATACTTGTATTTTCTTTAGCACTCTGCAGTTCATTCTCTTCTTCTGTCATATTCCCCTTATTCTGCAACAGTTTAACCTTTGTCAGCCCCTCTAAATAATTCCTTTTACTTCTTTCCAGTCTCCTTTTCTCTTTTATTTTTAGTTTGTCTTTAAAATATATTTTCATTTTATCCCATGTACCAGCCATCCCTTCTGAAGACATTTCTGTTTCCCTATTAACTTGTGAATAATTTCCACTACCTAAATACCTCCTTTTTACAGCAAAAGAAGCGCCAATGTCTTTTTTATTTCATTGCCCTGCATTTAACGTAGCTTTTATAGGTGCGTGATTTGAAATGATTACTGGATGGATATACATGCTGCTTTGAAATATAAAGTATATCTAGTCTAGCCACGTTACTGGACCTTGGCAAATAATATGTAAATTCTGCCTGATTTCCTACTACTGAATTCACACCTTCCATAAATTCTCATATATTTCTTCAGAAATCTACCATATTTGTTATAATTTCCCTTCAATGCCCCATGATAAAGCTTCACTATAGCAAATAAAGGTCCACTCCCTCACCCATAAATAATATTCCCCGTTGAAAGCTGATTAATCTGATGTTGTTAATCTTCATTCATTCCTTACTGATGGGTTATCGGTTCCATCCTCGAAACCGAGCCGGCCAAATATCAAGCTCGCGTCAGCCAAAAACTCTTGAGCCAAGGTTCTACTCAGAACGCTCTGCTCTCTGTTACCTCAGATCTCGTTTGCCACATTGCTGTACAGCTGTGTCAAGCCACTCTCTTCAGCTAAGTGTCTAATTTTTTGAAAGTTTTATATATTGTTTCTACTTTAAAGTTTTTCAAACAGTTTTTGGTATTATTCTCGTACCCTATCGTATCCTTACGACTCTCTCCCTGTAGTCTATTTATCTTTATTACCCTTTTCTTACCTTTGAGGTAATTCTTCATTACCATCGTTGGTAATCCTTCTTCCTTCTCTCTTCTTACCCTTTTGGATAGCCTTTCCTCTTCTTTTTGGTGCTGTTCTTCTTCTCCACATCATTATGTCTGATAAAAGTAGCGTTGGTTTTAAGCAGTGTAAGGATCGCGGTCGTAAGTTACTGCTTTCCGATGGCCATGACTTATGTGTCTATTGTCTGAATGTCTTCCACCTTACTGTGGATCTCCATTGTGGGATTTGTAGAAATTTTTCGACCAGGACTCTTAACGAGAGAAAGAACAAATTTATCTTGAAAGGTCTTCTCAAATCTCCTTTCTGTGAGGCTATTTCTGGGATGGAGGGCTCACCCCCTCCTGCTAAATCCTGTAAGAGGCATTCTTCCTCTTCCTCATCGAGGTTGCTCCCTTCATCTTCCTCTGGAGATCGTAGGTAGTCAGCTCATAAGAAGGTGAAATTGACTACTACGGCGCTGCCATTTGTGACCCTGCTGGCCCCAGGCGATTCTAGCTTCAGCCATGTCCTCCTTATTGACACTGGTACTGGAGTTCCCGGTGCAGACAATTATGGCTCCGACAGTTCCGTTGCAGCCCTTACTGGCACCGCCCATGCAGGCACAGTCCCCTTCAACACCGTTGGTACAATCCCCTTCGGCCCAGAGTATGACATTACTGTCCTCCATGGTGCAGACACTTTCGGCACCGACATGTTCTTCGGTGCAGTCCTTCGGCAGCATCTTTATTACCAGTGCAGACACTTTCCTCGATGGCACCATACCCATTGGTGCAGACACCTTCAACTTCTATGGCATTGATGTTAGTGCAGACTACTTCCACGCCATTTTCTTCGGTGCAGAAGTCCTCGGTTCCCGGCTCTGCACCTCTCGAATTAGCAAAGACCAAGTGCTCTCCTTCCTTGGATCCATTCATTGGTAACTAATATAGTCCCTTTCTAGAAAGGCCAGAATCGTCCTCAGGTTTCTCTATGATGTCGACCAGGAGCCTCTCTGAGCAAGATGTATTGTGGCTTGTTGAACAGTTGCTTGTGGCCAGAGGTCTCTCTCATCCGTCGAAGTCCACGTTCCCTCTCTCAGGTGAACGTATATCTCCTCAAACTCCAACGTACACGCCTCCTTCGACTTCCACCCAAGTATCGAAGCCCATTGCTCCGACTGCAGCTCCCCTTTCTCCAACTCCAGTAGTGGATCTCACTTTGGAACTGGAGTCGTCCTTGTGGCCCTCGGTGCACTGGGCATCGGGCTCTTCTCAGGCCAGCGGCTGTGCCGTGGGGCAGGGCATTCTTGGTTCCATGCTGATTTTTTGTATGGCACCCTCCAGGAATCCTCCCTCTCTCACATTTCACAGTCCTCTTGAGACTCCTGGTCTGGAGGGTCGGCTCATCGGGGCGGGATGTGACCCTGGTTCCGAGGTTATCATGCTCGGTTCCGGACTCCCATCCCTTCTTGGGTGGGCCGACCTTCCAGGCCTTGGAGAGGGTGCTTGCCTCTGCTGGCAAACCCCACATGTCAGAGTCCTCTCCCCCCTCTGTGCCGCAACTCTCACAAGCCACAACCGGCGGACACCAAGCACAAGGGCCTCAGGTTTCTCCTCATCAGAAGACCCCCTCTTTGCAGTCTTCCCCAGAACCTCCCACTGAGGAAGTACCAGGCAAAGCGTCATGCAAGAGGAAGCACATGGACTCCACTGAGTCGTTGACTGAAGATGCTGACTTTGATGACGGGGAAGGGTCCCCATGGTCACCCTCTGATGAGGTGTTCTTCGGTGACATCCTGAAGATCCTTAGACAGAGGGGTGACTTGAAGTCCTCTAATCCTTCCTCTGAGAAATCCATATTCCTGCAGGCCTTTCATGCCCTGCCTTCTACCTCCTGGGTTACCCCGCCGGCCAGTGAGCTCGTCCAGCTCATCGTCCAGCGTGCATGGAAAGCTCCTACCACCCTGGAAGCGGTACCACGGAGGCCTGAAAAATCTTATCGCCCCCAGCTGAACATCCCCATTGGTCATGGGGTCTTCCAATAGATCCCATGGTGGTGGCGGCTGCAACTAAGAAGGATTTGGCACAAGAGAGCCAAACTATCCATCCACCCAACAAGGAGTCCCGGGCAATAGACTAGGGAAGCTTGTGTTTGCTTCATCGACCTTTGCCATAAGGTCTTTGAACTATCTGGCACACTTTACCAGGCTTCAGAGGGATCTTATCAACCAACTATTTGAAACCTTGGCAGGAGCTGTTTCTGACGAGGTCCATGACAACGTGACTTCTCAGATAGCCACCCTAGAGTCCATTTCCAGTTCTTCCATGCGTCTTATTTCACACATAATGGAAGGAGCGGCTAGAGCGGCAGGCGCAGGTATAGTCATCAGATGACATGTCTGGATGCACCTTTGCAACTTTGCTGACTCCTTTAAGGCTTTCTTCATGAATGCCCCCATCGAGGCCGCTTCTTTATTTGGCCCTAAAGTTAAAGATACGCTGGCAAGGTGTGAACAAGATGGCAAGACCCTATCTGCCGTTGGTATCAGACACTTCACTCCTCAATGATTCTACTCCAGAAATCAGAGGAGCGGGAAGATGTGGAACAGGAAATCACAGGGCTCTTTCTGTGACGCACGTGCCGAGTTCTCCCCTAGAGGCAGAGGGGCAAACTCCAATGGAAAATGCCCCTTTCAGGGCAGATGAAGTCTGCGAAACTGGGTTTCCAGAGATTCTTTCTCTGACCAACCCTATCAGTGCTCCTGAAGCGTTGCCCGGCTGCTCAACTCTGGAAGCGGTCGGGGGTCATTTTTCCTTGTACCCCCGCTCCCTGGTGAAATATAACCTCCGACTCTTGGGTACAACGGATAATATCCAGAGGCTATCGCATCCCCTTCCATCTTTGTCCAGTCTCATCCAGAGTATTACCCGATGTTCCACCCAGTCAAAGGGAAGCAGCAGCAGACGAAATAGAAAAGATGTTACAAAAAAAAAAGAGTCATCCAGACAGTCCCCTCAGACCAGATAGGATCCGGATTTTACTCAAGGTTCTTTTTAGTGCCAAAAAAGACAGGGGACTGGAGACCAATTCTGGATCTCAGCACACTGAACAAATTTGTAAGAACAGAGAAATTCTGGATGGTCACGGTTTAGTCTATCCTTCCTCTCCTAGAAGATGATGATTAGATGTGCTCAGTAGATCTTCAAGATGTGTATTACCGCATAAAAATGGACAAATGCTCAAGAAGATACATCCCCTTCCGCATAGGAACCAGTCACTACCAATTTTGAGCTCTGCCCTTCGGTCTCTCTACAGCCTCCAGAGTGTTCACCAAATGCATGGCAGCGGTTATCGCTCACTTGCGACTTTAAAGATTCCAGGCGTTTCCATATCTAGACAACTGGCTCCTCACCGCCCCCACCAAGTGTCTACTGGAAGAAGCCCTGCACTACATTCTCCTCACAGCACAACACCTGGGAATCACTATAATCTGGGAGAAGTCCAACATGACCCCAGCTCAGTCTTTGGAATTCATAGGGGTACTGTTGGACATGAGAAATTGCACAGCATCTTTTCTGGACCACAGGCTTCAAATAATAGGGAACAGGTTCAACCGCTGCTCTCTCACCACAAAGCTCCCGCTCGATCTGTACTCCAACTCTTGGGGTCAATGGCAGCCTCCATCACCATTGTTCCTGTAGCCAGATTACACATGAGGCTCCTTCAGTGGTTACTTCTCACTCAGTGGTGCCCTCTACAACATCCTTTGCCTTTTCAGATAAGTGTAACTCAGAGACGCAAGGAGGATTTACTGAGGTGGACGTCTCAAAATCCCCAACAATGGTCTCTCCCTTCAGCCCACATCAACCAAAAGCCACAGTGACTACAGACGCCTCCTTGATGGGGTGGGGGGTGGGGGGGTTATGTCAGGGAAACTCGGTCCAAGGCACCTGGTCGGAGACAGAAGCCCTTTTGCATATCAGTGTCCTGGAACCAAGGGCAGTGCTACTAGCATTGCAAGCATTTCATTCCATCCTTCCGTCAGGGACTATTGCGATCCAATCAGACAAACATGACAGTGGTTTGGTACATCAACAAGCAAGGGGGCACCAGATCTTACCCATTATGCCGATAGGCCTTGGGAATATGGCAATTGGCGATAGCTTCCAACCGCTTTCTAATTGCAATGCACATTCCCGGGAGCTCCAGCATGTTAGCGAACAAATTGAGCAGGTGCATTCTACAACCTCACGAGTGGTCCCTCAACCCTATGATAGTGGCAAGAATCTTCAACCGCTGGGGCCAGCCTTGCTGCGACCTATTCGCCTCCCCAACCAACTACAAGTGCAGTAACTATTTTGCCCTGATCCCCCCTCGAGGACAGTCACCAAGAGATGCTCTAGTCCACACTTGGCCCTTGGGTCTACTTTATTCTTATTCTCCTCTTCCCCTCATCTCCCAATTTCTGAAGAAAGCATGACAGTTGAAAAGCAAAGTGATCCTCATTGCTCCATATTGGCCTTGACAAGTCTGATTCCCCTTCCTCTGGCCTCACCTGCTAGATCAACCGTGGATCCTCAATACATCCCCAACATTGATCTCCCAAATGCAGGGTCTTACTCACCTCAGTCTAACAACCCTGAAACTGATAGCTTGGTTTCTCCACTTCCAGTGATTGCCAGGCAGGAAAACCTCTCGTCCCCTGTGCGCAATATTCTTATTGCATTTCATAAATCGGCCACCAGACTAATCTATCTCAATAAATGGAAAAGGTTTTCTCTATGGGCAGCAAATAAACAAATAGACCCATTGTCAGCCCCAGTTTCAGTGGTTTTGGATTACTTATCACATCTTTTCCACACTGGAGTGTCTGCCTTTACTATTCATGTACATTTAGCTGCCATTTCAAATTTCCACATTCATTTTCAGGATTCTTTGCTTATGTCACATAGACTCTGTAAAACTTTCTTGAAGGGGGTTATCCATTTAAAAAACTCCCTTTAGAGAACCAGTGCAACCTTGGGATTTGGCATTGGTTCTGCAGGGTCTAACAGCTCCCCCCTTTGAGCCTGCGTCTTCATGCTATGTAAAATATCTCTCTTGGAAAACTTTGTTTCTGATTACAATCACATCGGCCAAACCTTGTCAGAACTTCAAGCCTTATGCACCAAACCTCCCTATCTTATCTTCCATAAGGATAGGGTATCACTGAGAACTAATTCTTCCTTTTTACCAAAAGTGGTGTCAGAACGGTCTATCAACCAATCTATTGACCTTCCAGTGTTCTTCCCTAACCACTATAACAAGGGAGAGTATTGCCTGCACTCCCTGGATGTTCATAGGCAAATATATTTTTATCTGGACAGAACAAAATCTACCAGTAAATCAGACCAGCTGTTTCTGGCTTTTTCTGGACCTAGACGAGGTCATCCTGTCTCAAAAGTTACATTGGCTTCATGGTTGAGAAATTGTATTACCTTTATTTACAACAAAAACAATGTCACTTTGTCTCACAGAGTGAAAGCACATTTTATAAGGTCTATGGAAACTTTAGCAGCTTTCTATGCTAAGGCTTCCCTCAATGATATTTGCTCAGCTGCGACTTGGGCCAAACCTCATACCTTTATTCTTCGTTACAAATTGGATTTGGCCTCCAGAGGTAGAGGTTCTTTTGGCTCCATGGTGCTCAGGAATGTCCTTCCATGAGGGCCACCCAGGGATACAGGTAGCTGGGGACTGTCTCATCAGTAAGGAATGAACGAAGATTATCATCATCAGATAAAGAAGTTATGTCTTACCACAATGTTCCATCTGTGTTGTTGATCTTCGTTCATTCATTACTTCCCACACTCCATCCCTCTCCAGAGGGTCCTGGTTGATCTCATATACTCCTTTATTGTAGATCTGTTTTAACAAGAGGTAGCCTCTACTTTTGTCTATCAACTTGCAAAGTCGATCTGAGGTAACAGGGAGCAGAGCATTCTGGGTAGGACCTTGGCTCGAGAGTTTTTGGCTGACGCGAGCTTGATATTTGGCCAGATCGGTTCCGAGGACGGAACCGATAACCCATCAGTAATGAATGAACGAAGATCAACAACACAGATGGAACATTAAGGTAAGACATAACTTCTTTTTTCTCTCAGTTATAGTTACCATGATAGCAGTTTTTAGTGGAATATAAATACATGGCAGCAGTCCCTTATAAGAAATCTACCAATGTTGTATTTTCCCCTTCTTCTATTACTACTGGAGCTGCTCCCGTAATGTATTATTTTCCCCTTTTACTGTGTCACAATAGTCTGCTGAGTGTTCATTCAAAATTGACATAATGCTTAATGTCCATTTTGAAATCCTATCTTTGTCAAATTGACATGTTCGCTTTTATCCAAATGCCTCCTGCAACATTGCTATTTGCACCCTATATTTCTTAATTCAATACTATGCTTTTTGTTTATACATGTAAGGCCATTTAAATTCCAGGATAATACAGACAGTACTCATTATGATAAAACCGTGACAAAAAGGAAATTATTAAAAACTGGAGAGTACAGAGTTTTTGGAAAATTATAATTCCCTGTACACCAAGCAGAAGAGAAGCAAGTTTATCCCAGCAACAATGGCATGCCAATGAAACCTATTGCATTATTTCAAAGGAAAATGCTTGTGAAGCAGAAAAAAAAAGCACATGAGTTCACTAAAAGGAGTACTCTGGACTTCTACCAGATACCAGTGTTGATAGATGAAGAGGATCAGAAAGAAAACCATTAACAATGTGACATTAGTGAATAAATGGAAGACTATAAGGCATTAATTCCATTAGATAAAGAAACAGATGTGAAATGTGGCTTTGCAAGACACGGTTGCTGGGAAAGACTGGTGTGCGAAATGTAAAGCACTTATTCCACTTTGTCATGAATGTTTTGAAGAACACTGAAGGGACTGAAAAAGTAACAGTACATAAAACCGTTTTTATTACTAATATTTGTATAAAAATGTCATGATGTAAAATACGTTATACTGTAAAGGAATTCTGTATAGTGTGCAGTCAGATGAATTTCAAATGGTGAGATGAGGAAGTCATATCAGTGACTGCTGTTTATGTTAGACATATTAAACAAGAAAGTACTTTTTTAATTGGAGGGTATCACGGTTTTACAATATCACAAATTAAAAAAGGCTGGATAGAAGCAAGCTAAAGTTAATGTAATGTTGTGTTCTTGATTTGCTGGGACAGCTAATGTAAAAGTGCATTGCTCACATTATATGTAGAATTAAGACAATGCCCCCTATTTTTATAGAACATTCAAGGGAAAGGGACTTCCAAAATGGCTGCACATTGAGTAATAGCTTCATTTTAGCTCTCCCAGTGTGCAAACAGAAACTCAGAAAAGAGAGCCAGTAAACTTGTATTTTTGCATAACATTGAGTAACTGGCTAGTAAGTGTACTGCCTGGATGCCAGCAAAAAAGAAATTCAGAGAACCTGAAAAAAAATCCATCACTAAAGTTGAGGAAAAAGCATGGAATGGGGAGAATTTTGCATTTGTTCAACAAAAAGCAGTGCAAACTGCAGCTTTGGTGCAAGATATGACTTCTGGTAACATAGAGGAAAAAATAAAATAAGTCAAACGTACTCACAGCTGATTAAAATAAACAAAACAATAAATATATCAACCCAAACAACAAAAGGTGGAAAAAATGGAAGAAGGTTTAAACAGATATTCAGATGAGGTGATAAGACTGCAAACATCAGAGGTTGAAATGGAAGAAAAAGCTGGCTGAATATGAGACTTCTCAAGAAGAGATGTTTAAAAAAATAACAGAAGTAGAGGAAAAAGAACATAGGAAAAACCTGGGATTTTCTGCTGTACCAGAGAAGCTGAAAGGAACAGACTGTTTTAATTTTATGAAAGCAGAAATAAGCAACTGGACTGGCATTCCACAGCAGGAGTTGTTAATTAAAAGGACACATTGTGTGTATGCTCCAAACCTGGCTACGAGAAAGCAGCCTAGACCTTTAATAGTAAAGATGCAGTCCTACTAGCAGAAGCAGTTGATTCTAATAAAACTATGGCTGAAAGGCAACATACTAAAAGTGGGAGACAGCAGAGTGTTTATGGAGAATGATTATTCATTGTACACCAGGCAGAAGAGGAGTAAATTTATTCCACTATTCAGGGAATGTCAAGGTCAGGCATGAGATTAAAACTGCTGTACCTACCTATCTTCAGAATATTCTTCCCTGGAGGGACAAATCATTTTTTGATAAAGTACAGGTTAAGGAGGAAATACTTTTGCTTGTCCAACAAAATGTGAGCTGTGAAACGGGAGGAGATGCTGCGGTAATAAAGACCACAGACAGACTGTGCCAGTAAAACTTTCCAGTGTTTCAACTGAAAATGCTTTAGAGAAAGAAAAAAAACACTAGAGTCGACTAGAAGAATCAAGAGTATGTTGGAAACGAAGCAGAGACAGTATTTGGGAGATTGAGCTGAACAGGAATAAAAACCAGTAACTTGGAACTTGACAAATGTGGGATTACAACATATTAATTATATTTGTGAAACATGACAGAACAAGAGCATATGGAAATATTGGACTATTTTGGACTTCGTTAAACTTGTAGGGGACTCTAAAGCTTATGCCTTACTTCATGTCATTAATGTTCAGAAAAATAGGAGCGAGGAAGGAGAAATTAAATTGCAAGTACAACATTTTTTTTTATTAATGGTACTATTTTTCTAGTCCATGATTTTCTTTGCATGCTATAAAGTAAAGTTTTCTCAGTTATTTTTAACTATAACAGGGGTACTAATTTGTACAGGTGCTTCTGTTTTTTTTTTCTTCTTTTCTGTTTCAGTTTTAAGAAATGTAGGCACTGCAATGTAAACAAAAAAAGTTTGGTTTAAATAACATGAGAAAAGAAAAATGAGGGTGCTTTTTCTCATTTTTGCAGAGAGGAATGACTGGATTAAGGCCTTTAGCTTGGCATAGTAACAAATTTTAAAAGAAAGCTAGTCAGTGACAGAGAAATTTGAATATTATATGGATTTTTTTCTAGCAAATAAATGTATGCTTAGTAGCAATTCTCTGATAAAGAGAATGGCTAGGAGATTATCTCTGACAGCACTCAGGTGTTTACTCAACTGGGGGAGCTTTAAAGATGAGAAAAACAGACAGCACTTAGTTGAAGCACAGGCTGCGCCATGTGCCTTAGCATGGATAACCTCTCTTTTAGCTTAATTCAAGTCTGTGAGTGTGGCTGTCAGTTTGGAATATTTTTTTCCTATTAGGGTAAAACTTCAACATTTGAACATGTACTGTACATAGTTTCTGTGTTATTATTCAGTTAATAAGTTTTACAGGGATATTCATTTTTAGAGTTTTCAGCAAAACAAAATGTTTTGTAAGGTATGACATAGGCTGAAATGGATATGACAAGAAACAACTGTATAAAAGATCAACCTGCCAAACAGTGTATGTATGAAACACAAAAGTTGGAAATAGACATTCAACAAAATGTTGTTGTACATAAAAAATTTTGAATGATAACCTTTTAATACAGTGATGTTTTCTGTAATGTTTTTAAATGTTAATGGTCTCACAGATAAATACAAAAAAGGAGAAGTAGTGAACTATATTAAAAGTGTAGAGTGCAAATAGCTGTGCTACAAGAGACTCCCTTGGAAAGAACTTAACATGTGAATTTGATAAAGAAAGATTTTCAGGATGATTATTCAGTGGAATACCTGGGACAAAGGAAAAGAGGAGTACTTATATTAATTGCAGGAGGTGCTCCAATGTGAAGCTAAAAGCTATAATAATGGTAGATGTAGTACTAAGGGGCTACTGGCAAGAGAGGAGGATTACCCTGGCATATATTTACATTCCACCTAAAACTGCTATAATGGAACTTAAGAAAATTCTGGGAGAAATAATCAGCTTTCAGAAGGGAATATTATTTATAGATGGGGACTGGAATTTGAATTGCAATGGTGAAGATGTGGCAGAGGGCCCAGAAGGGAAAATATAACAAAGGATGGTAGATTTTTAAAGAAGTTTATGAAAATATTTGGCATGGAAGATGTGAATTCAGTACTAGGAGTTCGGAGTAAATTTATATATTCCCCAAGATACAAAAAATGGGCTAGGCTAAACAGAGTTTACATTTCACAGGAATATGTGCATTTAATTGAAGGTCTTGATATGTACCCAATAACTATTTCAGATCATGTGCCAATAACTAAAATAAAAACACAGGGTAATGGAATGAAATAAAAATGACACTGGCACTTTCCCACCTGAAAAAGTAGAAATTTAAGGAATGGGTAGTGGAAATTATTTATGAGCTATTAGAGAAGATAGGACATTTCTTCTGACAGTATAGCTAAAAAGAGGGATAAAATTAAAGTGGAGTTTAAAAATAGGGTGGAAATAAAAGAAAGGGAGATATGGTTAAGAAGCAACAAGAATTATTCCAGGGACTGACAAATGTTAAAGTATTGCAAAATAGGGTGAATCTCACAGAACAAGAAGAGGAGCAACTGCAGAATGCTAAACAGAAAACAACCTTGATAATTTGTACGAGTTTAGAAAGATTGGTGCTAAGCACCTTTTTTTTTTTATAACTCTAGAGCACAAAAACTTTAAGAACAAAGACTTTGGCAACAGAAAGTAGAAAGGGTTGTTGCCAACTTAGGGAGCCTATAACAAGAAAGATAACAAGAAACCCTGACTGTTTTGGAAATTCTAAGACAGTCTGTATAAAGCAGAGAAATGTGGAAATGGGTTGAGAGGGTGGCTTAATGGCTAAGGTGTTTGCCTTACAAACACAAGGTGCAGGGTTTGAGTCTCACAAGGAATAATTGGCTAGGCTTAAAATGGCTCACAAGAGCAGTTAGCTTAGTACTAAACTATGAACCTATGAAATGAAGAAAAGGTACAAATGGAAATGTTTATGGAAGAAATAAATATGTCAAGGTTAGCTCTAGAGAAGGCTCAATTACTAACAGGATAGAAGGAGTTGAGATAAAAATGGTGATCTGTAACCAATCTACAGGAATGTCCCCAAGAATAGATGGTATTCCTGTAGAAGTTTGGAAGCTAGGAGGGAAAAACTAGTAAAGATCTGGAAGGTTTTGCTTAACAGTATTTTAAGAGCAAGAGAAGTACCAACATCCCAGAAGAAAGTGGTGCTAGCTGTAATGCCTAAATAGGGTAAAGATCCATCAGATCCAGCGTCATACAGGCCCATTTCAATACTAAACCATGATTATAAAGTGTTTGTCTGTAATGGCTAAAAGAATGGCAGAAGTGATGCCAAAATTGATATATATGTGTCAGTGTGGTTTTGTGGAGTGAAGGCAAACATTTGACAGCATTAACAGAACATTGATTATCCAGAGGGAAGCAGAATGTAATAAAATACCACTGTTGGTGGGTCTTGATGCAAAGAAAGCATTTGACAGAGTAAGCTGGGAGTTTGAGCAGGGTAATGGAAGCCGTTACATTCCGTGATAAAATTATAAGGTTGAATAGGAGGATATATGAGGGATCGGAGGCGAATATAAAAATGGGTGGGTTTCTCTGATCATTTCTGTTTGAGCAGAGGAACCAGGCAGGGGTGTCCTCTTTCCCCTTTTTTATTTGCAATATGTTTAGAACTGTTGGGAAAGAAAACAAGGGACTCAGAAATTTAAGGATATAATTGGTATGGTAGTCAAGAAAAGCTGGCTGTATTTGCAGATGATATTATTTTATACCTCATAAAACCAGAAAAGGATACTACAGTGTTATGGAACATTTTGAGACAGTTTGAAATCTTTTTGGGATGCAAAATTAATGAAGCTAAAATAAAGAGAATAGCGTTAAGTTATATACCCACACACAAATTGGATCAGCAATATCCGTATTTATGGGGACATGATAAAATGTATTTAGGACTAAGGATTAAAAATTATTCCGGTGTGGCAGCTAAGGATATGTGGGAAGATAATAAACAAAAAATAATACAAAAGCTGAGAAATTGGAAGCTCTGTTATATGGATATGGATAGTAAGATACAAGATATGCCTGGTATCACCACAGCACTTCAAATTAATGACATTTTATTAAAACAGTTAATAATCAGCTCTATAGTATGTAAGCGCTTTCGGGTTTATCCACAAACCCTTCATCAGACACATTAAATAGCATTTCTCATCATTTAAATATAGAAAAAGGTGCCAAAAAGTTTTTAAACCCAATTAATTAAATACATATTAAAATTCTGCACAAGTGGTAGTATTTCATCAAAAATTCAGTTCTCTTAGTACATTTAATGATTTACAGAAATACATTTATTACATTCATAATGCATATAAAAATATAAATATTAAAAAATAATAAAAATATATACAAATACAATATATATATATACATATATATATATATATATATATATATATATATATATATATATATATATATATATATAATATCTGTGTTCCATATATTAAAATATGTATATATTAATATGTTATCTGATGCTTTTCCTAAATATATAACTAATGTTTTTAAAAGGTCTATCTCTTAAAATAGCAATTTAATATACATTTATATATCTTTTATAGGCTAGTATTTCTCCTGAATATACAACTAATGTTTTAGAGGTCTGTCTCTTAGAAATTGTTTGATGGAAATTCTATCATTCAACCCCTTCCCTTTATCTGACTGCATCCTGATTATCCATTTAATTTCATGTTGTTCTGTGTGGTTCTTAATATTGCCTAGTCTCTTACTCCTATTAACTAGCTCTATTGCTGTAAATTTAAATTTATGGCTTAAGTCATTATCCAGTGTGTGCTTAGCCAAAGCATTAGTTTCATCCTCTCGATTAATGGCATAGATGTGTTCTCTCACCCTTTCTCTTAGGGTTCTATTGGTTTTGCCTATATAATACCTTGTATATTTCTCACAACTAGCCAAATAGATGAGGTCTCTAGATTTACAGTCCTCATAATGTTTAAAAACATAAGTCCTACCATTATCTGGATGTGTAAAGCTACTAGAACCCGACATATAGGAGCATTGGTTGCAGCTCCTACAAGGAAAGGTACCATGTCTACTAGATGCCACCCTACTTGTATTATTCTCTTCATAGCAAAGTAGTCTTTTTAGAGATTTACTATTGCTGTAGCTATACCTGGGGGTTAAGGCCAACAATATTACGTATCTCTTCATTAGTAGTCATAATTGCCCAGTTTTTCTTTATTATTCCATTTACAATTTTGTTGTTATTAGAATACGAGATATTCATCCTTATTTGATCATTGGTATGGGTCAATTGCATATTTGTTTGTGTTGATATTGCTGCATTAGTATCTCTTTTTCTAAAATAAGGTCTCCCTTTTCCTTGTCTATGTACCTTATTCATATCTTTCAGTATCTCAACTTCTTGTTTAGAGTATCCCCTTGAAGCAAATTCGTCACTAAGGAGATTCAATGTTTGTTCACATACAGTATCATCACTAGTTAAGTTTGATATTCTCCTTCCTTGATTAATTACTATATTCTGATAAATGTGCTTTGGGTTCGATGGAGTAAACCATTCTTCCTGCAGCTCTTTCTATATAATCTAGTCGTAAATCTATCATTTTCTTTGTTTATAAATACATTTAGGAACTCAATTCCTGTTGTGGACCATTTCCCTTCAAATTTCAGGAAGTTGGTGGTTTGATTTATATGTACAATAAATGCTTGCAAATCAACCACACTCCCTTCCCATAAGAAAAAGACATCATCCACAAATCTTTTATAGTATTTGATTTTACTTCGATATTCTGTGTCCAGTGTATACACTTTCACCCATTGAGCCATGACCAAATTTGCATACGAATTCGCACAAGGTGTTCCCATGGCAACCCCCTTTTATTGTAAATAGTACTTTGTCATATAAAAAGACATTGTTTTCTAATACTAGCTCTAACAACAATAAACATCTCATTCTAATCAAGCTAGTCATATTGCTTGCACATAGCAATTGCCTTAAAACTTCAAGGCCTTCCTCAGTGGGTATCATTGTAAATAGGGGTTTCACATCTAAAGTTACAAGCCATACATTTGATAAATCCATCTTGTGTATAATCAGACATGCTCTTAAGAAATTCTTGAGTGTCCCTAGTTATTGTGTTAATAGTCTGTACTATTCCCTTAAGCTGTTTTTCTATATATATCAAAAGTGGCTCTGTTAGCCAACCTTTACTAGAGACTATAGGTCTCATCTTGGGGTTATGCATGTCTTTGTGAATTTTTGGTAGACCTCTAAAAATGGGTATGGTAGGTGACGCAACTAGAAAATACTTATATAGCTCATGATCAGTTACTTCACACATCAGTAAATCATATAAGTTGCTATGCATATTACTAATTATTCTACTTAATTGTACACCATTTATTAATTGATAGGTGTCATCATTTAGCATTAATCGAATCACATTTTCTTAGTAGCATTTGTCAAGAACTACAATAGCTCCACCTTTATCTGCTGGTCCTATAACTATCTGATCATTATTACTCAGACTAGCAAATGCTTCGCGTTCATTTTTATCTAAGTTAAAAAAGTTATGTGAGTTATTGTATTTCATTTCATTAGACATCTGTACGAAATCTCTTTCACACGCCTGTTCAAATGCTTCTAGTAGTGGATGCATGTTGGGTGTAAACACACTTGGTTTTTTAAACAGAAACTGTCTATTTGTATTATCTTCTTTATACAGCATTTTAAAGCCACATTTCTTACAAACATTTTCGTTTCAAGAATAAAGTCAGTAACATCAGTTCCTTTAGATGGTGTAAAGGATAGCCCTCTATTTAAAAGTGACTTCTCTGAGTCTTTCAGTTCATATTTAGACAAATTGACAATTAGCTCTGGTTCACTTGCCTTTGTATCTTGTTCTGCAGCATTGTATGTTCTTCTGATACCTTCCTTTTTCTGCTGCCTCTGTTTGGTGTCCATTTTCTCTGGTCTTGAATCGGTAAAGGGAACTGGTGAAAAACCGATTCCAAGACCGGTTCTGTTGCCCTTTGTTTTCTTCTAACATCTCTTGTTGTAGAGGACGAGCCAGTCAAATTAATGACATTCAATCGCTCGTTTTCTACATCTGCATTATCAGTCACTTCATTCTCCAGCATCAGGGACCCCTCTCTTATAGCATGGTTGCTCGAGCTAGATGCTTGTATAGTATCCGTCCCATTATGGGACATTCGCTGTTGCAAATGCATGGTTTCTACTACTCTGCTGCCCTGCATGTTGATTTCCATGTTATCACCTCTGTTTTCATATCTCCGCTTCTCGGAGACTTGAAAGACTACTTTGCTATGAAGAGAATCATACAAGTAGGATGGTATCTAGTAGACATGGTACCTTTCCTTGTAGGAACTGCATTTATATAGGTAAAACCAATAGAACCCTAAGAGAAAGGGTGAGAGAACGCATCCATGCCATTAATCGAGAGGATGAAACAAATGCTTTGGCTAAGCACACACTGGATAATGACTTAAGCCATAAATTTAAATTTACAGCAATAGAGATAGTTAATAGGAGTAAGAGACTAGGCAATATTAAGAACCACACAGAACAACATGAAACTAAATGGATAATCAGGATGCAGTCTGATAAAGGGAAGGGGATGAATGATAGAGTTTCCATCAAACCATTTCTAAGAGATAGACCTCTAAAACATTAGTTGTATATTCAGGAGAAGTACTAGCCTATAAAAGATATATAAATGTATATTAAATTACTATTTTTAAGAGATAGACCTTTTAAAACATTAGTTATATATTTAGGAAAAGCATCAGATAACATATTAATATATACATATTTTAATATATGGAACACAGATTTTATATATATATATATATATATATATATATATATATATATATATATATATATATAGGTTCATACTAGGCTATCTGCCCTAGGGCATTTATAAGCCTAGCCAGAGTGTGTTTGGCTTTCGCCACCCATTTTAAATTAATTTTGCTATGCCCTTTTTCGAGGTTAGTATACTGTGCCTCTGTCTAACAGTGACACAGAAGTGATACCCAGGGTAAACCTACGATCTCCCATCCACTCATCAAGACTCCTCTTGAAGAGAGTCAATGTGGGACTCTGCCTAACCTGGACTGGGATTTTATTCCAGAGTGAAGGGAGCCTCTGGGTTATGAATCTGTCCCTCCAGCATGTCCTATTTATTTCAGTGCTGAGGTTCAAGTCTCTCGAGCGTGTAGCTCGATGGGATTTGGATTTTTTGAGGTGCAGCATATCCCTTAATTCCGGGTTGGACATGGCTTTATACGTCGGGCACAGGTCGCCTCTGAGCAGGCGGTATGCCACTGAGTAGAGCTAGAGTTTCTTTAACCGGGCCGCATATGGCATCTGTTTGAGCCCTTTGATCCTCTTGGTGAGGTACTTTTGGGGTCTTTCCAGTTGCTGCAGGTGTTTGGTAAGGTACATCCAAAAAGGGGCATTGTACTCTATTATGGGCCTGATGAGGGATGAGTAAAGAGGCACGATGACCTCCCCTAATCTAGATGTGAATCCCTTCATGATTAGGTGGGCTATATAAAATGTTTTTCTAACCGCTTTGGCCACGTGGTTGTCAAATGTGAGATTGCTATCAACTTGGGTCCCCAGGTCCCTAATTACTTCTTCTGTACTTAATGGATTACCACCTATGTGGTAATTTGTGGGCACTTTGTTTTTGCCAAAGGGGATGACTATACACTTTTTGGTGTTTAGCTTGAGGCCATGGCTCTGGCACCAGTTGTCTGTTTCTATGAGGCCCTTTTGGAGGAAGCTTGTGTCGGCTGGAGAGTCGATTATGGCGCCCAGTTTGCAGTCATCTGCGAACTTGGTCAGCCACAGTCCTTCTGTGTTGGCCTATACCTCCGACAAATATATACCGAACAAGAGAGGTCCCAGGACTGAGCCTTGTGGGACACCACTTGTAACTGGTTTGGAGTCTGACATGGCTCCAGCAATTCTAACCATGTGGGTTCAGTCCTTGAGCCAGTTTGCAACCCATCTAGTGACATAGGGGTTTATATTTAAGCTGGTGAGCTTATCTATAATGCCCGAGTGGGGTATTGTATCGAAGGCTTTTGCGAGGTCCAGGTAGGCTGTGTGGACCACCTTCCCTTCGTCAATGGCCTTGGTGACTGTTTCAAAGAAGTCGACCAGGTTTAAGAGGCAGGATCTGCCCTTAACAAAGCCGAACTGGGTAGGATCCAGTGTCTGTAGGTCCCCAATATCTTTATTTATGAGGTCCATGATGATCCTTTCCATAGCTTTGCAGACCAAGCTAGTCAGGCTTATGGGGCGATAGTTTCCAGGGTCTGTTGAGGCACCACCTTTGTGGAGAGGGACCACTGTTGCTGTACGCCACTCTTTGGGTACATATCCTGTAGTAAGGCTGAGATTGAACAGTAGTTTTATGTTTGGGTTTAGCTCTTCTTGGAGTTCATATAGGACGCAGCCCGGGACACCGTCTGGTCCCACTGATGCTGTGTTTTTTGCTTTGGAGAGTGCGGCTCTTACCTGAGCATCTGAGATGTCAGGGGGACAGCACTCTGCTGGGATAGATATTTGCCCTTTTGGTGTGGGGGGGGGGAGTTTGCGCTGAACTTGTCAGCTAGGATGTTAGCAATGTCTGTGGGTTCAATGTATTTTTTGTCATTTTGGACTAATTCTGAGCATATCTGGGAATTCCCACCCAGGTTCCTAACATAAAAAAGAAAGCCTTGTGATTATCCTTAGTGTCCTGTGCAATTTTTTTCTCGAAGCTGGCCTTAGACGATTTTATGAGTGCCCTTAGTTTTTTGCTAATACTGATCAGAGATGCCTTCCCTTTTTGGGATTTTGCTCTATCATGTAGTAGCTTCCTCCTTCTATTGTATAGTTTGTTTATGGCTGGGGTCCACCAGACAGGACTTCTGCCTTTGGAGGATTGGGTCTTGGTTTTATTTGGGATTGCATGATCCATGCATTCCTGAAGGTGTTCATAGAATGCATTTATAAAGGATTCTGCAGTCTGGGCCGTATTTTCCACAGGCCCGGGGGCTTCGAAGGATTCCACCTCGGTTTTTAGGAGTGTGAAATTTGCTTTAGAGAAGTTTTTCACTGGGGTTTTCTGGGCAGGGGGTGGGGTCGGGATGTGAATATCCAGTGAGATCAGTTTATGGTCTGATCTTACCAGTGAGGGATACACTTCTGGTCTGGAGCATAGAGTCCCCATGTTGGTGATGATCAGGTCCAGTATGTTTTCCCCTCTTGTGGGAGTGGTAACAAGTTGTTCCATAGCATTTGAGTTTATGAATTCTAGGAACCTTTGGGCTAGGGTGTTGGAGCTAGAGTAATGCTCCCAGTCTGTTTGGGTAGTTGAAGTCGCCCAATATAATAGTGTTTGGAGAGACCTTCATATTTTCCAGTGTTCTCAGGAAGGCTGAGTGGGGTTCCTGGGTTTGGGAGGGTGGTCTGTAGCAGGCTATAAACTGGAAGGCAGTTTTACCCACTGTTAGTTGCACATGGATAGTCTCTGATGATTCGTGCTTTGCCACCAACCTGGAGGTGTGGGTATCTTTGATGAATATCGATACTCCCCCTCCTTTTGTGGTTCGGTCCAAGTTTTGGGGCCAAAAAGCATGGTATGAGGTATAACCTGGTAGTGCTGGAGTGCTCTTGGGAGCCCTGAACCAGGTTTCTGTTACTGCACAGATATCGATGTTCTCCATGCTAAGGAGTGTTTCAAGTGCGTGCATCTTGAGGTTTAGACTTCTGGCGTTGAGTAGCATTACTCTTAGTTTCTTATCCCTTGTGATACCTATGGAGGTGGGTTTGTCTTTTGAGCCTTGCCTAAAAAGGCACTATGGGGGTAGCAAGAGCCTTTGCCAATATCTGAAAGCCCAGGGGTGACAGGTGCAAGCCGTCCCTAGCGAAGCATCGTGGCTTGTCGAGCATATCATCCCAGGCTGACAGGCATTGGATCCCCTTTGAATGACACCAGTACTTAAGCCAGTTGTTGAAATTGATCATCTTGTCTTCATATTGTGGCATCATTCTTGGTGAGGGTAAGATGCTACTCAAGGTCAGGGTCATACCGGCCTGGGCTACATGCTCAGAGAGCTCCTCTATGTCTCTTTTCATGTAGTCCAGGGAGGTACATCTCAGGTCATTCACACCAGCATGGACAATGACTGAGTCATATTTGTACTTGCCTTGGAGTGACCTGAGTGCTTGTGTTATGTGGCGGATCCTAGTGCCCGACAGGCTGCTCACCGTGACCTTCTCCTTGTTCAGCATGGTGAGCGGGACGTCAGTGTGCCTGACGATAGAGTCACCTACTACAAGTGTATCAGGTGTGTTGTTTAGCCTTAAGGGCTGTGACTGTTCGGCACACTGGCTTTGTGAGATATGTGTTGCATGTGTTTTGTTTTGGGGTAGCGGTTGCTTGGGTGTCTGCTTTGGAGGTCTCTGCTGCTTAGGCAGATCTTTATTTAGAGCCTCCGAGTATGTTTTTGTGTGATTGTGTGTTTGGTTTGTTGTCGTGGTAGGTCTATGTGAGACTGGAATTATAGTGAGTGTGGTTTCCTTCTCCTCCTGACTGGTTATGCCAGTACTGAGTTGAGAGAGCTTAGCCTCCAGTTTGGTTATATGGTTGCATCTCTCACATGTGTTGGAATTTGTTGGGAGGAGGAGAGGGTTGTCTGTTTACATGAGGCAGTTGTAACATTGCCTCAAGATTCCCAGATTCACCAGCTGGACTGGAGAGGAGATTGACAACTGACCTTTGGACATGCTAGAATAATATTGGGAATTCCTTTATAATTGAAAACAAGGGCCAGTGGGGAGTGAGGGTGTAGTGCTTTTAATTTTTAGTGCTGACTTATATAATTGCTTTAGTGAGCAAGTGCCAGGTAACTTAAGTGCAATGTGTTACAGGTAACTTAAATGCAAAAACGACAAACAGTAACTTTCTTTCAAGTGTAACAAGGAAATAAGTACAGTAAGCAATGCAGATATTACTAGGGATCCACAGAAGCCGCGTTTTAGGTGGAATTAGCGTTCCAGGGAAATAACAAGCAAACAAACAACAAGCATGCAAACAAAGCTAGATTCAGCAGGCCTGGATCTAGTCTATGCTACAGCAAACAAGGTGTACCAATTTCAGGAAGAAACAGTTCAAATATGCAGGCACTATAAACCTTTAACCAGAAATTCCCAGCTCAGAAGGGCAGAGTTCAGCCTCTCCTCCCACAAGAGTGCAGACCACGAACCTTCTTAATGTAAAATAACTGGCCTGAAGCCCAAGTGCATAAACCGGAACTAATACACTTTAGGAATAACAGACACTGTGCTCTCAATCAGCAGTTCCCAACTTAGAAGGATGAAAGCTACCTGTCCTACCACCACAGTGCATGCCACAAACCGTCCTAATGTAAAACAACTGGTCTGAAGCCCAAGTGCTTAATCCAAAAGACTTAGAATGATAGCTACACTTTAATCAAGTTACTACCAAGCAGTAATAAATACAATTGAATACTTTAAAGAATGCCTGGATTAGTGCTCAAGTTATACAAACAAAGCTAGATTCAGCAGGCCTGGATCTAGTCTGTGCTACAGCAAACAAGGTGTACCAATTTCAGTAAGAAGCAGTTCAGATATGCATGCACTATAAGCCTTTAGCCAGAAATTCCCAGCTCAGAAGGGCAGAGTCCAGCCTCTCCTCCCACAAGAGTGCAGACCACAAACCTTCTTAATGTAAAATAACTGGCCTGAAAGCCCAAGTGCTTAAACCAAAATTAATACACTTTTAGAATAACAGACACTGAGCCCTCAATCAGCAGTTCCCAACTTAGAAGGATGTAAGCTACCTGTTCTGCCAATACAGTGCAGACCACAAACCCTCTCAATGTAAAACAACTGGTCTGAAGCCCAAGTGTTGAAACTAAAAGGCTTAGAATGAGTTACACCAAGCAGTAATAAATACAATTGAGTACTTTTAAGATGACGCAAAAGCAAAATAAAGTAGGAAGAAACACAAGTACAGTAAAAGCAGATGCATTTTTTTTTTTCCAGAAAAGTAGCAAAAGCAGTAGTAAGTACAGTTCTCATGCAGTGCAAGCTGGCACACTTGAATATGTAGCAATATTAGTCCACACACAGTTTGAAAAAAATGTAATTAAATTAAAAAGGACTAAAAGCAAGTGCAGAAAGGGTTAATTAGGTAGAATGTGGTAAAGAGATGGGCCTGGGGGAGTGTCTTAGATCAAATCTACAGTGGGGCGGGAACTGCAAAAGCCACCAAATTTAAACTACAACCAAGAACTGGGAGGTGGGGTGGGAAAAAAGTTTCAAGACAGATGTGAGGAATGTGCAAATTATAAAGCCAAAAAATATATACTGTTCTCTCTCTATCTCTCTCTCTCTATATATATATGTGTGTATATATATATATATATATATATATATATATATATATATATATATATATATACACACACATATATATATATATATATATATATATACACACATATATATATATATACAACAGATATCTAAGCAAACAATTTAGCTCTATAATACAGAATAATACAGAAAAGTATACTCAGCTCTATATATTTGCAGATAGTTCTGTAAGGCTCTCTCTCAAACTAAGGTTCCAGTTTGAATGCAGATTTACACACACACACACACACACACATATATATATATATATATATATATATATATATATATATATATATATTAAATTTGTATATATTTTTATTATTTTTTAACATTTATAGTTTTATATGCATTATGAATGTAATAAATGTATTTCTGTGAGTAAGTCATTAAATGTACTAAGAGAACTGAATTTTTGATGAAATACTACCACCTAGTGGAGAATTTTGGTATGTATTTAATTAATTGGATTTAAAAACTTTTTGGCACCTTTTTCTATATTTAAATGATGAGAAATGCTATTTAATATGTCTGATGAAGGGTTTGTGGATAAACCCGAAAGCGCTTACATACTATAGCGCTGCTTACTAATTGTTTTAATAAAAGGCCGTGAATTTGAAGAGCTGTGGTGATACCAGGCGTATTTTTTCTTGGATGTACTTTTTTCTTGGATATACAATTTTAGCTGCTGACGCTGAAGGTATCTTTGTCCTTGCAACTGCCTCTTGGATTCTTGAATAGTAAGATACAAGCAATTAAAATGTTTTTAGTCCCTTTATCTTCTACACAAGTCAGGCATATTTTTATCAAGCAGAGGAGAAGCTGTGGATAGCAATTAATAAAGAGCTCAAGGATTTTATCTGGTAGTGGAAGATGGCAAGAGTCGAGTGGGATAAGCTGATTCTTCCAATAGAACAAGACGGATTGGGATTGCCTGATTTGAAGGGGTATTGCAGATCTACACAGTTAAGACTCCTACACATTGCACAAGCAGAAACCTATAATTCAAAGTTGAAAGTGATGATGATGAAACGGGTGAAGCTCAAGAAACAAGGAGAGACTAGGATTTTGGATGCAGACCTTTAAGGAGAATAACAATAATTATACAGAATATTATATTCATAAAGTAGCAGAAAGTATTCTAAAAACTAAGCCAACATAGGAATGGAGAAAGGAGATTCTGACTATAGGGATGGCTGCAATTAGGGATGCGGACAGTAGGTAAGAGGGACTGGAAGTTATTTGAGAAAACTAGCAAAGGAACCATGATTTGGGAGCAAATAACTAGAGAGGGAAATGTAATAAAATGTGAAGATGCCAAGAATTTATTTGGACTACAGGTTAGAGATTGCCTTCAATATCAAGGATTAATGTCAGAGTATAGGCAAAGAGAATGAAATGTGGGGGTCTTAAACAAGAAACATCTATATTAAATTATCACTTATGACATAGGCAATCATACATTAATGAAAATGAAAACAAACCATTTTGACATAATCTTAACTGCATTTTACATCACAAACCGTACTGACATAATTTTTGTTGTAAACATTGTACATCACTTATAAGCTATCAAGTATTTGTCAAGCAGGCATTACATAGCTCATTCAGATCCAGCCTTCTTTTAAACCTCGTTCCTGCTATGCATGTATCGTTCCCACAATTCCTATTTTTTATGTAATTTGCTGCTACCTTTTTCTAAACATCCCAATTCTGGTTGTTTTATCTCTGTTACTATATTCCCTACTTCTAGTACAGTTGGTTTAGACTTTGATTTCCATTTTCCAGTAATTGCTTTTTGGCAGCCACCATAATTAGACTTAACAAGGCTGTCAACTAGGCAGTTCTGATTGTATCATAACTCAGAAAAAAAATTTCCCTTGTAACACCAATTTGCTCACCCAGTATCTCTGGGAGAGTAATCTGCAGGGAATCTTCAAAGTCTGCCAGCTCGTTACACTCCCAGACAATATGTTCCCAATTACCTCTTTGTTCCCCATCATACCTCCAACATTTGCTGTCTACCTGAGGAAAAATTCTTTGGAGTCTACTTGGGTTATAAAAATACCTATGTAAACACTTCCATGCAACATCCTAAATCTTCTAGACTTTGTTGCATATTAGGGAGACATACATATAACCCTCTTGTTTATTTGTCAGTTGCTTATCCAATCTCTCTTCCCAATTCTTTCTAACCTCCTCTGATTGATTATTATAGTTATCTTGCAGTGTTTTGTATGATCTACTAATTATGCCTTTTTAACAGCAGCTTCTGTTCTAGATTCTACTAAAAGTTCCACCAGTGCTGGCCTTTCACATAGGATACCCCTTTTTCTCTTTCTTTGCATATACTCTTATCAATCCTTGATAGTGAAGGCAGTATCTTGTCTGCAGTCCAAATAGATTCTTTGCCTTTTCCCATTCTATTACCTTTCCCTCTCTGATTATTTGCTCCCAGTACCTTGGTTCTTTTGCCAGTTTTCTCCAGTAACTTCCAGCCCTGTCTTGCTTATTGTCTGTATCCCTAATTGCAGTCATCCCTATCAGCAGAATCTCATTTCTCCATTCCCATGTTGGCTTAGTTCTTGGAATACTTTCTGCTACTTTATGAATTTAATATTCTGTGTGTTTATTGTTGTTCTCCGTAAGGAGCTGTATCCAAAATCCCAGACTCTCATTGCCCCCCCCCCCCATTTCGTCATCATCCTTTTCCACTATGAATTATAGGTTTCTGCTTGTGTTATATATAGGAGCCTTAACTGTGTATCTCTGAAATACCCCTTCAAATTGGGTAATCCCAAACTGCCTTGTTCTGTTGGAAGAATCAGCTTATTTCACTTGACTCTTGCCATCTTCCCTTCCCAGTTAAAAGCCTTCAGTTCTTAGGTGTTATCCACAACTTCTCCTCTGGTTGATAAAAATTTGCCTGACCTGTGTATAAAATTAAAGGGACTAAAAACATTTTAACTGCTTGTATCTTGCTATACATATCCATGTAACAGAGCTTCCATTTTCTCAGTTTTTGTATTGTCTTTTGTTTAGTCTCTTTTCACATATCCTTAGCTGCCACACCAGAATCCTTTTTAATCCATACTGCCAAGTACTTCATTTTTATCATGTGCCCATAAATGTGGATATTGCTGAACCAATTTTTGTGTGGGTGCATAGTTTACAGGTATTGCCTTTGTTTTAGCTTTACTGATTTTGTATCCCAAAAAGATATGAAACAGACTCAAAATCCTCCACAACACTGAAATGTCCTGTTTTTTATCAGGTATAAAGTAATGTCATCTGCAAGTACAGCTAGCTTTTCTTAACTACCATACCAGTTATATCCTTGAATTTCTGAGTCACTTATTTTCTTGCCAATGGTTCTAAATATAATGCAAATAACAAAGGGGAAAGAGGACATGTCTGCCTGGTCCCTCTGTTCAAACAGAAATCATCAGAGAAGGACTCACCCACTTTAATTTTCACCTCCTAATCAACCTTATAATTTTATCAGGAAATACAAGTGCTTATACTTCCCTGCTCATAAAGTTCCAGTTTTCTCTGTCATATGCTTTCTCTGCATCAAGACCCACCAACAGCAGCAGTATTTTCTTACATTCTGCTTCCCTCTGGATCTTCATTGTTCTGTTAATGTTGTCAAATGTTTGTCTCCCTTCCAGTAAACAACATTGATCCATATATGTCAATGTTGGCATCACCTTTACCATTCTTTTAGCCATTATAGACATAAACACTTTATAATCATGGTTTAGGATTGAAATGGGCCGTTATGAAACTGGATCTGATAGGTCATTACCCTCTTTAGGTATTACAGCCACCACCACTTTCCTCTAGGATGTTAGTGCGTCTCATCCTGTTAAAATACTGTTAAACAAAACCTTCCAGATCTTTATCAGTTTTTCCAAAGGCTTCCAAATTCCTACATGGATGTCTATACTGTTATGCATATAGATCACTGTTGTGTTAGTTTCCTAGTGTTACTGTCTCATGCTCTTGCCCCCCCCACCCCCTTTCATAGACAAAAAACTCTGAAGAAACTGGATCACTTGACTGTCTTTATATAGAGCCTGCTGACAGACTGCATGGAAGGCACCTTAAAGCTTTGAAACATGACTGGTGGCAGGAAGTAGGACCCAAATAGTTTAAGCAACGGCAGCAGTGGTGTATTAGTAAATCTACTGTTAAGGTAAGTTATTTATCCAATTATACTATTCTGCTGATAGGTAAATGAGGGCTAACTCCCAGATTCAAAGCTGTATTATATAACTACACAGGTGAGATTAACTTGCTTAGAACAATGCAATGCATATTCCTGTCAATGGAAACAATTGATGTTAAGTACAAGAGGATAAGAGTAGGAAAGGGAAAAAGTGAGTTTCTGGTTGCAGATGAAAGAAAAAAGTGATGAGAATAATTAAAATAATGTGTATTTAAATCCTGTAAGGGAATTTTGAAACAAGAAAATTAGAATCATCAAAAGAAATAACCCCAGTAGGAATAGATAAAGCATGAAAAAAGGGGTAAATTTAGTAGCCTGGCAGCTAAAATATAGAGTTTGGTAGAAAAGAACCAAGATACTTGGAACAGATCATGCACAGAGGAGAGGTAATGAAATGGGAAGACAGTGTCTAGCATAGCAAATAAAATTAGTGTATTTTATGGGATTAAAACAAAAAAGTGCTGTATAGATAGGTGGGATGAATGAGAAGATGGACTTTGATTAGTGGAGTTGCTAAGAGAACCAAGAATGGAAAGAGCCACAAGGAAGAGAGTAAAAAATAAGGTACACAGAGGCATATTATACTAGGGAAAAAAGTATGTGTATAACAAGAAAATAATGGATTTAGGCATTGAATGTATATATATCGGTAGAGCTGTTAACGGAAATATGTTTGGTCCTGAGATCCATGACTAAATCAAAGAAATTTTGAATTTTTACATGGAAATGTCTTCACAGGTATATGTTCATCATTAGAATACTGTTGTAAGCTATATGGTATGTACCCTGCCAAGGATTATTGTCTGGTCAGCATGCAAAGTTTCAGGGCACCTTCTGCATGCCCATGGGAGCTTGAAAGTGAACTGGTATAAAAGTAGATGTATGGGCACCAAAAATCAGAACTTTTTTGTAGTTGAAGCTACCAGCAAGACACACTGCTCAATGCATCTTCACAGGTTCTGCAGGTTGCTAGTTTCATTAAATGAACATTGCGGACGTCCTGTTTCTGTGAGAAAAGTGTATCTGTGTTTGTGAATTATATCTGAGAAAGGGAAAGTGTTTATATGGAAGGGAAATTTCCTAGAAAGGTCACATTATAACAAGTCTTTTTTGCCTAGGAGAGGAACAGTATATTCAGTCATATTCTTTGTAAAACCTTTACTCCCAACTTTTAGAAGTAGGCATAGTTCTTTATTACTTCAGTTAGAGAACTAGAAGCTTAAAGATTTATCCCGTATGGCATGGAACTGGTTTCTAGTCCATTCGAAGCCCCTCTGTAGATCCAAAGAAAAGTTGTTAGAGAGATTTCAGTACCCCATCTAACACCAACTCTGCCTCTGGCATCAACGGGCAACTCTGTTGTGGCCATATGTCCACCCTCGGACCATCTGTCAGCTGATTTCAACTCCTCTACTGTTGCTCTTCATGAAGTTGCTAAGAGCCAAGAGACAGGTACATCCTTTAGGGCCACTCATATGTCCACTTTGTGCAGGAGAGAACCACTTTTGTCAAAACTAGAGGAAGAAGTAGATATCCAACCCTTACAGAGCCAGACAGAGACATCAGACTCCTGGGAAGAAGAATAGATGTTGTAACACTCCTTTTCCCTTGAGGTTCCTAGGAAGTGGACTCAAAAGCTGAACCAGATGTCTTCTGCATTTTCTCCTGCAAAGGAATCAAAGGAATAACAACTGTCTTTTGCCAAAGGCATTCCAATTGAAGCAGTTTCTTCTCTACATTCAAAATGAAAAAGATCTCCCTCTCTTTCAGAATCTGATTGTGATGTGCAGAGAATCGGCTTAGAGTATGCTTCTCATATTTCTACTCCAGAATATTGAGAATCTGAATAAGAAGAAAATATTTCCTCAAACTTTTCTGTGGAGGCGTTTCTGTCCCAATTGGCAGAATGAAGGATTTATTTAAGGGGGCACAAATACTAAGTTCAGAGACGCAGCAGAGATATTACATTCATACATGTATACAAATAGTTCAAGCATGGGCATAAATGCCCTTTTAGCCTGCCAATATACCAAAACAGTTGTTCCCATAATTAGTGTCCAGGCTGTGCTTAACTAGTTCTTGCTTTAATTTAATCTGGTGGTCTTTTCCATACATCAGCTACTCTCACTCTCAGAGAACCAATTAGTACACTTCTCATGCCTATAGAATCTTCTACATAGGTTGTTTGACAATTCTTTACTACATTTTGATAAACCCAAACATTCCCAGAGGTAGTTGCCTCCAAATGCCATATATACCTGAATAAGATCTCCTCTTAAATATCTGTATGAGAAACTGCACAAGTTCAGGTATTTTGGTCTTTTTTCATAACTTAAAATTTCACATCCATGGATGTACTTTGTCTATATGAAGACTTATTACAAGTACAGTGATTATAAAAAAGTGTACACACCCCTGTTAAAATGCCAGGTTTTTGTGATATAAAAAATGAGACCACAATAAATCATTTCAAAACTTTTCCCACTTTTAATGTGAGATGAGAAGAAGCAACTGCTTAAAAGATAAGCCTGCCAAATGTTAGTGTACACACGTAAGCCCAACGTTAGAAATAAACCGTCAAAAAACTGTCCTGTTTTATAGATGGAAGTAGCTTTCTATCATGTCCACCCTGTCCATGTTACCACTGAATGTAAATGTCCTTACAAGTGTAAATAAAAAGCAAACTGTGGTGCATTACAGAAAGAAATATAAGGTGTGCAGCAATGAAATAGATGTAAGCAGTGTGTGGAAGAGTGAGTGATGATGACTCTGGGATTGTACATGTTGTTGTTGTTGTGTCTTTTTGGCTTTTCCCAGTTAGGGGTCGCCACAGCGGAACTCCGGTCCGCTAATGATTGGTAGTTGAGTTATACGTGCCAAGTTACCAGCCCTGATGCACAACCTTCAACGAAGGTATGCCCATTCACGCATGCCTCCACGCAGAAGATGCTCTAGCTGAGAATTGAACCGGACAGCGTTTTACTGCAAGGCGAGAATGCTACCGCAGCACCACCACCATGTAGGTGTAAATTACTGAGACATATGTCTCTGAACTGTAAGAAGAGAGAGATATGATGCATCTCACAGACTGTGTTGTCCCAGGCTGCTATGAGCCTAGTATTAAGCAGCATTCTGCAGTTTCTGTGAATGATACCGCAATATGAGTAGAAGGGAATTAATTTAGATTTTGGTGTCATTCAAGGGCAGTGCAAGATTTGTCAGCTTGAGAGGATACGGTTGACTGACCCTGCTGCTGCTTCAAGGATGATCTACACCTGTCTCCTTTAGGCCATTGTATATTGGCTAAAACGTTGTCCATCCCACCCCCCACCCCCCATAGTGCCTTTATTAAGCAGTGCCATCCTGATAAACCTTCCAGTATAGCACAACAAATCAATTACAACCTGAATGTGTATTTATTAATGCTTAATGCCGGGAGTGTATACAGAAAATTCCACTCCCATCCAAGTCTGTCTTACCCTGGATAACATAGACATCTGTGTAGTTACAAAGACATTGTTGAAAGCTAAGGAGAGCACCCGGCAGTGCAAGGCTACAGTGCCTTCCCCACATTTAGACTGGCTGCTGCACAGGAAGAGGCAAAATGTGGGGGTGTCTCAGTATACTTCAAAAAAAAAAATCACACCTCAAGACTGGTCAAGCAGTGTGATCCACTTGAATTACTCCATGTTCAACTCACCATAAGCAAAGTCACTTAAACATGTCATTGTAAGCTATAGGTCCCCCTCTATGGTCCAGAATATCCATGCCACTTACCTAAATGCACTGGAGTTGCTCTGCATTGATCCCAGCACTGTATTCCTGGGTGACTTCAGCCACCCTATTATAAACTGGGAAACCTATACAACATCCAGAGTGCAGGCCCAGAGATTCCTGGACTTTGTCACCAAAAATGCTATAGGCCAGCTTGTCCACATGTTTACTAAGGGCACCAACATCCTTGTCTGGAAACTTTGCACTCACCCGTGGGTTACGTCCTCACTTGTTAGGTCTGATCATAATGCTGTCTCCTTTGAAATAAAACTAAAACCTGCCAACACATCAGTATGTTTAGAACTTATACCAAAGCAAATTGACTACTACTGAGTGACACCCTGGCAAAATGTCATGCCCCTCCAAACTGTGTTAACACCATTGTCTATACAGACCTTTTCACAGAAACCCTGGTGTAACAGAGGAATGAAAACCATGGCCAAAACTAGGAAGTCTAATGCCCAAAAAGACAAACAAAACTCCCCCATCAAACTAAATAAGCAACTCGGGAGTCTTATCAAATCCACAAGATCCAGATTTGAGATGAAGATAGCCTTGCAGTCAAAGGACAATCATAAAGCCTTCTTTAGTTATGCACACAGCATCAAAGGTAAGAAACAACAATGTGCTGAAGTACTTGTAAACTGAATCACCTGTGTGGAGCGGAAGGATACAGCAAATCTTAGCTGACAAAGACAGACAAATTTAGCTCCAGTTTTACCCTGCTATCATCTTAAATACCTCCCTACAATCCTTAACACCTCCCAAGAGATATCCTCAACCATATCTTCCTTGACTATTACTAGCAAACAGGTCCTCAATACACTTTCCATGGAAAAATATACTGCATGTATGGGCCCTAATAAAATCCCAGATTGCCTCTTGAATAGCATGAAACATGACCTGTCTGGGCATTTAAGATCACTGTTCATCCTTAGCCTCCAAACTGGCTTCATGCCTAGTGAATGGAGGACTGCAGCAGTCGTCCCTCTCCCCAAGGGTGGGCCATCTATTGACCTGGATAATTACAGAGCTGTAAATCTGACTTGCAACAGTTATTCCTCTATCCAAGGGTGGGCCATCTATTGACCCGGATAATTACAGACCCCTAAGTCTGACTACTGTCATATGTAAGGTCATGGAAAGAATTATTATGGATATTATAAATAACGAAATAGAAAATCTTCAGACACTGGATCCAACACAGTTTGGGTTTAACAAGAGCCAATCTTGTCAACTCAACCTGGTGGACCTCTTCAAGGGAATAACCAAAGCTATAGATGAAGGCAAGATGTTACACGCTGTCTCTCTTGATCTGGCCAAAGCATTCAGCTCTATTTTCATTCAGGTATTGTTGACAAATTCACAAAACTAGGATTAAACCCCTGTGTCACCCATTGGATATCCAACTGGCTAACAGACAGGACATGGGGAGTCAAGACAGGGGACTGTACCACCACAATAAGGCCAGTTACCAGTGGAGTCCCTCTGAACTGTGTGCTGGGACTGCTCAGTTTTAGCATCTACTTTTTTGAAGTTAAAGCTAACTTTAAAGAACTTTGGTTGACTACAAGCCTTGCAAGACTATAAAGTACCCAAAGACAATAATATCCTCCAAGAGGGTTTGTTGCAAACTAATTGATACCAGTGCTGTGGTCTAAAACTGAATGACAAAAGCATAATAGTATATTTTTGAACTCCCCCCAGAGATTACCACATCAGGCATAACACACCCAAGAGTAGATGCAGTGGTTAGCGACTTAGCAACATATGTAAATAGTGACCTGGTCTTTGGTTTCCTTACAGTAGTAAACACATGGTTGTCATTCTGTGTAGTGCAAGTCATTGGCAAGGGTATGGCATTTGAGTCCAAAATGCCATTATTCCACTGTGCTCTGCTCTTATTAGACCATTTATAAAGTACATTGCTTCCTTCAGTATGTATTTTAACATGCATATGCAACAACTGGAATGCTGACAGAGGTTTCTCACAAAAATACTACAAGGTATAAACCACATGGAATATGCAGACTGATTCAAAGTCTCATCTTTATACTTGGACTGTTACAGACTAGTGAGGGTGTCATTGCCTGGTTTGTAAGTCATCTGATCCAGTACTGATGGACGTACTTGCTACATCATCAAGTCTAACAGTATTAGAAATACCCAATCCAAGGGCATAAACCTCATTTGTAATGTAATCAGAACATGGAGAGAGAGATGTGTGTTAGAGACTACCCGTACTATGGAACAAGCTTCATCTTTCAGTCTATTCAAATGTAACCTGGACCAGTGGGTGGGAAATCAAAAAGTTATCCCTGGACTCGCACCAATCCCCCTACTGGACATGTAGCTTGCAAATGTTGTCCCACCTAAACATGACTGTATGCCTTTGGGCAATTTGTACTGCAAGTTAGATATGGGGTTACATGTTTAGGCTTAAAAATGTCTCTTGGAGCCTAGTAATCACTGGTAATCCTTTTGCAAGGGAGGATTGAGATGGCATGTGTTTATATTCTACCAAAAGCTGTTATTATGGGGTGTAAAAATTGAGAGAAATAATCAGCTTTCAGCAGTGGTGTTATTTATGGGTGGGTGCCGGAACTTAATTTGCAATAGGGAGGATGTATCTGGAGGATCTAGAAGGGGAAGTATAACAAAAGAGAGTAGATTCTGAATAAATATATGAGAATATTTGGTGTGGAATATGTTAATTTAATATTAGGAAGTCGAAATTTACATGTTATTCCCTAAGGTACAATAATTGAGCTAGACTGGATAGAATTTATATTTCACAAGCTTGTGTATGTAGTTGGAAGTCTTTTAACATAAATCCAGTAACTACTTCACGTAAACATAAAGATGCAGGGTAATGAAGTAGAAGCGAGATGCTGGTGCTTTCCTTTGTGTTAAAAGGAGAAGTAGAAAGAACAATCTAGGCTCCTCCAGGTTCACAGTCTTTATTACAAAACTGGGGGAGCCTGGAATATTCAGTTTTGTAATAGAGTGTGAACCTGGAGGAGCCTGGAAATTTTCAGTTTTGTAATAGACCGTGAACCTGGAGGAGCCTGGATCACTCTTTCTACTATTTGCTGGTGATTTTTGGTGTTTTACTTTAGATTTAAAAGGAGAAGTATTTAAAAAGTTGGTGGTGGATGTGACGATTGTGGACAGATGGGTGAAGGCTGCCAGCCTAGTCAAATAGAATTTGATATATAATTCTGGCATTTGTAAATAAATGGAAAATACAGGCATGTTTTCTTGAATGTAAAAGAATATTATGAAATGTGGAACTGCAAAATATGTGACAACATTGCACTCTACTGGCCCAGTGAAGCATGCTGTACCCTTTCATGTTAGAATTCGGCTGCAGGATAGCTGGATTAAGGTTTTATGCTCATTGTTTTAAGGCTAAAGTTTATGACCAGAATTTAGGTATGGAATGTGCTTTATTGCTCTGGTTTCTGCTAGAATGTATATGTGAAATGCCTTGTATTGTAAGTTTCTAAGGAGGTGTTAGATTGCTAAATAATGCAGTTTGTGGCCTGAGAACTCAGACCAGGTGTTAAGATGATGCAACATGAATACTGGGAAAACCCAGGTGTCAAAAATGTAATTTTGGGGGGCTTTAGAGACATGTTTGTGAGTAATGTTTAAATACTATTTCTCACAAGAGACTGTAAGCATTTTGACTTTGGACATCTAACTTATCAGCACTCTGCCTTATGCTCACATGTAAGTTTTAGCACTGTGATTTCTTGTAGAAATAGTTAAAGCTAGTAAAGATTAATTAGGTATTTTTCTTTGAAATCAGACCTGTCCTACTGTGTTATTTTAAGTTTCTGTGTGATCTCTGAACTCTTAGATATCTCTGCGGTGTAGTAGTTTTGTCTTGTGTTTTAATTATTTATTATTAAATATTTTTAAAACCTTCTACCTGTGGCTGTTTTGTGTAGAGATAAGCTCTAGAGTACATTGCATAGTTATAGAGGTTATTGTAATAGGCCACTCTAAAGTGACCCTTGACTGTTAGTCATACTACCATTGGATAATATTACACAGTAATAATTGGACACCCTTTTAAGGGCCTTTGAGTAGCTGATATTATTAACTGGGTGGTGGCAGTAATTACTACCATATAGTCTGGGTAAAGGGGCACAGTTGGAGAATCTGTGTCAGCCTTTCCCAGGAGTGTTTGTGAAGTTGTATAAATAGTTATCTCAAAGTGTGTGTGTGTGTTGTGTTAGCTACTTGGCAGGGACATGAAGCACTGGTTGGACAGAGAGGGTACTAGAGGTTTTAGCTTGCCCATTTAGGCTGAGACCTGGACCCTATAGCTGTGCCAGTGGGGAGTCTTATTGGGGACCTGGTGAGCAAGGGAGCAACCAGCCCCAGACTGACTGTGATCTCTGTGTGCACTTAAGGGAAATTGTACTTTACTGTGTGTGTTAGTTATCCTTTCCTTTTCTAGGAGACAACATCCCTGGTGTTAGTGGTGAGGATTGAGGCTCCTTGATTGCTGGGCCAGGGTACAGTCGTCACAGTGGAAATGAAAAAAAAGTTGTTAGGGAAGATAGAAATTCCTTCAGAAGAGATAAGTAGTGAGTGTGTTAAAATTAAAATGGAGTTTAAAATAGAATAGAAATAAAAGCGAAAGATATGGGAAAGAAGTAATAGGGTTTATTTCGAGGGGCTGACAAAGGTTAAAATATTGCAGAATAAGGCAAATCTAACAGAACAAGAAGGGGAGCAACTGTAGAGTGCAAAAGGGAAAGTAATTTGAGTATTTGAATAATATGCATGAGTTTAGAAATATTGCTGTTAATCAACTGTTAAGACCACCAGAGCAGGCAAATTAGAATGGGTTTACACCTAGTCAGAATTGTCATTGGCTGCTAGAAAAGCATTTACTGGAAAATGGAAAAATAAATGTAAACCTACTGTAATTGAAGTACTGAGTGTTGTAAAGGAGATAAAAGAACTAGAAGTGAGATATTTAGAAAAAAAGAAGAAACCAATTTCATAGAAATAAATGGAATTTTTGCGACCAATACATGCTGAATAATGCTAAGGAGGAAGAGTGATGTTAACCCATTCATTCCAGTGGAGCTGTGGATGCTTGTACTTTTAACTCCCAATGATTGTATCATGACTTTTTTGAGAAAAACAAGTTATGGCCTCACATTTCAAACAAATGTTCATTCCTCTTGAACATAAGAGTTATAAAGAAATGTTAATGACAAATTATTTAGCACAAACACATCTTTACAGTGGTAGTGCTCATTAGATTCCAGGTCTTAAACTGAATTGTATATGTCATATTAAACACAGTAAATACTAATTGCCTAATAATTTGTAAACAACTTACAAAATCTCAGTAAGCAGTCAAGCTACACACATGCCGTCAGCAGCATTTTGTTTTTCCATCTATCAGCTTTGTTATGAGAACAAGCAGTTATATCTGTGTGTTATATGGTTGTTGATATATTTATAAAAGTATGCAAATTATGACAACATAAATATGTACTTTGGGAACAAGCAGGTAATATCTCTTAAGCAGCACTAAATACAGTCAGATATTAGTCAAGTTGTGTTTCCCATCAATTAAGCTTTAAGATGAAATCTTTCAGTAGCTTGTATGTATCATGGTTTTGAAATTTTTAAAGCAAATATGAACAGGCTATATTAGACACTAATACGTCCATAGGTTGTAGCAGCAGAAACACCTGGAGGCATCACTAAATTGTAATGAGTTAAAAGGAAAGCAGGGAATGAACAATTTGTGTAATGTTGGAGTGAATAAATGTTGAAAAGAAATAAAACCTCTGTGCAGTGTATGATGCATGAATATAAAAATGTCAATATGGTTTTCTCTTTTTTCTGTTAATGTATGTGTGCTATGTCTTGGGTGATAATTTTATAAAAGTGATTAAAAACAAAAACCTGTCCACCTCCCTCTTGGTACAAGATTACATCACACTCCTAGGTCCTAGAAGTAATAAATAAAGATAAAGATTATGGCTAGCAGTGGGAATCTCTTCCAGCATCTCAGGGGATTCATTTTCATCTCATCAATCAAACGACCCTGTTTCCTCATATTCTGGATTAAATGCTTTCTCAAGGGGTATTACAACCTGTATCTCTAGAACAGATAAAAGGATGATTTTATTCAAGAATATTTCAAATGCAAAAGAAAGAAGGAACATGGATACCTGTGCTGGGCCTCTCCTTTTTAAACTTGTGCATCAAGATTCCAGTCCTTAATGCTCTCATCTCTCCTTTGAGTTTCTTCAGCGATGCCTAACATCACGTGTGAAGTTGTTAAATCTCGCCGTTTATTCTCACTGATGGGTTCGGAGCCGATCCTTGGCTCTGACACTGCCTATAGCAAAGCTCAAGGTTTGCCAGTAGCTCGAGACCAAGCCCCTTATCCCATGATGCACTGCTGGAATTACCCCAGATCTAGTTTGCCACGGCACAGATCTCTGTGTTTCAGATAGCTCAGACCATTATTAATCGCTAGATTCTTCTATTTACAAGTTTAAAAACTTTTTTTCTTCACTTTTTCATAGCATAGCATATATATATATATATATATATATATATATATATATATAAAATCTATAGAGTTTTAGACTTAGACTTAGTTTTAGATTATTGCCCTGTGTTGGCTTCTGTTTTTCTATAGTGTTGGGCCTAAGAGTTGGCCGTGTATTTCTTTTTCATAGCATAGTATATATATATATATATATATATATATATATATATATATATATATATATATATATATATATAAAATCTATAGAGTTTTAGACTTAGACTTAGTTTTAGATTATTGCCCTGTGTTGGCTTCTGTTTTTCTATAGTGTTGGGCCTAAGAGTTGGCCGTGTATTTAACCTTGGGTGCACTTTGGTAGATAATTCTAAGTGTGTTGTTTAATTCCTAAAATTAGCTGCCCCCGCTATCACCTGCCCCATATCCATCCTCATTAACCGATCCCATTCAGAACAATACGTCCCATTAATATGGAAGATATCCCATATCATTCCCTTCACAATGGTGGACCTTCCAAAGAATTTACAAACTACCGTCCCATAGCCATCCTGTCTCCCCTCGGTAAAATTCTTGAAAAGTGCATCCACAACCACCTCCTCAATCACCTACTCACTAGCAACCTATTATCCAGTTCCCAACACGGATTTAGACCCAAGCACAGTACATGCACTTCCCTGCTATCGTTCACCAATACCATTCATCAACTGTTAAATGAAGGCCAACTTGTCTCCTCCAACTTTCTTGATATGTCCAAAGCTTTTGACACTGTCTCCCATCAGTTACTACTAAACAAACTCTCATCCCATGGTCTAGACTTTTGTATGGTCTAGACTGTACTACCCTGTCCTGGTTCAAGAGCTATCTCTTCAAACGACAGCAAGCTACTAAATGGGAAAATGACCTTTCCCCTCTTCTCCCCATCTCGGCAGGAGTACCCCAAGGCTCTATACTTGGTCCACTGCTTTTCAGTATATTTACAAATGATCTCTCCTCGGCTACTAAACATGCCACCATTCTGCAATATGCTGACGACTCTACGCTTATTTGCTCAGCCCCATCTCCCAAGGACCTTCAATCAAATATGCAAACTTCCTCCCTAAACATAGAAAAATACCTTGCAGAACATCAACTTATCCTAAACCCAAACAAAACTAAGATAATAATCTTCAGTAATAAGCAATCCAACCCCAGCCAGTCTCCACTCTCAATCCTCTCATCCAATGGCACCATGCTAGCCTCCACTACCCATACTAAACTCCTAGGGGTAACAATTGATGAACAACTAAAATTTGGCAAACATATTTCCTTAACTATCAAAAAAGTGCATACCAAACTAGGTGCCCTCTGCAGAGCAAAGCCTTTCCTAACCCACAGTGCTAGACTGGCCACTGCCCAGTCTCACCTGCTGTCAACACTACTCTATGGCTCTCACGTGTTCACCAACTTGCGTAAGACTGACCTCAATAATCTAGAAGCTAGCTACAATAGAATAGCTAAATTTGCTACCAGTCAGCAAAACCGAACTCACCACTGCTCATCTGTCTCTCAACTAAACTGGCTTGAACTACCTAACCTCCTATCCTTCAATAAACTCACCATAGTCCATAAAGTCATCCACCAACCAGACAATCTCCCTGCTCTAACAAGCCTAGTGCTGCCCACCTGCAATGCCAGACCTCTCAGATCAACAGGTAAACTACTGTTACAAATTAACCGTTCCCATAACCATCATGGGGAATCGCTATACTCACACAAAATAGCCAAGCTATGGAACACACTTCCTCAACCCATCGCAAAAAACCCAAACTGCCATGAGTTCAAAAAACTCCTAAAATAATTCTTAGCATGCCTCAATCCAGGCTAATTGTAACCCTTTACTTCTCCTACCTACCTCAGTTCACTCAATCTTAAATCCCCTATACTCACCATCTCTCCTACTCAATCATCTGCCTGCCTCTTCATACATTTCCTCTTAACTAGGCAACCAGAAATAAAATCTATACTAAGCATCTACCTGTCTATTAACTTACCTTCTCTCCTGTAAATAAGAAACTCTCTACTAGAAACACTTGCTGTTGTCACTTCTCTGGCTCCTCAAGCCAGCAGCTGTCTTTCTGTTAAATAAAATCATATGCTTAAATGTATATTACAATGAAAATGTATACTAGCTTCCTAGCTATGCATGTATTTACCTGTAATAAGTTGCATTACTGAATTGTTTAGTGTTTTAAATAGAGGAGCTTTTCTCCCTTGGTCTCCACTGAAAACGGGCTCCTGGCCCAGTCGGACACTACCCGGTTAACAAATATAATAAATAAACAAATAAATAAATAAATAATTCTTTAAAATTGTTTAATCTGATATAGAAATGTCAGATGAGAAAGAGAAGCCTCATCCAAAATCTGGCTTCAAGAAATGTCTGGATTGTGGACAAAAAATGTCTGTCACTGACTGGCATGTTCAATGTGTTTATTGTCTGGGGGCTAAACACCTCCAAGACTCTTGTAGTATATGTCACTCCTCCTCCAGGCTACTTTTGGAGAGAAGGAGAAAATTAGTGGACAGGGGTTTACTTCAGCACCCTTTCTCCGAAGTGCTGGGTGACCAGGATGGTGCTAGTAGATCCTCAAAATATTTCAAATCCTCAGGTGACTCAAAAGCATCCAAAAAGACTAAAAAATGGAGGGTGTAGGGTCATCGGTTCCACTGTCCTTGGAGCCGAGTGTCCCTTCTGTTCGGAGCCAGCTCACAGTTTTGGAGCCAATCTCTGAGATTCCCTCATCTCCTCTGCTCCAGTCAGCACCTTTGGTGCACTCCTCGAAGTCTTCTGTCAGCCTCTCGGATATGGATATGGATCAGCTAGTGCAGAAGCTTCTACGGGCACCAGGCCTTGCTAAATTGTTGTCAGCACCGACAAAGGCGTCGGAGCCGAAGACCATTAACCCGGACTTGACTACTCCTCCTCCGAGCCATACTGGACTTTCAGAGCCGAAGGAGCCCTACCTGATAGTTGATGAACCTGTGGAGCTGAGACCTGCACCGGTGTTATCGGTTCCATCTACTCGGACGTCCTTGGTGCCGACCAGGGAATCTAGGAGCTGACACTCTCCTGTCGGGTCCGGGGAGGATAGTCATACCGATTTGTCGGTGCCGACTATTCCTCTCGGGGCTTCGGCACAGATGAGCTTGGCTCCTACCTCGGACTCGGAGCCCATGACCTCGGTGCAGGAGGATCGGACGGTCCCTTCGGAGCTGTCTACTCCTTCTCATCGGAGCCATGGTGCGTTCGATGCCATGAGGAGAGTTGTATCTCCAAAGGCATCATCAGCATCAGGTCTGGCTTCCTCCTTCCCTCAAGCACCTGTGTCCGCTCCTGCTTCTACCGGTCCACCCAAGCGTAGAGACCCCGAGCCTCAAGTAGTCCCACAGGGCGCCCCCTGGTCTTCTGAGACCTCCCCAGATCCCCCCACTGAGGAGGTACCCAGGAAGAGACTGTACAAGAGGAGGCACTTGGACCAGAAGCCTGGCTAAACATAACGTCCGATACCTGGGTACAAAGCATAATTTCCAGAGGGTATTTCATACCGTTCTCTTCCCCTCCCACTCCTTTAAACAGAATCCCAGATGTTCCACTCAGTCTCCGGGAACAAGCAACCACACAGGAGTCTTTGACATCTGACACTGACTTGGATGAATCAGAAGGGTCCCCTCGATCCCCCTCTGAGGATATCTCCTTTGCTGAGATATTAGAGATCCTTAATCAGCGGGGAGGGGCAGTTGTCAGTCCACAAGCCCTACTGAAGACGAGTCAGTGCTCTTGAAGGCTTTCGGGTCTCAACCTTCCACTTCTTGGGTGTCTCCGCCTTACGATGAGCTCATGGAGCTGATCTCTCGTAAGGCGTGAGAGTCTCCGGAAGCCACGGAACCTGTCCCTCAGAAGCCAAATAAGTTCATCTCTGCCCCAGTGGACAAAGCCTTTTTGACTAAGGGAGTGCCTGTTGATGCCATGGTGGTGGCTGCAGCCACCAAAAAGGAAACGTCTGCGACATCCTCATCTATCCATCCTCCTAACAGAGATTCTAGGATCATGGATAGATATGGGAAGCGCATGTTTAGTTCAGCGACTTTTTCCCTTCGATCACTGGACTATTTAACCCATTTTACAAGACTACAAAGAGTTCTCCTGAAAGAGCTAGGAGATACTCTCCAGGGTACAGTAGCTGCAGGGGTTGCCAACAAAGTTAACACACAGCTCGCTACCCTAAACTCGATTGTGAACTCATCCATGTGCCTCATATCTTGTGCAGCTGATGGTTCGAGTAGAGCCGCTAGTTCAGGCATTGCTCTGCGTAGACAAGTCTGGATGAGTCTCTGTTCCTTTGCGGAGCCTTTCAAGTCTTCCTTTATCAACACCCCATTTGATGGCTCATCCCTGTTTGGGCCCAAAGTGAAGGAAACTCTAACCAGATGTGAGCAGGAAGGCAAGACTCTATCTGCCGTTGGAGTCCGTTTTTCTACCCCTACTCGGCCCTATCCTAAGGGTTGAAAAATGTGGTTCCGAAAATCACAGGGAGCCTTTCAGGACACACATGGAGAAACCCCCTCTAGAGGCAGAGGAGGGGGTTATAATGGAAGACACCGCCCGCACGGCAGGGGGGGTCAACAACAGCAGGGTGACAGAGGCCATTTCTCTGGTCAGCCCTACAAGCGCTCCTGAAAGGAGACCCGGCTGTCTGGCTCTGGAGGCAGTCGGGGGTCGCTTATCTTTGTACCCAGAAGCCTGGCTAAACATAACGTCCGATACCTGGGTACAAAGCATCATTTCCAGAGGGTATTTCATACCGTTCTCTTCCCCTCCCACTCCTTTAAACAGAATCCCGGATGTTCCACTCAGTCTCCGGGAACAAGCAACCATAGAGGTCCGCAAGTTGCGAGAAAAAAGGAGTCATCCAGCCAGTCCCAGCAGACCAAGTTGGATTTGGAACTTACTCAAGATTCTTTTTGGTTTCAAAGAAAACAGGGAACTGGAGACCTATCTTGGACCTCAGCAGACTCAACCAATTTGTAAAGAAAAAGAGAAGTTTCCGAATGGTCACGCTTCAGGCCATTCTTCCCTTTCTAAGGAAAGGTGATTGGATGTGCTCCATCGATCTCAAGGATGCGTACTACCACATAAAGATGGACAGATGCTCCAGAAATCACCTGTGTTTCTGGCTGGGAGCCAATCACTACCAGTTTCGAGCCCTGCCCTTTGGTCTCACTACAGCCCCCAGAGTGTTCACCAAATGCATGGCAGTGGTCACGGCTCACCTGAAGCGTCTAGGATTCCAGGTGTTTTCATATCTAGACGATTGGCTCCTCACCGCTACCACCAGGCATCAATTGATTCAGGCAGTACAGTCTACTCTGACACTCTGCCACCACTTAGGTATTACAGTCAACTTCGAAAAGTCTGCATTGTCGCCATCGCAGCATACCATCTTTCTAGGAGCAGAGTTAAATACCTCAACCACCACTCTACGTCTTCCAGTTGAAAGGGTCTCACTTCTTCGTCAACACGTCAACTCATTGGTGTCAAAGAACAGAGCTACAGCTGCAGAGGTCTTGAAGGTACTAGGTTTGATGGCGGCAGCAATTCTAGCCATTCCACTCGCAAGGATGCATATGCGAATTCTTCAGTGGCTCCTGTTCACTCAATGGTCTTACCAGAAGTTACCAATGAACCATATGATTCTCATCACAAATTCTTGCAAGAGAGACCTTCAGTGGTGGTTGACGTCTCTTCATGCCGCAATAGGAAGACCCGTTGTGCTTCCCCCCCAGTAGCCACTGTGACCACGGATGCTTCTCTGATGGAGGGGGCATTTTCAGGGAAAGACTGCCCAAGGCACATGGACGGATCAAGAGTCACATGTACATATCAATGTTCTAGAGTTGAGAGCACTACATCTGGCGTTGCAGTACTTCCAGGACTCTTTTCCTCTAGGGACAATTGCAATTCAGACAGACAACATGTCAATGGTCTGGTACTTGAACAAACAGGGCGGAACCAAGTCTTACCCCCTTTGTCGAGAAGCCCTCAGGGTATGGCAATGGGCTGTGTCATCCCAGCGTTTTCTGTTAGCAACGCACATCCCGAGGAAATCCAACGTGATAGCGGACAAGCTGAGCAGGGCGATCCTGTTGCCTCATGAGTGGTCTCTCAACGAACACGTTGCGGACCTGATTTTCTACAAATGAGGCCAGCCTTGCTGCGACCTCTTTGCCAGTCACATCAATACCAAATGCAGAAGCTACTTTGCCCTGATACCACCTCCGGGACATCCCCCGAGAGACGCACTCATACACGATTGGCCTCCGGGTCTCCTATATGCATTCCCACCTATTCCATGTATACCCAGGTTTTTACAGAAAGCAAAATCACTGGAAGGACTGTTATCCTCATAGCACCCCATTGGCCTCGACAGATTTGGTTCCCTTTCCTTCGCCATCATCTGCTGGGGGATCCATGGATCCTGGACCCAGTTTCAGGCCTCCTGACACACCCGTCAGGGGACCTCCATCCTTCATTGCAGTCTCTAAAGCTGACTGCTTGGCTGATCCACTTCCCCAAATAGCCAGGCTTCATTCACTCTCAGATGACACAAGACAGATTCTATTGTCTTCTCATAAGCTATCCACCAGAAAACTATATCGCAGTAAGTGGAAACTGTTCTCAGTTTGGGCCAGTATACAAAAAATTTACCCTTTCCAAGCTCCTCTGATGTCCATTTTAGAGTTTTTGACAATGATTTTTAAGGAAGGAGCAGCAGCTGCAACAGTTCGGGTTCAGTTAGCCTCCATATCAAATTTCCACCTTGGATTCGATGGGTTAAATATTATGGCCCATAAGTTATCTAAGGTTTTTCTTAAAGATGTTTTTCACATGAGACCTCCTGTCAAAATCCCTTATTCTCCCTGGAATTTGAATTTTATGCTGTCTCAAATAATTCTCCCCCCCCCCCCTTCGAACCAGCATCATCTTGTGATCTCAAATTTTTGTCCTGGAAAACTATTTTTCTAGTGGCCATTACTTCTGCCCGCAGAGTGTCAGAACTTCAAGCATTATCTATCAGACCTCCTTACATGATTTTCCATGCTGATAGAGTATCTCTCAGAACAAACCCCTCCTTTTTGCCTAAAGTCTGTTCAGAGGCAAGTATTAGTCAGGTCATTGAGTTGCCAGTCTTTTTTCCCTCAATCATTCCAACAAATTGGAATACATGCTGCACAAACTTGACGTACATAGACAGCTCAGTTTACCTTGATAGAACTAAGGATATTAGAACATCAGATCAACTCTTTGTATCCTATTCGGAGGCCAGAAAAGGTAGACCAGTGGCTAAGACAACCCTTTCAAAATGATTATCGGATTGTATCTCATTTGTTCATGCAAATGCTAACATACCTTTGCCACACAAAGCAAAGGCAAATTGCCCCTTGACAACATTTGTGCTGCAGCCACTTGATCTAAGCCTCATACCTTTATCACTCATTACAAATAGATAAGGCTTCCAGGGACAGGTCTTCTTTTGGTTCCACGGTCTTGAAAAATGTACTCCCGTGAGCCACCCAGGATTGCGGGTGCTAGGGACGCTACCCATCAGTGAGAATAAACGGCGAGATTTAACAACTTCACATAAAGAAGTTATGTACTCACCAAAATGTTCCATGTGAGTTGTTTATCTCGCCTTTATTCTCACGTCCTTCCCTCCATCCCCCTCCTGGCTGACAGTTGACCTAGAGGCTATTATCATCCTGGTTGTTCAATACTTCTTCCTTCTTGGGGAGTGCTCCCCTTACAGGGGTATATATACACGCAGCAAACAAGATCTGAGGTAATTCCAACAGTGCATCATGGAATAAGGGGCTTGTTCTCGAGCTACTGGCAAACCATGAGAATAAAGGCGAGATAAACTCACATGGAATGTTATGGTGAGTACATAACTTCTTTATACCAATTCACAAAAACTTCAAACAATATTTAAAGGAGAACCTCACCTAAAAACTGAAAAAAACTTGCGTTTTTCAGAAAATCTTAAACTTTTCTGCATTCCTAAAGTCTCCATATCAAAGTAAATGGTTACTGTTATTTTCTAATTTGTTATACCCCAAAGTGATCTGAAGGATGCTGCCATGGCTAGCATTATTTTGTTTGGTTTACTATCAGTATTTTGAAACACACTCCTGTGAGTGATTGTTTCAACAAAATATAATGTCGAAATTCAGCAAATGTCGAACTTACAACTTTGACTTTTGGTTTTCCAGATTCCGAATTCGATGTAATTCAAAAAACTAGAAGGTAACATAACACCCTCACGCTGTTAGCATGCATGTTACCAAAGTAACTGCATCCTAACAGCAAATTTTGAATATTATATATACCAACTCTGAGATCACACGATAGTCAGGGTGGAGGTCCCTATTTTCCCCTCTTCTCCTAGCACATGCTCTGTTGACAGGGCTGTAGCCTCCCTTGTTTTGAGGTCAAGAAAGCTCTGATTTTTAGGACACCTTATATTTACTTTTATACCCGCTCAGTGTGTAGCTCCAGTGAATAGACAGGCATATGGAAGGTGCCCTGAAGCTTTGGAGGCTGACTGGATATCCGATCCTTAGTAAGATACATCCCATATAGCTATGGCTACTGCAGCAGTGATCTATCTGCACATCTACTGTTATGGTAAGTTTACCGACACGACTGTACTTTCTGTACTCTCAGCAAGCTAATTAAAATGTTTCTGCAAGTTCAGTTTAGTTACTGGAGATGTAATTCAGGAAAAAAGGCAGGAATGTGAAGAGCTAGTAGAGATTAAAATAAGGTATACAACAAATGTTGGCCTATATATTAGGGCAGGAATTTCAAATAGAAAATGAATTATGTTTTTAAGTTGGCAACTAGGTCTTGATGAACCAATGTACCATCAGGCATTGTGCATGCTAGTGGGTGAAAAATAATTACAGGGCAATGAAAATCAAAAAGAATAAACGTGAAATAAAAGAGATATTAGCTTTAATAGAGTAACTAAAAGGTAGGTAAGAGAAAAAAGATGCACAAGCCTAGATAAGATGTTTAGAAACTATGGAATCAGCACACTCATTCACTACAAAACAAAACAGGACTGTTTGCAGACTGATGTGACACATTTGGAATAGGAATTCAGTATGATAGTTATAATGAGGAGAGAATGCAATTAATTGATAAATAGAGAATCTTGATTGGAATGTAAATTGGGTGTTGTCAGTCTTAAAACAAACTTGTTATCCTTGTATCTGGGCTAGACAGGCTACATATGGATAACAGTTTGCAAATGGTTTAAAATATTCTTCTGAAGATTGGCTTCTAGAGATTAGTGTATAAGTGTACCATGTGTGAGGAGTGCAGTGCATGTTAATTTTACTTTTTTGTCTCTGTTAGTACAGTCTTCTACATTAAAAAAGAGGGTAGTTAAAAATGCTTAGAGGGGGAATTGATGTGAATGCTCTTCCTGGAGCCTCAGGCCTTGACAGGATACTTTCAGAAGGCTAAGGAAATGGAGAGCAGATTTTGGTCACACCCTCCCTGTTACAGACAAGTCCATTGCAGAAGCAGCCCTCCAGCCCTGTGTATTGTGACCTCATCCTGATCTAGTTACAGTTCAGGTTTGCATCTGTACCTGTGTTTTGCAGATAGCAACGGGCTGAAGAAGGTGTAATCCTGATTACTACCTTGTGGGTGTGTCCCAGGATGCAGGAACTGCCCATCCATTGTTCAGGCAGCCAGATCATGCCTAATACCATCCTAGTTTTGAGATTGGTCCCCTAATCTAGCTTTCATTTAATGGTAGCACATGAGACTGAAGGCTGTTTTTCAGTGGCTTCCCCCAGGTTCAGCAGTTTCAGTGTCATAGATTAAAGAAGGGTCTAACAAGTCTTTGGCTGCAGAATCCATTGTTCAGGTCTTTGATTTCAGACTTTTTTTATACGTTTGGTGAGACCTGTCCTTAAAGTTGTGAGATTTCATCCTCAGAGAGCATGGCCTGATGCTTGCACTGGGCCTTGGGTGGTTCTTTCAAGTCTTTAAAACTCCATAAGCATACATATGCTAATGGAGGTTTAGAGTGCTTGCTGTCCATTGCCCAGCACATGGCTTCCACCCTCCACATAAATGACTTCCATATATGCCAACCATGCTTATGGTACCAAAGGAGGAGCAGGTTTCTGTGAGAAATTGTGGTATTGAGATACCGTTATCAATAGGACAAAGGATACTGAGTCATCCCATCCCTGCTGCTCCCCATTGGATGATCCCTTTCTTTGAAGAAATCATGAAGCTCAGTCCACCATGGATTGGCATCTGGCCATCAACACCCCCTCCTCCCACACTGCCGCCCAAAAGATCTTTGCAAGTATCTGAGGAAGCATAAGGCAGAGCATTGGGTCATTCCCCATCAGGAGTCCTTTATTTAAGTTGCTCAGTGGGTATCCTGTAAGAACTCAGATTTTGCTGTTGTGCCCCCCATTAAAAAAGTGGATGCCTTCTATAATAATCTGGTTGAATGGATTGAGACTGTGGCCTGAAATCCTCAGGTGGACTCCTCTGTGTTCTGTATCTCACATAGGACTTGGATAGCCCACCACCTTGCTTAAGGGAAGGAGTATAAAGCCTTTGACAGACTAGACAAGAGTATTCACCACTATTACTGTATAACTTAGGGCCCTCAAATGTTTGTATCATCTGCCCAGATTCCAGTCCTTAGTAATACATTAGATATTAGAAGAGTTTTTTTGCCTTGCCTGAGTCTAGACTAAGGCTAAAGAAGGTGATGGAGTCTCTGTATAGTTTCCATAATAAACTGCCAGAAGGCCTCCTGTAACTTTTTGTGTCCTTTGTTATTGTTTACTAAACACTGAACACTCTGTATTGTCCTTAACCCATTTGTTCTCCAGTACTAAGTATCTCCATCACAGAGGCAAGAGCTGACAAGAAGGCTGTTTTCCAGACCCTCATTGGTATCCCAGCAATGAGGGCATTTCTGCTGAGACTCTGACCTTGCCTCTCATGGGTGACTTGAGGTTCATTGTGGTGGTCCTGTACCTACATGCATATGTGGGTTTCCTCTCATAAACTAATGAGGGCTGCTACTGTCACCAGCTTAAGATTGATAAGGTCATGTTCTTTCTGACACTCAGCAAGCCACTTGGATAATGGTTATTGGCTGACCCGAACTACCACTACCTCCTGTAAGATGAATGAGCTGGTGTCATCTACTCACTCCTGTCCGTCCTCACTAGGCTATTCCAGCACTTGTTCCACAATTCATATTCGTCTTCTGAGTCATTGTCATGGCTTTATTCTTCTATGCCACAGAGTGAGGCCAGGCCTGCTGTAACATTGATTGTACTAACATTGTGGTCAGCGGAGCTGACTAAGGCATGTCCGTGTGGTGGAGGGGTTTTTATAGGTTATCCTCTCTCAAGGAAGAACTCAGGTTTTCCACCCTGAATGCTACTCGTTAGGGGAGGTCTTATTCACCCTTCAAGGACTTGATAACATGCCATCATCTCTTTTGAAAACCTTTATTATCCGTCTTAATCCTCTTCCACTTGTAAATCAAGCCAGACACTGAAAGAAGCCTCTTACAGAGTGATGATGGCTCTGAAACATTATGCTGCAGTGTCACCTAGCTCATCCAAGATGGCAGAAATGCTGAACCAGCTGTTGCAGTAATAACTTTTGTTTATTTTTGTTTCTTAACTGGGTGAATAAACTGGTACCCTTTTTTAGCAACAGTCTCGACCATGAGGCACAAACAGAAACACAGACTTTTACAGTAATTGATATAAAAACACAAAAGCAATCAGTTGTGAATGTAAGCAATAAGTGCAAGATCAAAACAAGTGACAGCATAAACTGTGTACAATTTACAGAAGTTGCAAGTGGTATATGCAGAATAACATAGTTAAACTCTGTTTTTGGAGGCATTATTTTGTACACAGGGTACATTAAAGACAGAGGTAATGCACTTTTTTCAGGTTGTACATCTCTCATTTATGACTGTGTTTGGGGAGAGAGAGTGTGTGTGCGTGTGTGTGTATGTGCACGTGCGTTTGGGGGAGGCAGGCAGTTCTCCAGGTTTGACTCGACTTAGAGAATGGCAAACAAAGTCCTACAGCTTTTACGCCCTCACCAGAAAGGATAATTCTCAGAAACTAAGACACCCCTGCAGAGCTGTTAGGAATGGCCCAGACTGTACTCTAAGGAGATATAGAAACTGTCCTACTTTTGGAACAGAGTCTGGAGTTGTATTCTCACTTTTTATTGGTTGTGAAAGGGAAAGTAAAGCACTCTTAACTTGCACCTCACCTACCTCATTGAGCACATCCTGTATTTGTTTCTAAATAGTGAATTTCCAGGCTGTCGTGCTTCTCCTCCCACACTGCACCGGATGATGCCATTAGACATAAATGACTTTCAGTAAATTAGAAGCTGGAGTTCCCGAGAATAGTTGTCTTTGTTTCACTCTGAGCAGGTATCTCTTTTATTGCACAGTGCTGTTGTTTGATCTTTGCATCTGGAATGCTTGCCAGGGTGTTGGCCATGGTGACTGCAGCCTTACTGGTAAAGGAACTGTTATGTGTTCCCTACCTGGAGACCCATCTGTTGGTGACATGTCTGGGGTGGACACTTTGTGGCTTTAGTCTTTAGGGGTAACCATACACAAGGGGAATTCTTCTCCAGTCCTATTTCAGAAGATTGCCTTTATATCTGTGTATAACTGGATTTTCTCCAGATTTAGTCATTTGTTCCTTTGATCAGGGATCAGGAGGTCATGAACTTGGCATCTGGATTCAGCTTCAGCGTCTAGGCTTTAGACCTTCCAGCACTTTCTGTGTTTGATGGAAACTGCAGTCTTCATTGTGGCGCATGTACACTTGAGAATGTAGGTGTTGTGGAGGAGAATGCAGTGTAGTGGCTGCAGAATCACTACCCAGTCATGGATCTTCTCCTGATGCCTGATCACTGTTACCAGGTAGTGGAATGGTAGACTGTCCCCACCAACCTTCAAGCAAATTATCCTTTCCTGCATCTGAGCATGTCATAGTTCTTGCATCTTGTGCTCCAGTGGGGTCAGGGTTGCCAGATTTATGAAAGGCAAGGTAGGGATAAAAAAAAAGGTCCTTCTAAAAAAATAAATAAATAAATAAAATAAAAAAAATTATTTCATGCCGAACTGCCCGCTGTTTCCCATTAAACAGAAGTGGCTCAGCTTTGCAATTTATGACTGACTCGTATGCCAGTGTACAAGCCAATCAGAAATCGCAAAGCAGAGCCTCTGTTCAGTGCGGAACAGCGGGCTGTTTTTGCTGGGATTTTAAGACGCAGCAACGGATTGGGTTGCTGATCTCGGGACAGTCCCGCTCAGATAGGGACCTGTGGCAACCCCAAGTGGGGTGCTCACCTTGGCTTCTCCATGTTTCAGGGGAAGTGGTCCCTGTTGGAGAGTGAACTTCAGTCTTTCAGAACTAGTAGAATTGCATGCAGCTCTAAATGGATGATGTGACGTGAAAACTGCTTCTAGAACATCTCTTGATCAGGTCTGGCACTTAAGCAAGGACACATTTGATCATGCCCCTTTTGCAGAGAGGTGATGAATATCTGGCAGTTAGCCACAAACAAAATTATCTCTCCCTAGGCAGTTAACATTCTGTGAGAAGAATGTAGTGTTTGACTCCATGACCTACTGCCCTGGTTTTCTTCTCATGTTCTGGATTCAAGAATCATGCCTGGTACAAATCTTCCAGAAGTGAGGCACTTCACATATCAACCTTTTTTACTACCAAAGAGAATGCCCCCTGTTCTCCTTCTTGCAGCCAGACAAGGAGGAGATGCTTGTTGTGCGTCACTTTTGAAGAAATAGCCATTTGAATTTTCTGTCATAGATGTCCTTGGCCGACCTGAATACAAGAGACTTGATAACTTTCCCTTGGGGACTGTTGGATGCCCTCCCATCTGAAGTCAGATCAGCCTATGGTAAAGAACTATCAGCTGGCACCATTACCTCAGTTCTGTCTTGCAGCTGCACCCCCTAACAGCCAGTGTCATCAGTACATTCATCAGACTGAAACCAGAGACAAAGGGGCAAAGAATAAGTGCCCCGTTTGGGAACATTTTACTATTTTGGTATTACTTGTTATTAGATGTTGGTAGAATCTAGTGTTTGTCTTGGGTGGTAAATAAGTATCCCTCCAGGACTTCCTCTCTATCTGTTTGTTTTGCCTGGGCCCAGACCATCAATGTGCTTTATGTAATATTTCAACTATTAAGTGAAAGTCCGAGTCCTTACAGGAAACATTTAGAAAAAGAAAAGGATAGCTAGCTTTGGTGACTTTCACATGCCATGGTGTCTGTCAGCCCTGCTGCTGATCTCCATTACCAAACGAAGGAGAGGCATATGAAAGTAGTTAGGGAGTCTGACGGCAGCATCTCTTTTGGGGGGGGGGGTCCCCTCATGCTTGAGACTGTTGAAGGAGAAGAGACATTTTTGTAGCTCCTTCCAATAACTGCTGCTGAGATCTCTGGTGAGTCCAATAGACAGTCCACTATGTCATCATCCCCACTCCCACTTACAGACTTTCAAGTTGAAGGGCAGTATTTTCTGCAGTAGTGCCTAAGAAGAGATCTCAGCAGGCAAGATTCAGGCCATTGTCACCCACACACAGCCTACACCAGTCTCTTCAATGAAATGCCCAAGGTTATGTCCAAGTAAAGAATAAGGCTGTTTTCAGACTGCATCGACCTATGCCTCTTGATCCTCAGCCCTCCCCCCAGGCCTTACCCACAGAACCTAGTCAGGTTAGCTGAGGATCTAATAAAGTTTGTGAGATCCAGACAGCTGGACTCTGATAGAGAACCTACTCCAGGAACGTCTGTTAAAAAAATATATTTTTATCACCAGGAGTTCTCAGACTCCTATGACTTAAATGAACTAGCATATGTCGACCACATTTCTACTGGGTCATATGCCAACTCTGAGTCCGAAGTCACTGTGACTTCAGCCTCACCACCTGAGGACTTGTCATGTGGGAGGACTCTGTAAGATGAGTCTTTTAGCTGGGTAGCTCAAGAAGAGGACAAGGAAGTTTTTTGAACTGCTTGAGCATAAGCCCCTGTCTGTTCCTTCATCTCTAGCGGTATTGGGTAGTGATCTACAACAAATTTCCCTGCTGCCTGACAAATTCTATAGAGTTGTGAACACTCGTACCTGTACAGGAACTCTGCAGCGCATCATGAGGTGGTCTTCTCAGGGTCCAAGGGAGTCGAGGACTGCACCTCTAAAAATCCTTTACCAAATGATAAGAAGAGTAAAGCTCTCAACAGATTTGCTAAGATAGCCTATACTTCAGATACCCTGATCATGAGAGCGTTAAACTATCAGTTCCTTGTCAGTAAATTTTTTAAATATTACATGATAATTATAAGAATCAGTCAAAGGAGATTAGAAAATATTGATAAGAGAGACTGGAAAGACAACTTATAAAGGAACAGTTGAAGGACATTTGTATGGCTCCCAAGTATGCAGCAAAGACCAGAAGGTTTAGGATTTTTGCTTAGAAGTGTTTGCATAGGTAAACACTTAACTCTTGCCTCTTTCTTTCCCAGATAAATTCCAACTTTTTATTATTGTCCACAATTTCTCCTCTAGTTGATAAAAATGTGCCTGACCTGTCTATAAAATTAAAGAGACTATAAAGTTTTCAATGCCTTTATCTTTCTCTCCATATCCATAAACAGGAGCTTCCAGTTTCTCAGTTTTTGTATTATGTTTTGATCTAGTGTTGTCTATTTTTATTTGTTTCAAACATATGGGCTGTCAGATCTGACCTCAGCACCAACTTTAAAACTTCTTCAGATCTAGAGCTCTTACTTATCCCCTACCCTACTACTCCCTAGACTCCACCTTAGTAACTCGTATCTCATTTGCCACTCAAAGATAACAGATGTGCAAGAGAGGTCTCCATTCTGCGTGCTGTATTTTTTTTGGATTAAAGCTACTTTTCCTCCTACTGAGAGTTTTTTTTCTGTTTTTTTTTGCATTTGACACCCTTCCTTGGACTTTTGGCTGTGATAAAGCATAGTATCAGTATTGGCTGTTAGTTTGCTTAGGCATTTAAGGTTTCTCTGTCCTTTGTCTTCCTAGTTGTTTATTTAAAAAAAAAAAAAAAAGGTTTGTTTGCTCTCTGTTTAGAATAGGACTGGTGTCTTAAGCGTAACATTCAGTTTTTCCATACGTTCTCCTTGCCATGTCTAAATCTTCAGGTTTTAAAAAGTGTTTGAAGTGTGGGCACAAACTCCCGTCGCAGAAGCCCCACTCCAAGTCTGTATATTGTTTGGACACCACACATCTGAATGTGAACTGTCAGTCCCTGTATTGCCAAAGCCCTTAAGATGAGAAGGGACAAGCCTGATGTTCTTCATTCCACATTGCTGCAGTCCTAACTATTGGGTAGTCCGCTGTCCAGTCGGCCCGAATACCAAAGTATATGGCTGACGTCGGTCAGGGCGCATTAGACTGACGTCAGTACGTCAGGGTACTAATGCGCATGACCGACGTCATATCCTCAGTCTTTTTTGCCGCATGGTCCGATGCAGAAGCAATTTTGCGAGTGCAGGTTGGCGTTCTGAAAGTTTCTGAAGCCAGAGTTTCAGACCGAATCAAAGTTGGCTAAGTACCCCGTTGGGGAATATTTTGGTTTTTTCTTGCCTCAGTATTTAACCGGATGTCAGAAAAAGTGAATAACTGTATTTCTTGTGGGAAACAGATACCTCATAGGGATTACCATACTTTGTGTATACCTTGTTTAGGGCCTGAGCACGACGTTGTTGGATGCCGCTCTTGTGCTAGATTTAACAAACGCACTATTAAGAGACGGTTAGACTGTGCCAGGTTAGTGTTTGGGAAGCGTTGTAATTATAAAATGCCGCCGGATGCTCCGGCCGCTTCGCTAAAACGCAAGGACAAAACAGCAAAGCCTAGAGTGGAAGAACCGACAGTCCCAGACGCCGGTTCTTTAGAGGGCTCAGTGGAGCCGGAGGTTTTGCCAGGTGTTTCTTTGGAGTCTCAGGAGAGACTTTACTGTTACAGGATGTATCCTCTCAGGAAGTAGGCCAGGCTGAGGGGGCTTCTCAGGTGGCTGTTCTTCCCTCTCTTCCTAAGGTGGTCAGAGCCTCCCTTCTGTTTCCAAGGCTGCTTTGAGGGGCAGGCCGAGTTTTGCTTCAGTGGGGGTTTCTCCTAGTGCTTCAGGGTCTTTGCCTAAGAAACATATGCTTAAAATGGCAGAGGATTTGATTACTATGATAAGGGGTTCTATGCCCCCTCCTGATAAGAGGCCTAGGGTGGAACCTGAGTTTGAGAGTTTTGAGCATTGCTCGGAGGCTTCTGAGTCTTCGGCTGAAGACTTGCAGGAGTACCCTCCTTATTCTGATTCTGATGTGGATGATTCTACTCCTTCAGCTTCCCCTCCTGAGGATTTTTCATTTTCAGAGACTCTGCATTCCATGAGGGAGCATTTTAAATGGGAAGGTCAAGATTTCTCTGATTCCAGGAAAAGGCTTAGGGAATTCTTGTTTTTACCCCAACATAGGCCTTTAGCTATACCTCCGGTTTTGAATGTGGTGGAAGATGTTTTTGCAGAGGCTTCCCTGAATCCTGATTCTTTGCCTCCTGCCCCAGTTAAACCGGATAGGTATTATAGGGTGCCTGAAGCTCATAAGTATCTTTTTAAGAGTCCTAGGGCAGACCCGGAAACTGTTTCTCAGGGGCCTAAAGGTGTGAAGGCCTCAGTTGTTAAAAATCCTGTCCCTCCTGATAAAGAGGCAAGGGCTTTGGATAGATGGGGAAAGAAAGTGTATACTTCTTCCACGTTAGCCATGAGGGCGTTGAATTGTCAGTTTCACATGTTAAAATATCAGAATTATCTTCTTTCACAGTTGAAATCTAAGGTGGATGCTCTGGAAGGTATTGAGTGTAAAGAGTTGCAGGATTTAGTTCATGTGTCGGAACAGGTGGGTAAACATTCCTTGCAATGTGGTTTTGATGCTGTGCAGGCCTCCTCCAGGGTGGCTGCCACTGGTTCTGTTCTTCGAGGCACGCCTGGTTGAGAGATCAGAATTTAGCTGAGCATGTTAAGACACGGATTTTGGATGCTCCTTGCAGTCTGATGTGTTGTTTGGTTCGCCTGTAGAAGCAGTTTTGAAGAAAATGGAGGACAAGGCTAAGTCTATGAAAACTGTTAAAGACTTTTTGCAGGTGCAGCCTCCAAGTTCAGTAGAAATTGGCCTGCTAAGGGATGGACTTATCCTGCTTATGATTCCCAGTCTAGGGGTAGGTCTAGACGTGGTAGGGGCAGAGCTCAGGGTTCTTTTAGGCCTAGAACAGGGAGTTCCCCTGCTCAGACTTCTGGTGAGGGCAGGGGTCAGTCCTTTCGTAAGCAGACCCAATGACCTGCCTTTTCAGCTGCCAGTTCATTCTCGCCTGGCAGCACCGTTGGGAGGAAGACTGTCTCTTTTCAAAGAAAATTGGGATTTAATTACCCAAGACAGATGGGTTCTGGATATCATTCACCACGGTTACAGGTTTTATTTCCATACCTTGCCTCCTTTCAAAGGCATGCCAGACATTCCTCCTCTACAAAGACAAGAGGCTCACAAGCAAATTTCTCAGTTACTCCAAATAGGGGCCATTCAGCGGTTCCTGTGCCAGAAAGGGGCCTAGGATTTTATTCTCGCCTGTTCCTAGTACCAAGAAGGGGAACACGTGGAGACCAATTTTGGATTTATCTATCCTCAACACTTATCTGGACATTCCCAAGTTCAAAATGTTGACGTTACAACAGCTTTTACCTCTGCTGGGCAAAGATCACTGGATGGTAACTTTAGATCTCAAGGAAGCTTACCTTCATGTGCCTATAAGACTAAGTTGCAGAAAGTATCTGCTTTCGAGCTGGAAATTCTCATTATCAGTTCTCTGCATTGCCCTTGGGCTTATCTACTGCCCAGAGTATTCACAAAGGTTCTGGCTCCAGTGATAGCTTACTTCAGGCTAAAAGGAATTCAAATCTATCCTTACTTGGACGATTGCCTGATTCTGGCTCAAGAAAAGGAAGACCTTCTACAGCATTTGGAATATGTCATAGCAGTGCTAAGATGCCTAGGGTATTCTGTGAACGAAATAAAGTCCAGTCTAGTACCCTCTCAAGACATGTGCTTTCTGGGTGTGAGACTGAATACAGCAGCCCAGATGGCCTTTTTAACCCCGGACAAACAAAAGAATCTTTCCAGTTATTTCCATCAACTATCTCTTCAGTCCGGGCTGACTGCAAGGACAGTCCTTCAAGCCTTAGGGTTCATGGCATCTTGTATTCTGGTGCTTCCCAATGCCAAACTGCATATGAGGAAGCTACAATGGTATCTCAAAAATGTATGGACACAGCACTGCCAGGATTTGGACACTGTCATTCAAATAATACCTTGCATTCAAAAGGAATTTTTGTGGTGGGCTCAGGAATGTCACCTAAACAAGGGACTCTCTGTGACCCGGCCAGAGGCGAGTCAAATTCTAACGACAGATGCCTCAGACATTGCTTGGGGAGCTCATCTAAATGGAAAGTGGATACAAGACAAGTGGCCCGCCAGACTACAGCATCTACATATCAACATGAAGGAGATGTTAGCAGTCCAGTTTGCATTAATGGCTTTCAAGGAGTTACTTCTTCCAGGGCAGGTGTTGATTCTAACAGACAACACAACTGTCATGTGGTACATCAACAAACAAGGGGAACACATTCTTACCCATTGTGCAGGCAAGCAATGATTTTATGGGAGACTGCGCTCAGCTTGCAACTAACTCTTCAGGCAAGGTTTCTGCCGGAGCACAGAACTCCTTAGCAGATGTGTTAAGCAGACAAATCATGGATCCCCACGAGTGGAAACTGGATCTTCATGTATTTCAAAAGTTGACAGTGTCCTGGGGAACTCCAGACATAGATCTGTTCGCTTCTCCACTAAACCACCAGCTGCCAAAGTTTTGCACAAAGAGGTTTCATCACACAGCTTGGAAAGTGGATGCTCTTTCTTTCAGTTGGAAAAATCTTCATGTGTATGCTTTCCACCTCTGCCTCTTCTTCCAAAGGTGCTTCTAAAGGTCAGACAAGACAAGCCAAGGATGATTTTAATAGCTCCAGATTGGCCTCGGCAGCACTGGTACCCGTTACTGAGGAGTCTGGTAAAGAAGCCTCCATGGCCTTTACCCTTGATTCCACATCTGTTGTCTCAGAAGGACGGTCGTCTGCTCAATGTCAAGCTTCACTCTCTTCATCTAACAGCCTGGCATATAATGTTTTGAAAGACAGCAGGTCTCAACTTCCTCAACAAGTTTTAAATGTGATTATGGAAGCCAGAAGACCTAGTACAAGGAAAGTGTACGCAGAAAAATGGAAGAGATTTTTATTTTGGACTGCAGCAAAGAATTTGGAGATTTCAGAGCCTAATTTGAGTGTGGCTCTTCAATATCTTACTGAGTTATTGGACAAAGGTTTGTCTTTCTCTTCCATTAAGATTCATGCTGCAGCAATTTCAGCTCACTATGATTGTGACCCACCATTGTTTTCACATCCTTTGTTCAAGCAATTTCTTAGAGGGGCAAAGAATATAAGACCCCCACGTAGAGCTCCTACTCCTGCTTGGGATCTCAATTTTGTGTTGGAGAAACTTACTCTACAACCTTTTGAGCCTGCAGCTACTGCTGAACTGAAATACTTGTCATGGAAGACTGCTTTTTGTTGGCCATTACTTCTGCAAGAAGGGTTTCTGAGTTACAGGCCCTTATGGCGGTTGAGCTTTTTGATTTTTCATAAGGATAGGGTATCATTACGTACTAATCCTTCCTTTATGCCTAAAGTGGTTTCTAGTGTGGCTTTAAACCAAACTATTCATTTGCCTACGTTTTATGCAGATCCCCAAAATAAAGGGGAAAAGATTTTGCATACTTTAGATGTACACAGGCAATTGCGTTATTATTTGAGCAGGACTAAGGATTTTAGGCAGTCTCAGCAGTTGTTTGTTTCTTTTGCTTTGAGTTCTCAGGGCAAGCCTGTGTCAAAACAAACTATTTCTAGATGGATTGGGTGTTGCATTACATTTTGTTATTCCCATCATGGCAAGGAGATTCCAGCTGGGATTAGGCCTCATTCCACTAGGGCTACTGCCACTTCAACAGCATTTCTGAGGGGTGGCAACTAAGGATATTTTGGAGGCAGCTACTTGGAGTTCAGTGCATACTTTCTCTAAGCATTATCACCTTCCTCTCTACTCTAAGTCTAGGGCTGGTTTTGCCACAGCTATTTTGCAGGGCATGTTGTCAGTTCCTGCTTCCTTATGATTTGCCAGCCTCCCTTACCTCTGCTTTGGGATTCTACCCAATAGTTAGGACTGCAGCAATGTGGAATGAAGAACATAGTACAGTTTTGTACCTACCATAAATGTAGATGTTCGAGGATCCACATTGCTGCAGTCCAATTTACCCTCCCTCCTTCCCCTCTGTGTTTAGGGGTGGTTGTGTAGGTGAGGTTATATTCTGCTATTTTTGTATATTTTGTATATATATATATATTTTGGTGCAGGTATGTTGGGAGTTTTTGGTTTTTGGCCTTATCTTTTCAGGGTCTTCTGACATCTGGGGCAAGAAAAGACTGAGGATATGACGTCGGTCATGCGCATTAGTACCCTGACGTACTGACGTCAGTCTAATGCGCCCTGACCGACGTCAGACATATACTTTGGTATTCGGGCCGACTGGACAGCGGACTACCCAATAGTTAGGACTGCAGCAATGTGGATCCTCGAACATCTACATTTATGGTAGGTACAAAACTGTACTTTTTGAAGGGGCACCTTCCAGAAGAGTCAAGGTTTTACTCCTTCAACCTCTTCTGTGTCCACCTCCAAGAGAGAATGGCCTAAACATAAAGATTAGGGGCAGGAAAAGGGTGGAGTTGAACAAGGATAAGAGGGAGAAAGACAAGAGGAAATCCCCAACTAAATCTGCCGAAAATTGCTTCCCAGAGCCGAGACCTTCACTCGGGCCCCACCAGAAAGCTGCTCAAATATTGGATTTTACAACTCCTCTCTTTCAGCAAGAACCAGATATTCACTGGGACCAGTGAATCCTAGAGTGCATGCACTCCCTTATTCTCCAGGAAAGGAGATACTTCCAACTACCAGTGGTGGCTTCATCCACTCATTCATCTGGAAGTCTCATGGAACTGGATGTTAATAGGATAATGAGGAAGTTTTTGAGAACTCAAATCCAGTTTGAAGTTATCCCGGTACCATCCCCTGGAAAGGTGCATAGTTCTGGTCATTTTACTCCTAAACTGCTTGAATCCTCCTAATTTGGGTCTGATGTTATTGGATCCTGCTGGAACCTGAGCATCTTTGTCAGCACTGGAGTTGCTAATGACTTTGACGCCGACTTCTTTCCTGTCTTTCTCTACACTGATGCCAAGTAGAGCCTCAGAGCTGAGTTCCGGGGGAGGGGGAATCGACAGAGATTCTCAGAGCCGTCCCTCCCTCTTGAGGATTTGGCTGTAGAGAACTCAGATCAGAGACTGGCTTCGAGGCCTGGGATCACTGGTGTCAAGGATAACTTCAGTGCTGTTGGCAGCTTCAGCATTCAAGGTTTTTGAAAGGGTGTTGGCAAGCTTCAAAGAGAAGGCATCTCCAACCAGTACAGCTGCACCCAAACCCAAGTCAGGGTCTGCTTCCTTTCCTTATCATATTGTCGGACAGAGACAGCCAGTCTCAAGGACTGCTGAGGCGATCTGCTTTGTCAATTCCCCTTTCCAGTTCTGAGCCATTCACTATAGACACTGACTTAAGGAGGGGGGAGGGTTCCCCTCGCTCCCTCTCCAAGGATGTTACTTTTGGTGATATTCTCAGACCCTTCACCTAATGAGTCAGTGTTCTTGAACACCTCTGGTTGTGGACCAACATCATCCCGGGTTGTACCACCCATTGATCCCCTTATCGACCTTATGTCCCAATAGGCATGGGAGGTCCTTGATGTGGTGGAGCCCATCCCCAAATAAGTAGACTGCATCTTGGCTGTGCCTAAGGCCAGGAAACAATGGAGTAAGGGCCCACTAGTAGATGATCTAGCGGTAGCAGCAGCCACTAGCAATTAACTTTTGGAAGAGAGGTCCTCTATTCATCCTCCTAACAGTGTGTGTAGGGCAATGGACAGATTTGGGAAGCAGGCCTACAAATCAGTGACTTTCACCCTTAGATCCCTGAATTATTTGGCTCATTTAACCCAATTCCAGAGAGACTTGACCCAAGAGATCACCAAGTTTCCTCTTAGGGGTATTGCCTGCAGATGTTCAGAAAACAGTGGACTCCCAACTTACCACCCTGCAATCCTCCTCTAATGTGGCCATGCACTTGCACTCCAGTGTAGCTGATGACATGGAGAGCAGCAGGCACTGGCATCACCATGCACCGCCATACCTGGATGCTTCTTTGTAACTTTGCAGAAGGCTTTAAGTCATCCTTTGTAAATGCCTGTTATGATTGTTCAACATTATTTGCACCTAAGGTGAAAGACACACTCACCAGGAGCCAGAAGGATAATAAGACTCTCTCTGCAATGGGAGTTTGCTTCCCAACCCCACAAAGATTTTTCTCCAGGAACTAGAGATTGGGGAAAAAGGTGTGGTGCCATAAATCAGAGTTCCTACCATGAATCACAAAGTGCTAAACCTTCACATGGCAGAGGAGGAGGTAGTGCTAATGGATGACAATCCAGAGGCAGAGACAGACCACATAATCAGGGCTTTCATGGTCCTTTTCTCAAGAAAGTCTATCGGCACCCCTGAACGATTGCTTGACTGCTGCAGTCTGGAGGCAGTCAGGGGCGCCTATCTTTGTATTCTCAATCCTGGCACAGAATAACATCAGATTCCTGGGTGCTAAAGATAATATCCAGAGGCTATTCAATTTCATTTTCCCTTCCACCTCCGAAAAAGAGGAAAGTCTCCAATGTCCCACCCAGTCAGTGGGATTTAGCAGCCATAGAAATTGCAAAGCTGCCAGAAAGAGTCATCCAGCTAGTTCCCCACAACCAATTAGACTTCATTAGTACCAAAGGGAATGGGAGACCGCAGACCCAGTTTGAATCTCAGTCACCTAAACCAGTGTGTAAAACAGACAAAATTCTGGATGGTCACAGTTCAGCCCATTTTACCTCTCCTGAGGAAGGAAGATTGGATATGCTCTGTATATCTCCAGGATACCTACTATTATGTCAAAATAGCAAAGCACCTCAGGAGATTTCTGCCCTTCGACTGGGGACCGGCCGCTATCAGTTCTGGGCACTGCCAGTCAGTCTCACTACAGCCCCCAAGGTGTTCAACAAGATCATGATGGTGGTAGCAGCGCACCTGCATCTGCTGGGGATCCAAGTCTTCCTGTACCTAAGCGATTGGCTCCTAACTGCTACCTCCAAGCATCTACTGTTGTGACACCTGGACCAGGTGTTCCAGTTGTTACTGGACTTAGGAATAACTGTAAGCCTCCCAAAATGTCAATTAACTCCCAACACAGTGCATAGACTTTATAGGATCTAACTTAGATACCAGCCTGCAGATATTCAGTCTTCCTCAGCCGAGAGTTCTGTCACTTCGCCTGACATCTTTACAAGTACTGCATCACCCATCACCACCAGTGAGGTTAGTTCTGCGTCTATTAGGCCTCATGGCATCCACAGTAATAATGGTCCCACTAGCCAGATACTACATGAGAGTACTTCAGTGGACTTTAGCAGTACAATGGCCTCAATCCATCCACCCTTCATATTCAAAAATTTGAATTACTCAGGTCTACAAACAGCTCATCACTTGGTGGGTAATGTCCCCAACTGTAACTGAGGGTTGTCCTTATACAGAATCAACAATTACAGCAGTAATCACAGACACCTCCCTTCTGTGGTGTGGGGAACAGCACTTCGGAGGGAGGATGGTCCAAGGTACATGGTTGTCACTACAGGTCCGTCTTCACATCACTGTCTTGGATTTGAGGGTGGTTCTCCTAGCATTGCAGATATTTCAGGACCTCCTCACCAGAGCTGTGATTTCCATACAAATGGACAACGTGTCGGGGGTATGGTACATCAGCAAGCAAGGGGGAACTCATTCTTATCCTCTGTGTCAAGAGGCCGTGAGAGTTTGGCAATGGGAGATGTTTTCACAATGCTTTCTAAAAGGTACGCACATTATGGGGTTGTCCAGTGTACTAGCAGACAAATTGGGTTGAACTGTCCTGATGCCTCTCAAGTAGTCCCTCAATCCTACAGTGACACATTTAAGATTTAGTCTCTGGGACCAACCTTGTTGCAACCTTTTTGCATCTTATCTAAACAACAAATACATCAGGTGTTTTGCCTTGATCCCTCCACAGGGACAGTCACTTTGGGACACTGTAGTCCACACTTGGCCCTTGGGCCTCCCATATGCCTTCCCTCCCTTGCTCTAATGAACAAATTCATACAGAAAGCAAGACAGTGCAAGGCTAAAGTGATCCTCATTGCTCCCTTTTGGCCCCGACAGACAAGTTTGCCCAACCTATGGACTCTACTTGTACAGCTCTCTTGGATGTTGGATCATTATCCAAACCGGCTGAACCAACCATCTGGACTGCCTCTTCCAGATCAGAAGTTCGTGAAGTTAACCATATGGTTCCTCCAATTTTAAGCATAGCCCAGATGCCAGGCTTTTCCCCTGTGGTAGTCAGTATTCTTTTTGCTTCTCAGGAACTGTCTACTAGAAAAATTTATTAGAGTAAATGGAAGAGCTTTTCTGTCTGGGCCTTCTTTAAAGGCCAGGACCCCCTTTTCAGCCCCTGCTTCAGCTATACTAGAATTTTTATCTCATCTTTTTGATAAAGATTCCAGCTTTACCACTGTCAAGCTACAGTTGATGACAATTTCAAAATTTCATTTTTGACTTAGACATTTCAATTGCTTTGCTGAAAATTTCCAAAGATTTCCTGTAAGGCACCTTTCTGCTAAGACCTTCCATTAGAGACCCAGCACCTCCATGGGACATCACCATTACACTACAAGCTCTGAAGAAGTCTCCATTTTAACCTGCAACTACAGCAGACCTAAAATTTCTTACTTGGGGAACATTTTTCCTACTAGCAGTGAAATTAGCCAGATGAATCTTGGAGTTACAGGCTGTTTCATGTAACCCTTTGTATCTGGTGTTTCACAAAGATAGAGTTTCCCTTAGAACTAACATGTCCTTTATTCCTAAGGTGGCATCTGAAGTGAATCCAAATCCATCCATAAACTTGCCTGTGTTTTTCCCCAGATATTCAAACAAAGGGGAATACTTGTTGCATATATTAGATGTCCGCAGGCAGCAAAGATTCACTAGGAATATGGTACACAGCTCTGTGTCTCGCTGTAAACTGGGCACTTAATCCGCATCATGTTCCTCTTTTGATTCCAACATAATCAGGAGTGTCCTTCCTTGATGCCTCCTAGTTTGACAGCTCAGGATTCTGTCCCATATGTTTGAAACTGACAAAAATAGGTAAACAATGGATATGAAAGTTATGTACTTACTGCAACGTTAGATCCATGTCGTCTGATTTTCATCCAGTTCAATCTCCCTCCCCCTTCCAGATTGTCACCTATGGCTTTGAAGTGATTGTGTGGGCCTTATTCTCTGTCTGTGCACAGTCACGTGAGACTATATCCACTATTCCTCAACAAGTTGGGAATAACTTACTTAGGGGTTCCTTCGGTAGGATGGTTCTGATGTCACACTAAGAGGGGAGGCAAACTTGATTTTAGCAACTAAGGTGGAGTGCAGGGAGTTGTGGATAAAGGAGTCAGAGCTCTGGATCCAGAGAAGCTTCTAAGTAAGTGACAGTTCTGATCTTGTCAAATCCAGCAATCCATATGTCTGAACTGGACAAAAACCAGCCTGGATCTAACATTATGGTAAGTACATATCTTTCATTTTAGTCCCTTCCCACATGTCCTTAGCTGCCATAACAGAAGCCTTTTTTATCCATATTTCTAAATACTTCATCTTAATTGTGTCCCAAATTATGGGTATTGCTGATCCAGTTCATATGTGGGTACATAATTTGCAGCCATAGTCTTTGTCTTATCTTCATTAATTTTACATCCTTAAAAAAGGAGAAATTGTGTAAAAATGTTCCACAACACTACAGTGCCCTTTTTTGGATTTACCAAGTACAAAGTAATATCATCTGCAAATGAAGCCAATTTTTCTTCATTACTATACCAATTATATATTTTCAAATAAAGGGGAAAGAGAACAACACTGTCTGTCTGGTTCCTCTGTTCAAACATAACTCATCAGAGAGGAACCCTCCCACTTTAATTCTTGCCTGTGATCCTTCATATATCCTGGTAATTAACCTTATTACTGTATCAGGGAGTACAAATGCTTCCATTGCCCTACTCATAAAATCCCAGCTTATTCTGTTGAATTCTTTCTCTGCATCGGTACCTGCCAACAGCAGTGGTATTTTCGTACTTTCTACTTCCTTCTGGATCATCATTGTTTTATTAAGTTCTGTTAATGATGTCAAATGTTTGCCTCCCCTCCACAAAATCACTCTGATCCATAAGTATCAGTTTTGGCAAAACCTTTGCCATTCTTTTAGCTAGGGTAGATATAAACACTTTATCAGCATGGTTTAAAATTGAAATTGGTCTGCATGAAGCTGGGTCTGATGGATCTTTACCATCCTTAGGTAATGCAGTTACCACATCTTTATTCCAAGATGCTGGTGCTTCCCCTCTTTTCAAAATACTGTTAGACAAAATCTTTAAGATCTTTATCACTTTCAAACTTCCACAGGAATACCATCTGCTCCTATAAACTTTCCTGCAGCTTGATTATACATCACTGTTTTTACTTCATTCCCACCTATCCTGTTTGTTGTTGAGCCTCATCTACCTCTAACCTTGTAATTAAGTCTTATTTTCATTTGTGCTGTTTCTCTGCTTTGTATACATTTTCATAAAGATTCCGAAATATCTCTTAAACGTCTACAGGAGCTCTGTCTTTTTTTTTCTAGGCTCAATAAGTGTGGCAACAACCATGTCTGTGTACTGCTAAGTCACTGTGCTAAAAGTTGTGCTCTGGAGTTAACAAAAGTAGTTTAACTGCAGTCGTTTCTAAATTCAAACAGATTATCCAGATATTCCCTTATTTTCTGTTTAACCCTCTGCATTTGTATCTTCTCTTGATCTGTAAGATTTCCCTTATTCTGCCATACTTTAATCATTATCAGCCCCTGTGAGAAATTCCTATTACTTCTTAACCATATCTCTTTCTCTTTTATTTCGACCCTCTTTTTATACTATATTTTCATTTTATCCTACTCACTAGCTATAATTTCTGAAGATATTTTTGTTTTCTGAAATAACTCTCAAATGATTTCCACCACCCATTTGTTAAAATGTTGATCATATCGATCAGTGCTGCAATGGTCTTTACTCTTAGCTATATGGGTTATATCCTGCCAAGAATATATCAGCTGGCCAGCTTCCAAAGTTTCAGTGCGTTTTCCACATGTCTAGACTGTCAGGCAGCAGGAGCTGAGCTGACTAAAAGACAAAGTTTGGGCACCAAGTCCTTCAGAGTTTTACTGCCGCCGAAGAATATGCTTGGTTCCTCTGAGGATTTCAAGAGTCGATGGTCGGCTTGTGCTGTTCCTTTCCTAGGCAGATAAGTTCCTTTTGGGGAATTTTTTTTTTCATTTAGTAATTTTATTATTGATACTTACTTTTCATTAAAGTTACTTTAAAGCTAAGAGTTTGTGTTTTAACCGTCTGTCATGAGACTAGACTGTACTGATAAACAAGAGTGCTTCTTTTTCCTGTCACCGTTTTATCTATGGAAAATTGTGTTTATTTTACTTTGTGTGCTGGCAAAGTCTTTTAAAATGTGTTTACTGTGTTTGTTTGTGAAAAAGTGACTTTTAAAGACTTTCTGTTTTTACTGGCATTGTTTTCTCCAGGAAAGAATCTACATTTTTGGTTTGACCATGGAACAGTCTGTTGGTTCCACGGTCGGGCCTTCTTCCAGTCACAAAAATAAGTTAAGCCAATGCATTTGTCATCACAGCAGTCTAGCAGTTTGCCTCAGCCACAGATCAGTGACTCTCCTGTGGCCATTAGTTGTACCACAGACCACTCATCTTTTCTTCTGGATCCCTCTGGAGTAGCACCTATAACCATTATGAACCAGGGGTTAGCCACATCCTCTGTGACTTTCGGGGTCCCCGTAGTGGGCAAGGGAGAGCCAGTCTTGTCGGTCCTGGGAGAGGAAATAGGGAAGGCTTCCTTGTTTTGTCACAATGTTTTGCCCATCCCTGGGGAAGCTGCCGCTGCCATTAATATCACTGTTGGTCCCATTTTTCCTTCAAAAAGAAACAGAAATCTAAATATGTATCTACTTCTCCTCAAATTTCCTTAGACAGGAATAGTTTATTGAGTTTGGATCAGAGTTTAATTCAGGCTATTAACCATTTTTGTAGTTTCTGGTAAAAGAAAGATAAATGCCCCTTTCTTGAATAGATTCAGGATTCTGAATCTAGAAACGAGGATGAAGGGACAGATACAGGGTTTTCGGCTCAGACTTCTAATTCAGACTCAAAGGAGAGCTCAGTTTCTGACTCTCTCTGTAGGGGCTTCTGTTTGTGTTTGACTGTTTCTAGAATATGTCAGTGTTTTCAGTGGAAAAACACTGAGCTTTCTCGGTCCCTAAGGAAATACTGTGAGCTGTTACAGAAGGAATTTCCAGAACTTGCACCCATTTCTCCAGTCCTGTCAGCTTTGGAGGATGTGTGTGTTGCTGCCTGTAATCTTCCTGACAGTCAGCCAGATGCCCCTAAAAAGGCAGATAGGTTGTATAAAGCTCCTAAGTCTTTTTTATACACTTTTTCCAAGCCTGAACCAACAGCTATGGCTTTAGTTAATCCTCCTCCTGCTAAACACTTAGTTAATTCCAATCCTAGTATTTATAAGGGTGGGAAAAAAGTCTTTGTTTCTGCAACTTTAAATTTCAGAATTTTGAATTATCAGGCTCAGGCGTTAAGGTTTGTCCTGACTAATTTTGAAAATATTATTATTGTTTTGTCTGCAGTTTCTTCTTGGGAGGAAAAATCTGCTTTAAGTAATTTAATTTTTCTAGTGTGTTCAAGTCACTACTCACTGTTTACAATGCGTGTACGACTGTTGATGTTTCTTCAAGGGCTATGACCTCTGGTACTGTTTTGAGGAGGTTTGTATGGCTGCATTCTGTCAACCTCTCACATGGATAGAGATTTAGTTTTTGGCACCTCTGCTGCATAATTGAGAGGGTGGCCTAATGGTTAAGGTGTTTGCCTTACAAACACAGAGTGCAGGGTTTGAGTTTCACGAGGGATAATTGGCTAGGCTTAAAATGGCTCACAAGGGCAATTAGCCTAGTATGAACATATGAACCCTATGAAACAGTGTGATGAAAGAGCTGTGCTGCTACAGGGAATCTCCAGGATATTTCAGACTTCCCTTTTCAAATTTTCCAAGGGATTCTGTAACCCATCTAGTTTTGGTAAGAAAAAAAGTAAACCGTCTCAAAAAAATGCAAGTAAAGAGATGTGTAGGAAAAAAAAATGGCAAGGGGGTTCCAAGAAGAATTCTGGAAACTCCGAAAACCAAAGACAGTTGAATAAGTCAGAGTGACTGCTTAAGAGACTTTATCCCCCCCACCCTGACATCCCCTTTTTTAATTCCTGAAAGTTTGAATCTCCACTTTTCTGTTTGGCAGCAGATAGATCTGATGATGTCATTTTCATTCGTTCCTCAGCTGATGATTCAGCATCGGATCTGGCTCAGCTGCTTGTACTAGATTCATGGATCCAACTCTCGATCTCCTCCGTTACCCATAATGCCCCACAAACCTGATATTCCTCAGATTGAGTTTGCTGCTCCTAGTAGCAGTGGTTTGCTGTAATGCCAAAGAAAGAAAATGCTTGGAGACCAGTTCTGGATCTTTCCTTCCTAAATCTGTTTATGATAGTGTCCATATTCAAAATGATGTCACATTCAAAATGATGTCACTTACCCTTTGTTCCTCATTCAAGTGGTAACCCTAGATTTAAAAGATGCTTATTACATTCCTATTCCTTCAGATTTCAGGCATTACATACGATTTTGTGTATCTAGATCACATTATCAGTTCTGTGCTTACCCTTTGGACTATCCACTGCACCCAGAGTATTCATAAAGGGATAATTGGCTAGGCTTAAAGTGGCTCGCAAGGGCAGTTAGCTTAGTACTAATCTGTGAACCTATCTATGAACAATCAGCTGGCAGGATTCTGCTCCTAGACTCCATACAAGTAGGCCTGGAGGACAGATGTCTTTTTTACTTTGGCAGGAGCATTCCTGTATGGTTTTCCACCCTTTCCCACTAATATCCAGACTAGCTACTTCTGAAGATTCAAAGGAATCCCCCAAAATCATTATGGTGACTCTCTTCTGGCTAAGGCAACTGTAGTTCCCCTTCTTTTCGAAATGGCCAGAGGCAATTACCATAAGTTTCCTCACAGGCTAGATCTACTTACATGAGAAGAGGGGTGTTTCATACACCTTGACACCAATCATCTGTTAGGCACCTCACTGAGGACATGCAGCTGGTATTGACAGAGGCAAGAAGCCTGCCACTAGAAAATCATATATTAGCAAATGGAAATGTTTTTTTAGTTGGTGCCAACAACGTGACCAGCACTCATTCAGGGCTAGTTGTTCTCTGTTTTTACAATATTTGTATGGATTACTATTCTATTTCCTTTCTTACTTTTATATCAGTGCTCATTTATTGAACATTTCAGAATTTCTGCCCATGGATCATCATCTTTCAATGCATTCTGATGTCAAAATGTTATTAAAATCATTTTGCATAAGAGACCTCCAAGAAAACCAATGGTCCCACCATGGGATTTTAATTTTATGTAAAAGAAGATAAACTTACTCCGTTTGAAGCAGCTAACCTGGCTGACTTGAGGTTCTTAGCATAGAAAATAGGTGTATTTATTGTTTGACCTCTGCAAGACGGATATCTGAATTGCAGGGTATTATGGTGAGTCAACTCTATCGTTTTCCACAGAGAGAGGGTTTCTTTGAGAACTGATCCATCTTTTATGCCTAAATTGGTATCCAAGTTTTCTTCAAACCATGCTATTCATTTCCCCATTTTCATTGTTGTAGCCAAACATGGGATGGCCACTGACAACTTGGGTACTATCTTGACAAAACTAAATCTTTCAAATCTTCAGCTCAATTGTTAATTTCTTGTGAAGGCAAGAAAAGACGACCTGTGCCAAAACAGACTATTTCCATTTGGTTGTGTAAGATCATTACATTTGTTATATTCACCACCACAAAACTATTCTAGGCAGGGTCAAGGCCCATTCTGCCAGGACCTTGGCTTCATCTATGGCTGTCTAGAAAAGATTGGATTCTAAAAGCTGCATCCTGTACAGAGGACCAGGTTGCAGCTTCTAGAAGTATTCTAGAAGCTGCAACCTGGTCCTCAGTACATACTTTTGTAAAGCACTATAAGCATGATTCCTTCTCTAGGTCTAGATCAGGCTTTACAAGGACTATTCTCCAGCTGTTCCTGGGCTGTTCATCTTCCATTTTCCAGTTGTAGTAAGCTAGGGTAATTTACCCGTATATCTAAGACTACTGCAGCAGTGATCAATATGATGAGCATAATGCAGTTTTCTAAGTAATTTTACTATAATAGTAGATGTTCGAATGTAGCCGTTCCTTCACTGCATCTTCATTGTTTTTTGGTATTTTGTTTATGCCTGGATGTGGTTATTTACTTTTTGTTTTAACTAGCATTGTCCTTTCAGGACTCAGCCTCTCTCTCCCTGCTAGCGGGAATGTTCTGAAGGCATTGACACCCAAACTTTTCTTTTAGCCAGCTCAGCTCAAGCTGCCTGACAGTTTGGACACATGGTAGGTGCCCTGAAGTTTTGGAAGCTAGCCAGCTATTATATCCTTGGCAAGATATAACCCACATAATTAAAGCTACTGCTGCAGTGATCATTTGAACATCTACTGTTATGGTAAGTTTACTTACACACCTGTACTTTCTATTTTTTTAACAGGTAGGTTGGAAAGCACCATTGTTGCATTTTACTTCATTACCCTATATTTTTATCTAAGTATGATCTGAAATTGTTATTGGATGTGTATCAAAGCTTTCAATTAAAATCAATTTTTTATGTGAAATGTAATTTTTGTCTGGTCTAAGTCTAACCCAGTTATTGTACCTTGGGGAATAATATGTAAATTCTGTCAAGAGTTCCTACTACTGAATTCACATCCTACATTCCATTTTTTTCATAAATTTCTTCTGAAATCTAACATTCTTTTGTTGTATTTTCCCTTCTAGGACCTCTTGATGCATCCTCACTATTGCAAATCAATTTCCACTCCCCATGTATAAGTAATATTTCCTGCTGAAGGCTGATTATTTCTCCCAAAATGTTCTTAAGCTCCACAGTAGTAATTTTTGGTGCAATATGAATGCACACCAGCATAACCTTCCTCTCTTGCCAGTAACCCCTTACTACTACATATCGGCCATTGCTGTCTTTTTACCCTCTGTCACTACTGGAGGTCCTGTAGCAATTATAAGTAACCCCTTTTCCTTTGCCCGTGATATTCTGATTAATATTTTTATTTATTTGACATTTGCTAACTGGGGTGGTCCACCTGTGCTGAAAGCCCATTTTCTGTGGAGATCCGAAGAGAAAAGCTCTAGGAAGTTACAATACGAGTTTACATAGATCACAGAGAAAATATTTGATCATATCAAAAAACTAGTAAAAAATAAATAGTAAGACATGGAATATGCACAAAAAGTTGAACAAGTAATACAGTAACCATAAACACATAGCATGAGAACAATTTAACAGAATCTGGCAAGTTCAACTGTGCACAATGTGTGTTTACAGATTGGCACGTAAAATACAAAATATGAAGGCAGATTGTTGACAATGTAGTGTAAGAGTGTCAGTAACAACAAAAATAGATTAACTGCATAAGTAATTATGTTGATTATTAGTTGTAGAGAGTACATGGTCACTCTTCTACTTGAGAAAAGCTACTTAGATTGTGATAAAGGAAGAAACAAAGGAAGGTAGCGATAATGTTAATGGAGAGGAAGTGAAGTGAGTTAAATGAAGAGAGAAATGGTTGGAGAGATGGGAGGGTTCATGTGGGTTCCTGGCAAGGGCAGATCAATGAGCTTAAGAGATAAAGTTTTAGTTGTTTTTTTTAATTGATTTGTATATGGGATGTTTTTGAGTGAATTAGGAAATTTGTTCCAGGCTATAGACACATTGTAATTGTAAAGTAGTTTATTTATATTTTTGTTGGGTTTATGTATGTCAAGGAGTTGTTGTTCATAGCTTCTGAGTGATCTAGTGGTGATGTAGAAGGAGGAGAGAGAGGGGCATGCAGAATGTTTGTGTATGATGGGAGTGTGCGATTTGTAGCTGAGAGATAAGAAGCTGGTGGAGGAATTCTGGCCATCGCAGTTTTTAATTCAATGCAGTGGTGATATTTATGAGGTACGTTAGTTGCAAATCTGGTGACTTTGCTATAAGTTTGTTCAAGTTGGAAGATTAATGTGAATTGTAGGTTTGTGAGGCTGGAGCTGCATAAAGAAACCATGGCAGGGGGAAGGCTCTAGCTAAGGATAGTTTGGTTCTGGTGTAAGGAATTGTTTGTTTCGATACAGTAAACCCAGTTTTTAGTGCATCTTTTTGATACACTGATGGATATGCTGGTCAGATTTTAGTTGATCATCTATTATGGTGCCCAGGAGGTTTGTATGTGGATCTACTTTGATAATTGTGTGATTTAGAGAAGAGATGGTATCGGGTGGATTTGTGGTGCGAGTGTGATCTTGATAAGAAGAGCAAGAGTTCAGCTTTTTAGGGTTTAGGATACGCTGGTTCTCATTAAGCCATTTTTTACAGAGATTAATGTGTTTTTATGTAAGTGAGAGGAGATGTGACATGTTGTCAGAGATGGTGATGAGGGTCAAGTCATCCTCGTACTGGATAAGAGTTGAGTGGCTGCAGACAGAGTGGAGGTGGTTGGTAAAGATATTGTAAAGAAGAGGACCTCGGATAGAGCCCTGGGGGACCCCATGTTTGTACAGGCAAGAAGGGGGAGCAGGAGGCTAGCCATTGGACAGATTGTAGTCTATTAGTAAGGTAGCTGGAGAACCACTGCAAAGTGGGAGGAGAGAGAGGTTAAGATCAGTAAGTTTTGTTAGTAGTTTAGAGTGAGACACAGTATCAGATGCTTTGGATAGGTCAAGGAAGAGACAGGAGACTGGTTGATTATCTCTGGCCTCAGCAACTGTATGAGTAAAATTGGGCTATAGCAGTACTGTGGTTTGGCCAGAAGCCGTGTTGTGTAGGGGTTAAAAGGGTTTCATGGATTATGTATTTGAGCAATTGAGAGTGGATGTACTTCTCAGTCATTTTATAAAGTGATGATAAGATGATTATTAGTCTAAAATTAGAGGAGTCTGTTGAGTTACCTCATATTCAAACTGAAATAATTTCTTTGTCAAATTCACATGCTCATTTCTTTCCAAATGTGTTTCCTGCCATATTGCTGTTTGCACCATGTATTTCTTAATATAATTCAGTACTCTCTATTTTTTTGTCTGTACCTGTAAGCCATTTACATTCCAAGAAAATATGGATAGTGACTTCCAAGATGGCTGCACATTGAGTAACAGCTTCATTCTAGTTTTCCCAGTGTGAAAATGGAAACTCAACAAAGAAGGCCAGTAGACTTTTGTGTTTATGGGTAAATTTCAGTAACTGGCTTGTAAGTGTACTGCCTGGATACCAGGAAAAAATAAATAGAGAGCACCTGGAAAAAAGCAGCTACAAAAAGTGAGGAAGAAACACTGGCTGGGGAAAGTTCTGCAGCTGTTCAGCAAAAAGCAGTGCAACCCGCAGACATGACTTACAGTAACCTACAGGAAGAAATAAGACAACTGCAAACAGACCTGGTTAAAATAAACAAAACACTGATGGAGTATAGCAACACAAACAGCAAAAAGCTGGAAAATGGAAGAAACATTAAACAGATACTAAGATGACATGATAAAGCTGTAAAAATTAGAGTTTGAAATTAAGAAAAAGCTGTCTAAATATGAGACTGCTCAGGAAGAGATGTTTTAAAAATAATAGAATTAAAGGACAGTGCATATAGGGAGCCCTGATATTTTCAGCTATACCAGAGAAGCTGGAAGGAACAGACTGCTTTAATTGTATGAAAGCACAAGTAAGCAAATAGACTGGTATCCCACAGCAAGAGTTGTTAGTTGAAAGGGCATTATTGTGTGTATGCTCCAAACCTGGATATGAGAAAGCAACCTAGACTTTTGATAGAAAAGATGCAGTTCTACCAGCAGAAGGAGATGATGCTGACAAAACTGTGGCAAAAGGACAAATACTAAAAGTGGGAGACGAGAATGTTTGTGGAGAATGATTACTCATTGTACACCAGGCAGAAGAGGAGTAAATTCATTCCACTATTCAGGGAATGTTGAGACACAAGTGTGAAATTCAAACTGCTGTACCCAGCTATCTTCAAGGTATTCTTCCATGGAAGGACAAAATTATTTTGTGTTGAACTACATGCTAAGGAGAAATACAAATGTTTGTCCAACAAAAAGTGAGCTGTGAAACAGGAGGAGATTCTGCTTCTTGTTCCTCTGGCAATAAAGACCACAGAGAGACTGTACCTATGAAGACTTTTCCACTGTTTCAACAGAAAATATTGGAGAGAAGGAAGGGACCATGAGAGTTGGCTAGAATAATTGAGAGTACGTTGGAAATAAAGCAAAAACAGGATTTGGGAGATGGAGAGGAACAGTAATGAAACCAGTCACTTACTATGGGATTACAATGCAATAATTATATTTGTGAAATATGACAGAACAAGAAAACCTGAAAATATTGGACTTTTTCAGAATTTTAAGGGGGACTAAAATATATGCCCTACGTCATATCATTAATGTTTGGAAAAATGCTCTGGGGAAGGGGAGGAGAGGGGCGAAAGTTAACTGCATGTAAAGAAAACATTGTTTTCTTAATACTACTATTTTTCTGGTGTATGGGTTTCTTTGCATGCTATAATGTAAAGTTTTCTCGGTTATTTTTAAGTGTAATGCAGATTGTAAATAGGTGCTGCTGTTTTTTTCCTTTCTTTCACCATTCTCTCGTTCAGTTTTAAGAAATGTAGGCATTGCAATGTAAAAAAAAAAAGCATGGTTTAAAATAATGTGCTTTTTCTCATTCTTGCATGAGGAGTGACTAGATTAAGGACCTTAGATTGACTTAGTAACACATTTTAAGAGAAAGCAAGTAAATAAAAAAGAATATTGAATATTATGAGGCTTTTGTCTAGCAAATTAATGTGTGCTTAGTGGCCCTTCTGTATCTGGTCCTTATATCTCCATGGAGACAGTCTGATAGTGAGATATTGGCTGTCTGGTTCTCATCTCTCCATGGAAACAAACTGATAAAGAGAAATCGATTACACTCTGGTGGAGAGTGATTGGCTGGAGGGGAAAAATAAAAGAGAAACTGGCTAGGAGAGAATGTTCTCTGAAAGCATAAAGGGGCTCTACCAGCTGGGAGAGCTATAAAGACAAGACAAAAAGAGTTAGCACTTAGAAGCATAGACTGCACAATGCATCTTAACAAGGATAACCTTTCTTTTAGATTAATTCAAGTATGTGTGTGGCTGTCTCATTTGTTCCTATTAGGAAGGTAAAACTTAAATATTTGAAGATGTATATAGTTTTGTGTGTTATTGTTAAATTAATAGGTTTTAGGGGATATTTTTAGGGCTTTTAAAATGCATTTTGTAAGATGTGATTAAGATCCAAATGGATATGACAAGAAGCAGTTATATAAAAGTTCAACCTGCCAAAGAGTGTATGCATGTAACACAAAAGCTGGATCTAGACATTTAACAAAAGGTGCTGTACATAAAAGGTGACAATAATAACTTTTTAATATAATGGTGTTTTCTGTAATGTCTTTAAATGTCAGTGGTCTCACAGATAAATGCAAAAAAAGACAAAATAGTGAACTATATTAAAAAATGTAGAGTGCAAGTAGCTATGTTATAGAAGACATGCCTGAAAATAAAGAAAGGCTTTCAGTATGGTTACTCAGTAGAATATTTGGGACAAAGGAAAGGAGGAGCTCTTACCTTAATTGCAATAGGAGCTCCAGTAGTGATAGAAGAGGATATAAAAGATAATGGAAGATTTATTGTGCTAAGGGGCTACTGACAAGGGAGGAGGATTATACTGGCATGTATTTATATTCCACCTAAAAGTGCTGTAATGGAGCTTAACAAATTCTGGAAGAAATAATCAGTTTTCAGCAAGGAATATTACTTCTATGTGTCTACTAGAATTTGATTTGCAGTGGTGAAGATGTGTCTGGGGAGCCCAGAAGGGAAAGTACAACAATCCAGGGTAGATTTTTGAAGAAATTTATGAAAATATTTGCCATGAAGGATATGAATTCATTAATAGGAGATGTTAAGTTGTCTATCTCGCCTTCGTTCATGCTGGTTGACTCGGCCATCTTCTATAGCTCGAGAGCTGTTTACTGGCTCGAGGCTACCCCTTATCCCATGATAACTAGCGATAGCTACCCAGATCTCGTTTTCCGCTTCAGCTGCGAGGTGTCATTTTTCTGGCTCAGGCTCTTTTAAAGTTTTTCTTATAACTTTCTTACTCTAGAATTATATTTTTTTCAGTGTTTTTTTGTTAACGTTAATCTTGTTTTTTTGTGATAGCTAGTGTTTAATTGTAGTATCCCATCCTTTCCTTGTAGAACTCATTTAACTTAGAGAGTTCTCCCTGCCCCTCCCACCCTATCCTCTTCTTGTCAGGTTAGCTGTTTAGGTTAGAGGCTTTCCTTCTACCTTTCTTTCATAGGCTAGCCATTTAAGTTAGAGGCTTTCCTAATAAAAAAAAAATCCTTTAGCTATAGTCTTTGTAGTACAGTGTGTTTTTTTTGTGTAGACTGTATTTTGCTTTGGTAGCTGTTGTGGTATTTGTTGTTTCCTTCTTTCAGGATGTCAAAGGAATCCAAAGTGTCTGGATTCAAGAAGTGTGACTCATGCTGTCAGAAAATGTCTCTGACAGATGGGCACACTGCTTGCGTCTATTGTTTAGGCGCTGTGCACCTGCAGGACTCTTGTTCTATCTGCCATGCATTTAGTCCAAGAGTCCTGCAGGAGCGTAAGAATAAGCTTCTTCTTAGGGATCTTTTAAAGCCCCAGGATTCACCGGCCAAGACCTCTCAGCCTGTGAATTCCCCTAAATCTACCAAGCTGTCGGCTCCAAGTTCGGAGCCGTCCTCGGTTTACCTTCTACTTCGGTTCCAGCTGGCACTGATAAGACTATCTCCCCGTCACTCCATCAGAAACTTCGGAGCCTTTGCGGAGCCACAAGAGGATGAGGTCCCCTTCATTGGAATCGGTACATTCAGCTCCTCGGTCTCCCTTGCTTCAGAACGAGCGCAGTCACAGATCCTCTCACTCCTCTCGATCCTCTAGGCTGTCGGATCACGATGTGGAGAGACTGGTCAGTAGGTTGCTAAAGTCGCAGGCACTTGCCAAGATATTGTCCAGCCCTCCTCAACAGGTGTCGGCTCCGTCCACTTCTATCGATGTTCCTCCTCCGACTCCAATGAGTTCGGAGCCGGAGTTTGTTGGGGTTCGAGTAGTGGAACCGTCGGCTCCGATAACTCTATATCCTTCGGTTCCGTCATCGGCTCCGTTCCCCTCGGTGGTGCCGTCCATCGAGGGATCTGGGCGCCGGGGCTCCCTCATCGGCTCAGAAGGGGCGAGTGGCATCGGACCCTTGTCCGACCCCGTTCTCCCTCTCGGAGCTTCGGCGCAGGTGAGCTCGGCTCCTACATTGGCCTTGGGGCCATCTCCCTCGGTGCGGAGAAAGTTTTCAATTTCCTCGGAGCCAGAGCTTTCTCTGCAACGTGGCAGGGACGCCTTCGATGTCATGAGGAGTGTGCTGGCCACTGAGTCAGCTCCACTATCGGCCCCACCGGCTCCGTCCCCTGTAGTGCCTGTGCCAACCTATGCTCCTCCTCCAGACCCCAAGCATAGGGAACCGGCGCTCCAGGGCACCCCATTGGGTGTTTCCTCTTCTTCCGACGCCTCCCCTGATCATTCAGAGAAGCCACCTCATAAGAAGAAGTGCAAGAGGAAGCACATTGACTCCCCTGAGTCTGTCACTTCTGATACAGACTTAGATGAATCGGAAGGGTCCCCGAGATCCCCCTCTGAAGATGTTTCCTTCTCGGACATCCTAGAAATGCTTAAGCAGAGGGGGAACTGGAATCCCCTAGCCCCTACCGAGGATGAGTCTGTATTTCTGGATGCATTCGGTTCCCGACCTTCCAACTCCTGGGTTTCTCCGCCTTTCGATCCACTTATGGCAGTGGTGGCTCAAAAGGCTTGGTCAGCTCCAGATACAGTGGAACCAACTCCGAGGAGACCTGGCAAATTCATCACAGCACCCCAAGATAAGCAGTTCCTTATCAAAGGTGTTCCTGTTGATGCCGTGGTGGTAGCAGCAGCCACCAAAAAAGAGTTAGCAGAGCCCTCTTCGTCTGTCATCCTCCTAACAAGGAGTCTAGGACCTTGGACAGATACAGGAAGCGAATGTTCATTTCAGCGACCTTTTCTATGAGTTCTATGAGGTCACTGAACTACTTATGTCATTTTACCCGGCTTCAGAGGGATCTCCTTAAAGAGTTCGGAGATACCCTTCAAGATCCATCAGCTGAGGGGGCTCAAACTAAAGTAGCTTTCCAGCTGGCGACGCTTAATTCTGTAGTTAACTCCTCCATGAGGCTAATTTCCTATGCAGCCAATGCTGCGAGTAGAGCCACAGGTACGGGTCTGGCCCTTAGGAGGCATGCATGGATGCGGCTGTGTAATTTTGCGGAACCCTTTTGAGCGTCATTCACCAACACCCCCTTTGATGATTCCTTTCTTTTTGGACCACAGGTGAAAGACACTTTGACTAGGTGTGAGAAAGAAGGCAAGACTCTCTCTGCCATGGGAGTCCATTTTTCCACTCCTTCTAGACTGTACCCCAAAGGTCAGAAGAATGGCAAAATGTGGTTCAGAAAATCCCAGGGAGCCTTGCCTGACACACGTAGCAATTTTCCCTAGAGGGGCAGAGGGGGAAACAATAACAACAGACACTGCCTTCGTGGCAGAGGGGTCCGCAGAACCAGGGCAACAGAGAATCTTTCTCTGATAAGCCCTTTCAGCATCCCTGAAGGGTTGCCCGGCTGCTCACCTCTGGAGGTAGTCAGGGGAAGATTTTCACTGTACCCAAAAGCCTGGCAAGATTTAACGCAAGACAGATGGGTAGAGTCCATTATATCTGGAGGTTACAAAATTCCCTTCTGTCAACCCCCTTACCATCAAGGAAATCCCTTCCAGATGTTCCACCCAATCTGAAGGACCAAGCAGTAATAGAAGTTTCAAAACTGCTAGAAAAAAAAGAGTCATCCAGGAAGTCCCGGCAGATCAGCACGGATCCGGAACTTACTCAAGGTTCTTTTTGGTACCAAAAAAGACAGGGGACTGGTGACCGATTCTGGATCTCAGCAGACTATACAGGTCTGTACAAAGAAGAAAGTTTCGGATGGTCATGCTACAGTCCATTCTACCCTTTCTCAGTCAGGACAATTGGATGTGCTCAATAGATCTTCAGGACGCGTACTACCATATCAAGATGGACAGGCGCTCCAGGAGATTTCTTCGCTTCCGGCTGGGAGCCAGTCATTACCAGTTCAGAGCTCTGCCCTTTGGTCTCACCACAGCCCCCAGGGTGTTCACCAAATGTATGGCAGTGGTCATGGCTCACCTGAGATGTCGAGGATTCCAGGTGTTTCCATATCTAGATGAATGGCTCCTCTGCTACTACCAGGCATCAACTTCTTCAAGCCAGGGACTACACAATCACAATCTGCTCCCAGTTAGGAATGTTGTGTCTTTCAGCTTTTCCCGGTTAGGGGTCGCCACAGCAGAACTCCGGTCCGCTAATGATTGGTAGTTGATTTTTACGTGCCGAGTTACCAGCCCTGACACAACCTTCAACGAAGGTACGCCCATTCACGCATGTCTCCATGCAGAAGACGCTCTAGCTGAGAATCGAACTGGACAGCATCTTACTGTAAGGCGACAACGCTACCGCAGCACCACCACCGCAGGTAATAAACTTCAAAAAATCTGCCTTGTTGTCCTGTCAATCTATCACCTACATAGGTGCAGACTTAGACACAAGGAACATGTCCGCAAGGCTACCGCCAGAAAGGGTGTTTACAATTCGTCAGCAAGTACATAAAAGGTGGGAATAATAACTTTTTAATATAATGGCGTTTTCTGTAATGTCTTTAAATGTCAGTGGTCTCACAGATAAATGCAAAAAAGACAAAATAGTGAACTATATTAAAAAATGTAGAGTGCAAGTAGCTATGTCATAGAAGACATACTTGAAAAGAACTGAACATGTGAATTTTATAAAGAAAGGCTTTCAGTATGGTTACTCAGTAGAATATCTGGGACAAAGGAAAGGAGGAGCTCTTACCTTAATTGCAGTAGGAACTCCAGTAATGATAGTAGAGGATATAAAAGATAATGGAAGATTTGTTGTGCTAAGGGGCTACTGACAAGGGAGGAGGATTATACTGGCATGTATTTATATTCCACCTAAAAGTGCTGTAATGGAGCTTAAAAAATTCTGGAAGAAATAATCAGTTTTCAGCAAGGAATATTACTTCTACGTGTCGACTAGAATTTGATTTGCAGTGGTGAAGATGTGTCTGGGGAGCCCAGAAGGGAAAGTACAACAATCCAGGGCAGATTTTTGAAGAAATTTATGAAAATATTTGCCATGAAGGATATGAATTCAGTAATAGGAGTTCAGAGCGAATTTATATATTATTCCCCAAGATAAAATTGGGCTAGGCTAGACAGAATTTACATTTCACAGGAACATGTATATTTAATTGAAGGTCTTGATACACACCTAATAACTATTTCAGATCTTGGACCTATAATAACTAAAATAAAAACGCAGGGTAATGAAATGAAAATTGGGCACTGTGCTTTCCCACCTATCTGTTGAAAAGAGAGGAATTTAAGGAATGGGTAGTGAAGATTATTCAGGAGCTATTCAAGAGGATAGAAATTACTAATGAAAATAGAGCTAGGGAGTCAGATAAAATTAAGGTGGACTTTAAAAAATAACGTGGAAATAAAAGAAAGGGAGCTATGATTAAGAAGTAAAAATAATTATTTAGAAGGATTGACAAATGTTAAAGTAATGAAGAATAGGGGGAGATATCACAAAACAAGAAGAGGATCAACTGCAGAATGCTAAACAAAAACTAAGGGATTACCTTGATAATATACATGAGTTTAGAAAGATTTACAAGATTGCAACTGTAAAACTTTTAGCACGACGACTCGGGCAACAGAAAGTAGAAAGGGCTGTTACTAAGCTTAGGGAGCCTATAACAAGGAAGGTAACGAGATCCTGTAGAGGTATAAGAAATGTTTTGGAAATTCTACAAAGCAGAGAAATATGGAATACAAATGGAAATGTTTGTGGGAGAATTAAATATGCCAAGGTTAGAGGTAGATGAGGCTCAATTACTAATGGTTAGGATAGGAGGAGATGAGATAAAATTTGACGTATAACCAATCTGCAAGAATTTCCCCAGGAATAGATGCTATTCCTGTGGAAGTTTGGAATCTAGTAGGAAAAAATTGATAAAGGTCTGAAAGTTTTTGTTTAACAGTATTTTAAGAGGAGGAGAAGTATCACCATCCTGGAAGAAAGCAGTGGTAGTTGTAATACCTAGAGAGGGTAAGATCCATCAGATCCATCTTCATACAGGCCCATTTCAATACTAAACCATGACTATAAAGTGTTCCTGTCTATAATAGCTTAAAGAATGGCAGAAGTAATGCCAGATTGCTAGATATGGATTAATATGGATTTATGGAGGGGAAGCAAACGTTTGACAACATTAACAGAACATTGATGATCCACAGGGAAGCAGAATGTAAGAAAACACCATTGTTGTTGGCGGGTCTTTTTTTCCAAACACCTTTGTTAAATTTACAGATATGATAAAGGCAATCTTACATTTATATAAATGAAAAACATACAAAATGATATTGCTTTAGTTGCAAACAGTTTACATCATGCACACCATCAAAACAACTGTAGTTGTAAACATTGTATATCACTTATAAATGATCCAGTCATTGTCAGTTAAGCATTATATGGCTCATTCAAATCCTGCCTTTTAAATCTCGTTCCTACTCTGCATATATTGTTCCCACAATTCCCATTTTTCCTGTAATTGCTTTTTTGATAGCCACCAGAATAAGACTCAGCAAGGCTTTACTTTTGTCTAGGCAATTCCGATTCTGTAGCATAACTGAAAAAAGTCATCTCCCCAGTCAGTCCGATCTGCTCACCCAGCATCTCTTACAGAGGGGTCTGCAGAGTATCCCAAAAGTCTACCAGCTCCCAAAAAATATATTCCCAGCTACCTCTTTCTTGCCCTCACACCTCCAACATTTGCTGTCCACTAGAGGAACAATTCTTTGGAGTCTACTTGGTGTATAAAAATACATATGTAAACATTTCCAGACAAAGATCCTAAATCTTCTAGACGTTCATAGGTAGGTACTAGGCTATCTGCCCGAGGGCATTTATAAGCCTAGCCAGAGTGTGTCGGCTTTTGCCGCCCCATTGATTAACTGATCGTCTGTCAAGCAGAGCCAATGAAGTGATTCCAGGGGTGTATTTTCTGTTACCCATCCACTCGTCAAGGAATCTGTTGAAGAGTGTTAATGAGGGGCTCTGCCTAATGTAGTTTGGAATTTTGTTCCAAATCATGGGGAGTCTCTGTGACAGGAATCTATCCCTCCAGCATGTTCTATTTGTTGTTGTGGTGAGGTTTAGCTCACTTGAGCGCGTGGCTCGCAGTGACTTGGATTTATTTAGGTGGAGTATGTCCATCAATTCTGAATTGGACATGGCTTTGTAAGTCAGGCAGAGATCATCTCTGAGTAAGCAATATGCCACTGTGTACAGACAGAGTTTTTTCACTAGGGCTGCATATGACATATGTTTGAGGCAAGTAATCCTCTTGGTGAGGTACTTTTGTGGTCTCTCCAGCTGTTGGAAGTGTCTTGTGAGGTACATCCCAAATGGGGCATTGTACTCTATGATGGGTCTGATGAGTGACGAGTAGAGGGGCACTATAACCTCTTTATTTCTAGATGTGAACCCTTTAGTAATTAGATGGGCCACATAGAAGGATTTCTAACTACTTTGGCAATATGATTGTCACAGGAGAGATTACTATCTACCTGGGTCCCCAGATCTCTTATTACCTTTTCTTTATTAAGGAGGCTGCCACCTATGTGGTAATTCGTGGGTGTTTTGTTTTTCCCAGATGGGATGACTATGCATTTTTTGGCATTTAGCTTGAGGCCATGACTTTGACACCAGGTGTCCGTCTCAGTAAGGCCCTTTTGAAGGATGTCCGTGTCAGCCGGAGAGTCAATTATGGCTCCCAGTTTGCAGTCATTGGCGAACTTGGTTAGCCATAGTCCTCCTGTGTTTGCCCGTACTTCTGAGAAGTATATGCCAAACAGTGGGGGTCCCAGGACACCACTTGTGACTGGTTTAGAGTTGGACCTGGAGCCCGCTATTCTTACCTTATGAGTTCTGTCTGTAAGCCAGTTGGCAACCCATCTCGTGACATGGAGATTTATGTTCAGGCTGGTGAGTTTTTCTGTAATATCTGAGTGGGGAATCGTGTCAAAAGCCTTGGCGAGGTCATGGTAGGCTGTGTGAAAAATCTTTCCCTCGTCTGTGGCCTTGGTGACTGTCTCGAAGAAGTCAACCAGGTTTAGTAGGCATGATCTGCCCTTAACAAAGCCAAACTGGGTCGGATCAAGTGTTTGGAGGTTCCCAGTGTCTTTGTTAATGAGTTCCATGGTGATGCTCTCCATAGCCTTGCAGACCAGGCTAGTCAGGCTTATGGGGCGATAGTAACCAGGGTCAGTTCTGGCCCCACCTTTGTGGAGTGGCATAACCATTGCTGTGCGCCATTCTATGGGCACGTAGCCTGTGGAGAGGTTGAATAGTCTGTTTAGGTGGGGGGTTAGTTCGTTCTGTAGTTCGTGCAAGACGCAGCCTGGGACACCATCTGGCCCCATTGACGCTGTGTTTTTGGCTTTTGAAAGGGCTATTTTCACCTGTGCGTCTGTGATTTCCGGGACAGTACACTTTTCCGGTAGTGTTGTGGGCCCTTTTGGGGGAGAGGGGGGGGTGAAGTTTGCACTGAATCTATCTGCCAGGATTTTGGCAGTATCAGTAGGTTCAGTATATTTTGTACTATTTTGCACTAGTTCAGTGCATATCTGCAAGTTCCCACTTAGATTCTTAACATAGCTAAAGAATTCTTTGTGATTATCTTTTGAATCCTTGGCTATTTTTCTTTCGAAGTTAACCTTGGATGATTTTATAAGGGACCTTAGTTTCTTACTGATACTGATCAGGGAATTCTTTCCTTCTTGGGATTTGCTTTTTTTCTGAACTAGTTTCCTCCTTCTGTTGTATAGCCTGTTTATGGCAGGGGTCCACCAGACTGGTTTCCTTCTCTTAGAGGAGTGAGTCTTGGTTTTGCTAGGGATGGCACGATCCACGCATCCTTGTAGGTGCTCATAGAGTACATAAAGGTTTCTGCATCTCGGGCAGCATTATCCTTTAGAGTGAGGGCTGTGAAACTTACCGCCTCTGTCTTAAGTAAGGTGAAGTTTGCTTTAGAAAAGTTTTTTACTGTGGTTTCCTTAGTTGGGGGTGGTGTTGGGTGTGGACATCCAGAGTGATTAGTTTATGGTCTGATATAACCAGTGACTGGTTGACCTCTGGTGTGGAACACCTGTCACCCATGTTTGTGATGACCAGGTCCAATATGTTTTCACCTCTGGTAGGGGAGTTTACCAGCTGATTCAGGGCGTTTGAGTTGATGAATTCCAGGAAGCGCTGGGCCTGGGAGTTTGTACTCGAGTAGTTTTCCCAGTTAATGGTAGGGTAATTGAAATTGCCCAATATCAGGGTGTTCGGTAGGACCTTCATGTTTTCCATTGTCTCCAGAAAGGTGGAGTGGTGGTCCTGGGTCATGGAGGGTGATCTGTAGCAGGCCACAATTTGCATTGCAGATTTGCTCGATGTTAGTTGCACATGGATGATCTCAGAGGTATCATGCTGTGCCACTAACCTGGAGGTGTAGGTATCCTTGATGAATATGGATAACACCCCCTCCTTTTGTGTTTCGGTCCGTGTTCTGTGGCCGAAACGTGTGGTACGAGTTTTACCCCGGTAGTGCTGGGGTGCTCTCTCGAGCCTTGAACCAGGTTTCAGTTACTGCACAGATGTCAATGTTCTCCATACTGAGGAGTGCTTCGAGCATGTGCATTTTGAGATGTAAACTCCTGGCGTTGAGTAGCATAACCCTCAGTTTTTTGTTAATTGTGCTGTTTACGGAGGTGGGTTTGACTTTTTGAGCCTTGCCTAAAAAAGGCACTGTGGGGGCAGCAAGAGCCTTGGCCAGTATTCGAAAGCCTAGGGGTGACAGGTGCAACCTGTCTCTTGCGAAACAACGCAGCTTGTCGAGCATGTTGTCCCAGGCTGGCAGACATTGGATCCCCTTTGAATGACACCAGAAGTTTAGCCAATTGTTGAAATTGATCATTTTTTCTTTATACTGATGTATCATTCTTGGTGAGGGCAGGATGCTACTCAGGGTCAGGGTCATACCAGCCTGGGCTACATGATCAGAGAGCTCTTCCATGTCTCTTTTCATGTAGTCCAGGTAGGTACGTCTCAGGTCATTCAGACCAACATGAACAATGACCGAGTCATATTTGTACTTGTTCTGGAGTGACCTGAGTGCTTGTGTTATGTGGTGGATTCTGGGTCCCGACAGGCAGCTAACAGTAACCTTCTGCTTGTCCAGCCTAGTGAGTGGGACGTCAGTTGCCTGACTATAGAGTCACCTATTACTAGTGTGTTAGGTATGTTATTTTGCCTTAAGGACTGTGATTGTGCGGCACACTGATTCTGTGTTTTATGTGTTGTCTGGTTTGTGACAGAAGGTGCAGGTTGTTTGGGTGTCTGCTTTGGAGTTTGCAGGTTTTTATTTAGAGCCTCCGAATATGATTTTGTGTATTTGTGTGTATTTTTTGCCAGTGCTGGTTTAGTAGGTATGTGTGTGGCTGGAGGTGTGGTGCAATTGTTAACCTTCTCCTCTTGACTGTCTGTTCCAGTCTTGGGTGGAGACAGCTTAGCCTCCAGTTTGGCTGTATAATTGCATCTCTCGTATATGTTAGTGTTTTGTGGTAGGAGGAGTGGGTTGTCTGTGTACATGAGGCAGTTGTAACATTGCCTCAGGATACCCAGATTCACCAGCTGGACTGGACGTTGTTGCATATTTGGGAGATACACATATATCCTCCCATTGTCTCTTTGTGAATTGCTTATCCAATCTCTCTTCCTAATCCTTTATAAGCTCCTCTGATTGATTCTTATAATTATCATGCAATGTTTTTTATGCTTTACCAATTATTCCTTTTTTAATGGCAGCTTCTGTTCTAGATTCTATTAAAAATTCTACCAGTGCTGGTCTTTCATTTAGGAGACCCCTATTCCTTTCTCTTTGCCTATACTCTGATACCAATCCTTGATAGGGAAGGTAATCTCTAACCTGCAGTTCAAATAAATTCTTGGCATCTTCCCATTCTATTACTTTTCCCTTTCTAGTTATTTGCTGCCAGTATCTTGGTTCATTTGCCAGTTTTCTCCAATAAATTCCAACTCCCTCTTGCCTATTGTTTATATTCCTAATTGCAGTCCTTCAGAACAAAATACTCTGAAGACATTCAGATACAGCAGTTTGAATTTCACACAAGCCTGTCGACATTCCTTTATTGTTAGCATAAATTTGCTTCTCCTCTGCCTGGTATACAGTGAATAGTCATTTTCTACAAACACTCTTCTGTCTCCAGTTTTTTATACTTTGCCATTCTGCCACAATTTTAACAAGATCAACTCTGCTGGTATGATTGCATCTTTACTAATATTGGTTTTGGCTGCTTTCTCGTGGCCAGATTTGGAGCATAAACTCTATCTGCCTTTTCAGTTATCAAATCCTGCTGTGGAATACCAGTCCAGTTGCTTATTTGTGCTTTCATAAAATTAATGCAGCCTGTTCTTTCCAGTTTCTCTGGTACAGCAGAAAATCTCAGATTTTCTCTGTCTTCTAACAATACTTTTTTTTTAGTGAGGGGGTCTTTTCATTGACTGTTGTATGTGTTAAAACATTATCACAACTAAAAAAGTACTTGATTACTTTATTTTTTTAAAATAGCCTCATACTCAGACAGCTTTTTCATCATTTCATCCTCTGATTTTCTGCATTTTTATCAGTTTATCTGAACAGTTAGTTAAAGCTTCTTCTATTTTTCCAGCCTTTTATTTAAGTTATATATTATTCACTCCTGAGTACATGTGGTTTATTTTTTCCTCTAATTTACTTTATCATCTCTTGAACCAAACATGAAGTCTAAACTGCTTTTTGCTGAACAGCTGCAGAATCCTTCCCAGACAGGGTTTCCTCTTCACCTTTTCTGGTTGATTTTCTTTCAGGTTTTCCAAATTTCTTCTTAGCTGGCATCCAGTCAATCTAACTAGCCAGTAACTGAATTTTAACCAACAAACAGTTTCAGTATCACCCTTTGTTCTCAGTTTTAGTTTTCATACCAGGAAAGATGAAAAAAAGCTATTGATCAATGCGCAATCATCTTGGAAGTCCAGAAAGGCTCAAGTTTTTTTAACTAAAAATGATTGTGAATGGATAGATTCTATGTTGTCTCCTCAGGTTTCTAATATATTCTGTGGAGAGTGTTGCTTCTTCTGTTCCTTTTGAAGGATTATCTTTTTCTGAAACTATTTCCAGAATGAATTTGTTGTTTCACTGGGAACATCATGACAACACTATCACTGAAGAAGTATTTTGATTTATTACAGTTGGATTTTCCACAACATACTGTAGTTTCTCCTGTTCTTTCAACATTGTAGGTTATTTTTGAAACAGCCTGTAACTTGCCTGACAACCAGTCTGCTGCCCCCAAGAAAGCAGATAAGTTGTATAACCTTCCCCAGTCATGTATGCTTTCATGCACTCATCCCAGATCATAACCAGCAGTTATTGGTCTGGAGAACCCAGTTATTAAACACCTTGATAGATTTTGGAAAAAAGTGCATTTCTGCAACATTTACTTTTGAATTATCAGCTTTCAAGTTCATCTATTAAAGTTTATGCTTGTCTCCTTTGAGAACATGAGGAATATTATAGCATACATTTCCTTTTCTAAGGAAAATCCTTCTTTGAGTAACTTAATTGCTTCTGTGTCTTAAGTGGCTATCCAGTGTTTGAAATGTGCTTAAGATTCTGATGCCACTTCCAAGGCAGCTGCACTGGAACTGTCAAGAGAAAGTTTCTTGATTGCATACTCAAAACCTTCCAGAAGATGTCAAAGCTGAATTTTGTTTTGAATTCTCATACGGCTAGAGAAATAGTTTTTTAGACTTTCTGCTGCAGAGGTTCTTAAAAACTGTGATGAGGGAGGTATGCTGATTCAAGGAATCTCTCATGTTTTTCAACTTTCCTTCTCCAAGTTTGATAAGGGATTTAATGCTGCACACCTATTTGCTAGTAAGAAAATGTTTAAAAAGCAAATAATGAGGTTGCAAAAAGAAAGGAGGACCCCCAATGACAAATGACAGTCTAATAAGTCTGACACCCTCCTCCCATTTTTCATCCTAGCAAACCTTTAATCCTCCATTTCTTTCTTTGGAAGCCATTAGAGTCATGGGTTCTGAAAGTAATCCATTAAGGTTACAGATTGCATTGAGAGTCTCTCCTTCCTTTTTGAGGGATTCTCCATAATCCACCAGACCAAATTCTTCTTTTCTCTTCATGTCATTCAGCTTCTGCTGTCTAAGGGGGTGATAGCAGCTGTCGCCCTCCGCATTTAGGAGAAGGGTGTTATTCAGTAATGTTTTTAGTGCCAGAGAAAGAAGATTCATGGAGACCAGTGCTGGACCTTTCTTTTCTAAACCAGTTTGTGATAGTGCCCAAGTTTGAAATGTATCCCATCGCAACTTATTACTTCTCCTTCTCTATTTGAATTTTCTGGTGACCTTAGATTTAAGATACATATCATCACGTTCCTATAGATGTGTATTTCAGACATTTCTTAAGGTTTTCTGTGTCTGAATTACATTATCAGTTCTCTGCATTACCCTTTATTTTATCCACTGCTCTAAGGATGTTCACAAAATAGACAGCTCCTAGGATAGCCTACTGCAGACTGCAAGGTTTTCACATTTTCCCTTATTTAGATGACTTGCTTATCTTTGCAGAATCTTTTTTTCAAAGTGTCAGGAATATCTCATTTTTATGAAGCAATCTTCTACATAGACTGGGGTTCCAGGAAAGAATACAAAAGTCACGTTTGAATCCTCCTCAGAGGATTGTTTTCCTGGGGGTATTTCCTAGACACCTGACTTTTATTCATTTATTTGACATTTGTTTACTGGGGAGGTCCAACTGGGCTTTGTAGCCCTTTTTCAGAGGGGACGCGGGAGAAAAGCTGCACATACAAGAAAGTAAAATGCATTGGATTGTTGAATATATGTACAGTGACAGCTGTAAATTGTTTACACTTTCACAAGAAGAAGGCAGAGCAAAAAGACTTTTAGACTAGTAGTAGTATAACAACATACAGTGGATATAAAAAGTGTACACACCCCTGTTAAAATGCCAGATTTTTGTAATATAAAAAAAATGAGACCACTCATTTCAAAACTTTTCCCACCTTTAATGTGACCTATAACTTGTACAATTCAATTGAAAAAAAAAAAAACAAATGTTAGGGGAAAAATATAAAAAATAAAAAAAGTACAATAAGCTGGTTGCATAAGTGTGTACACCCTTAAACTAATGCTTTGTTGAAGCACCTTTTGACTTAATTACAACATTCAGTCTTCTTGGGTACACACCTGCCATCAATTAAAGAGACTCTGATTAACCCCAAATAAAGTTCAGCTGTCCTAGTCAGATTTTTCTGACATTTACTCAGTTGCCTGCTACAGCAAAAGCCATGGTTTGCAGAGAGCTTACAAAGCATCAAAGGGATCTCATTGTTGAAAAGTTTTAGTCAGGAGAAGGGTACAAAAAAAAATTCTACAGCATTGGATTTGCCATAGAACACAGTGAAGACAGTCATCAAAAAGTGGAGAAAATGTGGGACAACAGTGACATTGCAAAGAACTGGATGTTCCCTCCAAAATCGATAAAAGACAAGACGAAAACTGGTCAGGGAGGCTGCAGAGAGACCTACAGCAACACCGAAGGAGCTGCAGGAATTTCTGGCAAGTACTGGTTGTGTACTACATGTGATAACAATCTCCCATATTCTCTATATGTCTGAGCTGTGGGGTAGGGTTGCAAGACAGCAACTTTTTCTTACACAGAGAAACTTCCAGGCCCGGCTAAAATTTGCAAAACAATACATCAGGTCTCCCAAAAACATATGGGAAAATGTGTTATGGTCTGTTGAGACCAAGGTTGAACTTTTTGGCCACAATTCGAAAAGGTGCATTTGATGCAAAAACAGCACTTTGCATCACCAAAGGAACACCATCCCCACGGTGAAGCATGGTGGTGGCAGTGTCATGCTTTGGGGTTGCTTTTCTTCAGCTGGAACTGGGGCTTTAGTCAAGATGGAGGGAATTGTGAACAGTTCCTAATACCAGTCATTTTTGACCCAAAACCTTCAGGCGTCTGCTAGAAAGATGAAGATGAAGAGGAATTTCACCTTTCAGCACAACAATGACCCCAAACATACATGCAAATCAACAAAAGAATGGCTTCACCAGAAGAAAATTAAAGTTTTGGAATGGCCCAGCCAGAGCCCAGACCTAAATCCAATAGAAAATCTGTGGGGTGACCTGAAGAGGGCTGTGCATAAGAAATACCCTCACCTTGACAGATGGAGAGCTTTTGCAAGGAAGAGTGGGCGAATATTGCCAAGTCAAGATGTGCCATGCTGATGAGACTCCTACCCAAGAAGACTGAATGCTGTAATTAAATCGAAAGGTGCTTCAACAAAGTATTAGTTTAAGGGCGTGCAGACTTATGCAGCCAGCTTACTGTACGTTTTTTATATTTTTTCCCTTAACAGATTTGTTTTTCAATTGAACTGTACAGGTTATAGGTCACATTAAAGGTGGGAAAAGTTTTGAAATGATTTATTGTGGTCTCATTTTTTATATCACAAAAACCTGACATTTTAACAGGGATGTGTACACTTTTTATATCCACTGTACATTGGTTACATTTGCCACAAAAAAGAAGACTTGTAGTAGTGCAACCACATACAGTGGTTACATATCATGATTTTTCATTAGAAGTAAAACTTGTAGGACTAAACTAATGAGAAATTACAGGATTAACTCAGATTTTAAACAGCACATAGTCAGAGTTTCACAATAGGTATAGTGCAGCTTGACGGATTTAGTATGAGTAGTTCTGAGAGTGTGACCTTAAATTAGGTCTCTGGATGAGGTTATGAGAAAGAGCAAGGATGGAATGAGTTGGAAGATGATGAGTTCAAAGAGCTTTGCTTCCACAGGAAAAATACAGAGCTGCACCTAGATCCATTCCTGAGTTTTTTTCACTCAGACTACTGTTTCAATGAGTGAATTTCTCATGATTCTGGATCTCGTGGCTTCTATCATTATCATGATTCCTCTAGCAAGACACCACATGAAAAAAATCCAATAGTAAGTAAAACTGGTATGGTTCTAACATCAACATCCCCTGACATTCCAGATTCTAGTTTGATATTTATGAAAAGGGAGAGTTTTTGGTGGACAGGCCAACTTTTTCAGAATCCAGGTCTCCAATTTTCCTTTCCAGCTCCATCACAGTCTGTAACAACAGATGCCTCAGAGTTTGCTTGGGGAACATTGTCTATGGGGGTAAAAATGCAAGCTCTTTGGGACAGAAAAGACAGACCAAATCAAACAAACATTAAAGAAATGTTTGCACTTATAAATGCCCTCCAGTCTTTCAGTCATCTGTGGTCCCCAAGACCACTGCAAGTATTTAAAAGCTACACCACAGTGACGTGGTACATAAGCATGGGGACACTAGATCATGTTAGCGTGGGATATAGCTTTACAGTAGAATATCACTCTACAGGCTTCCTACTGTAAAAGCAAAATTGTGTGGCAGGCAAGCTGAGCAGGACAAAGGCAGACCCTCACAAATGGAAAATAGATCAAGAGGTCTACTAAGATTTGATCTAGCTGTGGGGAGTTCCTCAAGTAGACAATTTTGCCTCCTCTGTGAACAATTAGTGGACTCCTTAGAAGAAGGTCTAGAAGACCGATGCCTTATCTTTTCATTGGTCATGAATGTTCCTGTATGCTTTTCCACCCTTTCCAATAATATACAGGATACTTGTGAAGAGTCAGAAGGAATCTGCCTAGCTCATTGTGGTGATTCCCTTCTGCCCCAGGCAGCAATTCTTCTCCCTTTTTTTGAAATTGGCTAGGGGAAATTACCACAAGCTTCCTTACAGACCGGATCTACATATACAAGAACAGGGGTGTTGGGTCTTAACACATTTTAGGCACCTATTTACTGAGGACTTGTAATAGATAAAAAATATAGAGAACACCAATAGTTGGTGTTCTCCTTTGTGTATTCTACACGACTTGTAATAGATACTAATAGAGGAAAGAAGGCCTGCTGCTAGAAAATCATATATTAGGAAATGGAAATGTTACATATCTGGTGCCAACAGTATAAGCAGCACCCATTCAGTGCTAGTGTTTCTCTGGTTTTAACAATATTTGAGCGAGTTACTTTCCTATGGCCTGTCTTACACTTCTATCAAGGTTCTTTTGTCAGTCTTTTCAGCATGTCTGCCCATGGACCCAACGTCTTTCAAGGCATTCCCATGTCAAAATGGTATTGAAAGTGTTATTGCGTAACAGATCTCCAAGAAAACTGGTGGCTTTTCCTTGGGATCTTAATTTTGTGTTATAGAATTTAACATTTGCCCCATTTGAACCTGCTCATCTGGCTGACTTGAGGCTGTTAACATTGAAAGCAGTTTTACTATTTTTTTTTTTTACCTTTGCAAGAAGAATATCTGAATTGCAAGCTCTTAAAGTAAAAAAAAAAAAAAAAAACTTATCCCATTTTCCATAGAGGTAGGGTTTCCTTGAAGTCTAATCCTTCTTTATCCCTGAAGTAATATCTGAGTTTTTTTTAAATCGAACTATCCACCTCCCTGTGTTCTTTCCTGCTGCATACCTTTGATGTCTACAGACAATTCGGGTACTATTTTGACCCAACAAAAATTTTTCAGATCTTCTGATCAGTTTTTCATTTCTTGCAAAGGTAAGAAGGGACAACTTGTGTGTAAGCAGACTATTTCCAGATTGTTCACGGGCTATTACCTTTTGTTGTTATCACTGCAACAAAACTATTTCAGGCAGGGTCAAGACACATTCTACTAGGGCTCTTTGGAAAGGGTTAGACTCGAAGTATTCTAGAAGCAGCAAGTCAGTCCTCTGTACATCCTTTAACAAAGTACTACAAGGTTGATTCCTTCTCCATGTCAGGGCCGACCTTGCTAGAACCATTCCACCTCCCATATGTAATAAGCTGGGATAATCTACCCATGCAACTTAGTTTACTGCAGCAGTGATCAACATGAAGAACATAGTACAGTTGTGTAAGTAAACTTACTATAACAGTAGAAGTTTGAATAATCACTCCTGCAGTAACCACAACCCTTCCTGTATCCCCCTAGTTATTTAGTATGTTTTTGTCAGGGTGTGGACTTTTTTGTGTTTATGTTCATAGGTAGGTACTAGGCTATTGGCCCTAGGGCCTATATAAGCCTAGCCAAATGGTACCCTGGCTTTCGCCACCCAAGAAAATAATTTTCCTGTGCCCCTGTCGAGTAGAGCCACAGAAGTGATCCCCGGGGTGAATTTCCCATCTCCCATCCAATCATCAAGCTAATGAGCTTTGTTTGATATAGATAGGTAGTTTGATCCAGAGTATGGGAAGTCTCTGGGACAGGAATCTATCCCTCCAGCATGTTCTGTTTATTGTGGTGACAAGGTTTAGGTCCCTAGAGCGTGTAGCTCAGAGGGATTGGGATTTCTTTAAGTGGAGCATGTCCAGCAGCTCTGGGTTTGACATAGATCACCTCTGAGTAGGTGATATGGTGACAGAGTAAAGCTGGAGTTTTTTGAGACTGTCTGCATAGGGCATCTGTCTGAGGCCGGTAATCCTCTTTGTGAGGTATTTCTGCGGCCTTTCCAGTTGTTGTAGATGTCTTGTGAGGTACATGCCAAATGGGGCATTGTACCCTATAATGGGTCTAATGAGTGATGAGTAGAGGGGAACAAAGACCTCTTTTTTCCTGGTTGAGAAACCTTTTGTGATGAGATGTTGCCACGTAGAAGGATTTCCTGACTACTTTGGCGATGTGATTATCAAAGGAGAGACTACTGTCGACCTGTGTCCCAAGGTCTCTTATCACACTTTCGGTTTTAAGTAGACTACCGCCTATGTGGTAGTTCATGGGTACAGAGTTTTTACCAAAAGGGATGACAATGCACTTTTTGTTGTTGTTGTTCCTAGCAATGTCTTATCAGACCTCTGCTTCCCTCTCTCAGTTGATATGAATGGCTAAACTCAAGTTGATCATTTGTTTGGGCACACAGAAGGTACCCTGAAGGTTTGGAAGTTGACCAGCTGTTATATCCTGTGTGGGATATAACCCATATAGTTTAGGTTTCTACAGCAGTGACCATTCGAACATCTGCTGTTATGGTAAGTTTGCTTACACCACTGTACTATCTCCCTGAGTCAAGGTCTGCACTTCTCTCTTCCAACTCCAGCTCAATCTGTCATAACAGATGCTTCAGATTTTGTCTTGGAGGTTTGTTGCATTGGGAGTAAAAGTGCAGGATACTTGAAACAAATCAGACAGGCCAAAGCACATAAATATGAAAGAGATGTTAGGTGTGATCCATGCTACAGTATCTCTTCATCATCTGTGGTCCGTGGGACCTTTACAGGATATTGCAGGCAACACCACAGTGATGTCTTAAATAGATGAACAGGGGGGAATCCAGATCATAACTCCTGAGCAGGCTCCAAGCTTCCTACATTCCAGCAGAGCAAAGTGTAGTGGCTAATGAGCTGAGCCATGACCAGTTCATACCCTTACCAATGGAAATTGAATGAGGATGTATTCCAGGAATTGGCCGAGTTGTAGTAAAAAGCTTAAACAGATCTGTATAGACAGATTTTGTATCAAGGTTCCTTGCAGACAGCCCTGGAAAACAGATGCATTTCAATTCCCTTGAAAGGAAATACTCCTGTATGCATCTCCACCCTTTCCACTGATATCCAGGGATCGTTCAAAGATTCAGAAGGACTCCCTTTTGGCCAACAGTGGTTCTCCCGTCTTATGGAATTGGCCAAAGGCTTCCTCACAGATTGGACCTACTTACACAAGACCAACAGAGTTTGATTCACCCCAGTCTGAACCATTTGCAACTTACTGCCTGTGTAATTCAATCCTGATATATTTTAGGCACCTTGTTTCTGAAGACATGCAGCAGGTGCTAAAGGGGGCAATAACCTCTGATGCTAGTAAATATTTTGTTACAAATTGAAAGGATTTGCTCCTTTAGTGAGGTGTATTTGTTGGCCATTTCAGCATATCTGCCTGTGGATCTTCCTCTTTCGTCTCAGGCTTGGCTCAAGCTGTTCGAGAAAGGGTTGTTTGGTTTCCAGCTGTTTTAAAAAGGATTGTTTTGTTTTTAAAACCACCTAGTGTTCAGGTGGCACTTTGTTGGGATCTTTGCTTTGTGCTGGAAAAGTAGAATCTGTCTTCATTTGGACAAAATCCTTTGGCTGCTTTTCGTTAATTGCTTAAAAGACTGTTGTGCTTATTGGTCTGACATCTACAAGAGAGTGTCCAAGTTGTAAGTTCTCATGGTGGATGAACGCTGTTTGGTTTTCCTTAGAGATAGGTTTATTTCTATGGCAAGTTTCCCATTCGTGCCTATAGTACTTTGAATTTGGGAATTTAACCATCTTTTTTCCTGTGTTCTGTCCTGAATGTTAAAACCAGGTACAAAAGGATTCTGTATACTCTGGACATGCCTATGCAAGTTAGATATTTTCTTGTCTGTACTTAGTCCTTTAGGAAAGCTAAACAGCTATGTACTTCCTATTATGGGACATAGAAAGGACAACCTGTGTCAATTCAGACAATTCACTGTTGGTTGTTCCTTATTATTTTTTCTCTTGTTGTTCTGACCATGATAAAACAATTACAGGCAGAGTCAATGTGCAATCTGGTACATCTCTTTTTTTATGGCATATTGCAAACCAGTGAATTCTAGAAACTTTCTAGAGGCAGCTACTTGCTCCTTTGTTCATAATGTAAAGCATCGTTAATTCGATTCCTTCTCTGGGTCCAGGGCATGCTGTGCTAGAACTCTATTCCTGGGGCTTCTGAATATCCTAAATTTTGTTTCCTCCCAGGATTGATAAGCTATGAAAATCTATCCATATAGCCATCAAGTACTGCAGCAGTAAAAATGATGAACATAATACAGTTGTGTAAGTTGCACTTACCATAACAGTAGATGTTCAAGTTCCTCACGTCAGCAGTAGCTTTACTGTCCCTTCATTTCCCTCCTTTTTTGGATTTGAAGACCAGTATGCTCTGTCCTTTCCTGGGGGTAGAAAGTCCTGAAGAGATTCATCCTCAGGGCTAGTATTTTCTCCCTTGGGGTTCTTGGGCCACAGCAGCCTGGATGTGAGTGTGTGGGAAGGAGATAGAGACTTTTGGAAACTGGCCAGCTAGCATATCCTGGGCAAGATGTAACCCATATAGGTATAGGCTTCTGCAGCAGTGAGGAATTTGAACATCTGCTGTTACATTGGGGTAAGTGCAAGTTGCACACCTGTACTTTTCTCTAGCATCTACATTTGTATGTTCATCAAATTTGAATTTTTATGTGCATGAATTGTGGAAACATGTTGGATTCTGCTTTTAGGGGTGAGATCCCTTTATGGGACACCTTTCAGAAAACAACTACAAATTTGCAGAAGTAAGGTTAAGACTGTTTCTGCTGTACAAGAGCTGTGTGGCATCTGTTCAAGCTGCTGCACTGGCCAAAGGACTCTGCAATATGTATTGTACTGCTAACCCAAAAAGGCAAGTATATTCTTTGTGCTATGGGCATCTTTCATTTTCCAGAACAGTGATGGCTGTTCAGCAGGTTCTCTGTAAAGGGCAGACACTTCAGTATTTAAGACACCATCTGCAGTTTTGGATAGGGTATCGTAAGCCCTTAGCCAGTGCTGAGGCTTTCGTGTGGAAGGGACAAAGAAGCATGCCTTGTTCCAGAATACATATTTTTTTGAAGATGACTGCCTCAATGTTGTATGAAATTTCTTCATCTAATGACTTTCTCTCAACAATGATTCTTGTACTCTGTATATCCTTCACTTGGATTTGTGTCCACCACCACTACAGGAAGTATCATTGTGCTACCGATTATGTGACACCATCCCCCATCTCTTTGTTCATCAGTTCATTGTTTTTCTTTCTACCTACATGGTCTAAATCTTGATCCTGTCATTCGTTGAAAAAAATTTCCAAGTTCTATGCTGAAGAAACTTAAACTTTCCAGATATTTCTGAATTTGATGTCACGTTACCAGTTTTGATCTGCATCAGCAATATTTCAGCTGCCTGTGAGGAAAGTACAGTGAGAAATAGTGTCATAGGTACCAGCAGTTAAGCCACACTTCAAAGAGAGGATGATATAGGAAGTGCAGGACCTCTTTAACCAGTTGTTGGAAATAATTTTTAGAGGGTAGCCAATGCAAGGATTGACAAGAGGGATCGATCCCTTGTGTGATCAGTCCCAGAAGTGTGTTGGAGGCAAAGGATAACATAATTGGGGTAACCATTTCAGATGTCAAAACCCAGATTGCTGAGTCTGGAAATGACTGAAAGACTGAAAATCCAGGCTTGCATATACTAAGTCATTCCTTGGAGTATTCCCTTTTTTCCAAGGCATAGAGATCTTGGAGTTGGTGTATGTAAGTTCAACAGGATTGCTCCCTTGAAAAAAAAGAAAAAGGAATTGAGCAGTATGCAGTAGCCACTCTCCCCATATTTCTCTCTTTTTTCTCTGTTTTGGGACTCTGCAGTCTGAGTTTTGACATTTCAGTAGGGAGCTAATGAGGGAGCATGAGAACAGATTTTGTCCAAAACTTCTTCCAACACAGTCAGCCATGCAGGCAACAGTTGACCCCTTTTGGCCTCTGAACTCTCCCTCAACTACTGAAAGCTCAAATTCATGCTGTTAATTTGCTGATTAATTTGCTGATTACCTAGAGGGAAGCGATCCACATATTCTGTTAGCATCCACCTTTATGGATGAATCCCTGTGCTCAAACACAACTGTTCCTGTACTGTGTCCTATGGCTGATTGGCTTGCTTGTGTGAAACAAGTTCATGTATGTCATAGTCAAGACTTTCTTTCTAAAGTTTGACCTAATCAGCTTTTTACTGCTATCCTCCACCGAGTCATTTCCTTACTGCTGAGGATTGGGTGGGTACCTCCTCACCCTCTCAACTTGATGGGCCTTTGATCATCCCAAGATTATGGACATCTAAGAGCAGTGTGTACATAGTGAGATTTGACAGTGTGTGTGTGTATGTGTGTGTGTGTGTGTGTGTGTGAGTGCATACAGGGCATGATTGTATACAGGCCTGTCTTGAACAAATGCAATTTCATATGTGCATCTACCCTAGAACGAAAGGCCTGTTACCTAACCCTAATGGCTGTTTGTCATTTAGGCCATTTCCAGAGCATCAGTTCAGGGACCATCTTTTGTCACTGACATGAATATGATGTCTAATTTCCTGCAGAATCCAGCATTGGGAAGGTTTTACAGGTGAGCAAGAACTTGTCTCTGAAAATGCACAGGGGTAGTGATGCATTCATACCATATAGCTCCCATCTGAATGACCCGTTCTTTGGAGAGAGGCTTCGCTAGAAGAAGTGCTGTATGAACTGACATGTCAATGGCTGATATGCCTCCTCCCTTAAAGCGGCTTAAGCAGAACATAGGAACAAAGAATGAGGAACCTTGATTCCTCCCTGTGGAATCTTCAGTGGGTACTGCTTTCCTTGCTGTATGGAAGGAAGTATATGCTGAGCCTTCTCTTTCTAGTAAGGCTGATGCCTTTTATAAATCCCCACAGGATTAGAGTGTTATTTTATCTCTTCAGTCCTTCAGATCCCAGAGACTACTGCACCTTTTCCACCTACCTTCAGACAGTCCAAGACTTTGGACAGGGCAGGCAAGAATGTAGTTTCCTGTGCAGTTCTTACCTTCAGGTCTTGAGTTAAAAGTTTCATCTGCCCAAATTTCAGTTTCTTTTGTGGTATTGCTATGGAAATGCTGTTGGAGATTTATAATTCTAGAATGAAGGACATTTTGTGGTATTGCTATGGAAATGCTGGTGGAGATTTATAATTCTAGAATGAAGGACACTGAACAGAAGCCTGCTACAATGGCTTTTTCAGTGGACTTCCGCATTACCTCTTCCTGCCACCCAACACTACAACCTGCGAGAGATGCACTTACAAACTAGAAGCAAAGCTCTCTCCAGCCAAGATTGTGCCAGACAGTCAAGAGGAGAAGGTTAACACCTGCACTATACCTCAAGCAACACATAGACGTTCAAAACCCACATCACAAACACCCACACATAGAAACACTAAATCCACATATGCAGAGGACCTTAACATTAACCTGCCCAAGCAACAAGGACCTCCAAAGCTGGTACACAAACAAACACCAATCACAACCAAAGTAACACATAGCTCAAAACACCAGTGCACCACCCAACAATAACCCCTAAGGCAAAACAACGTACCAAACACCTTAGTCATAGCTGACTCCATAGTCAGGCACACTGATGTCCCACTCATCAGGCTGGACAAGGAGAAAATTACCGTCAGCTGCCTGTCGGGTGCCAGGATCCACCATATATAATGCATGCACTCAAGTAACTCCACAACAAGTACAAATATGACTCTGTCATTGTCCATGTTGATGTGAATGATTTGAGACTTGCCTCCCTGGACTACATGAAAAGAGACTTGGAAGAGCTCTCGGATCATGTGGCCCAGGCAGGTATGACCCTAGCCCTAAGTAGCATCCTGCCTTCGCCCAGAATGATACCACAGTATAAAGACAAAATTATTGACTTCAACAATTGGCTAAGTTTCTAGTGTCATTCAAAGGGGATCCAGTATCTGTCTGCCTGGGATGACATGATCGACAAACCACAATACTTTGCCAGAGATGGTCTGCACCTGTCACTCCTGGGATTCAGGTTACTGGCTAATGCTCTTGCCACCCCCATAGTGCCTTTTTTAGGCAAGGCTCAAATGACAAAACTACCACTGTAACAGATAAAAACACGCAAAATCTGAAGGTTATGCTGCTCAGTGCTAGAAGCATAAACCTCAAAATGCACTCTCTCTCGAGGCACTCCTAAAAATGGAGAACATCGATATCTGTGCATTGACCGAGACCTGGTTCAAGGCTCCAGAGAGCACCCCTGCAATATCAGGCTATAACTCTTACCACACTTTTTGGCCACCAAACCAGGACTGAAACACTAAAGGTGGTGGAGTATCCATATTCACCAAGGATATTTACACCTCCAGGCTAGTTGTCCAACACAATGCATCTGAAATATTATGGGTACGACTAACACTAGGTAAGACTGCAATCCAAATTGTGGATTGCTACAGATTCCCCCACCATGCCTCAAGAGTCACACTACACCTTTCTAAACATACTGGAAAATATTAAGATACAACCTAACACCCTAATACTGGGTGATTTCAACGACCCTGCCATTAATTGGGAAAACTACTCGGGTACCAACACTTTTGCCCAACAGTTCTTGGAATTCATAAATTCCAACACCCTGGATCAACTAATCTGTAGTCCCACCAGGGGCTCAAATATCCTTGATCTGGTTATTACCGACATGGGAGATCGATACTCCACACCAGCTGTCACCCCCTCGTTGGTCAGGTCTGACCATAAGCTAATCACCTTTGACGTCCACATCCCACCCCCACCCACCCAGTAGGGAAACCTCCATAAAAAACTTCTCCAAATCCAACTTCATGCTACTCAAGTCTGAAGTGGCAAACTTCATGACACCCATGCAGACGGGAACTGAAAGTTCGACTGCTGAATCCTACACTAAGGCACTGTACGAGCATATCCACTCGTGCATAAATTGTGCCATTCCAAATAGAACCAAGACACTCTCCTCCAAAAAAGGAAGCCAATCTGGTGGTCCCCTGCCATAAACAAGTGATGCAACAAAAGGAAGATATTGTTACAGAAAAAAGGAAAATCCCAGGATACAAAAAACTCCCTTGCCAGTCTCAGTAAGAAGCTGAGGTCCCTCATAAAATCCTCCAAAGCTAGTTATGAAAATAAAATTGCCAAAGATTCTAAGGACAACCACAAGGCATTCTATAGTTATGTCAAGAATCTAAATGACAATACTCAGATGTGCTCTGAGCTACAACCGAATGGCACTAAATATACTGATCCCAAGGATATTGCCAGTATCCTAACAGATCGATTCAGTGCCAGTTTCACCCCCCTCTCACCTCCTAAAGGGCCCATTTCAGTACCAAAAGATTGCCAAATGCCGGTAATCACTGCCACAGAGGTTAAAAATGCACTCTCCAAAGCTAAGAATACAGCATCTGTGGGACCAGATGACATCACGGGCTGTGTACTACATGAACTACAAAATGAACTGGCACCTCACCTAAGTGTCATGTTTAGTAATCATAGCCTCACCTCAGGCTTCGTGCCCAATGTGTGACACACAGCTACAGTTATCCCACTTCACAAGGGGGGGGGGGGTCCACCTTGGACCCCGGGAACTATCATCCCATCAGCCTAACAAGCCTGATCTGCAAAGCCGTGGAACACATTATCATGGAAATTATAAACAAAGACATTGCCAGCCTTCAAACACTGGACCCCACCCAGTTTGGTTTCGTGAAGGACCGATCTTATCTCCTCAACCTTCGAATCAGTCTCCAGAGCCGTGGACCAGGGTAAGATGGTCCACACAGCCTATCTGGACCTTGCCAAGGCCTTTGACACCGTCCCCCACTGTGGAATCATAGATAAACTTACTAAGCTAGGCATTAATCCCTACATCACTCGATAGGTCGCAAACTGGCTTACTGACAGAACCAATACTGTAAAAGTATCCGACTCCAAATCCAGCTCCAGACAAGTGGAGTACCTCAGGTTTCAGTCCTGGGACTGCTCTTGTTTGGCATCTACTTCTCTGAAGGTACAGGCCAACACCAAGGGACTCTAGCTAGCAAAGTTTGTAGACAACTGCAAACTGGAAGCCATTATCGAATCCCCAAATGATGTGGATATCCTACAAAAGGGCCTTACAGAGATAGATGCTTGGTGGCTCAAGCTCAATGCCAAGAAATGTATAGTTATCCCCTTTGGGAAAAAACATGTACCCATGAATTACCACATAGGTGGCAGTTCTCTAAACACCAGAAGTGTGGTAAAGGACCTAGCGACACAGGTGAACAGTGGTCTCGCCTTCAGTAACCACATTGCCACAACAGTCAGGAAATCCTTCTATGTGGCACATCTCATTACTAAGGGCTTTTCATCCAGGAAAAAGAAGGTCATTGTCCCACTGTACTTATCCCTCATTAGACCCATTATAGAGTACAACGCCCCATTTGGTATGTACCTCACAAGACGTCTGCAACAGTTGGAAATGCAGCAGAAATACCTCACTAAAATAATCACAGGCCTAAAGCAGATGCCCTATGCTGACCATCTAAAAAAACTCCAGCTATACTCTGTCGCATATTGTCTACTCAGAGGCGATCTCTGCTTAACATACAAGGCCATGACAAACCCAGAGCTATTGGACATGCTACACTTAAAGAAATCCCAATCTCTCAGAGCCACATGCCCCAGGGATCTAAACCTGGTCATCACAATGAACAAAACATGCTAGAGGGATAGATTCCTGTCCCAGAGACTCCCCATTCTCTGGGATAGACTGCCCATAAATGTCAAGCAGAGCGCCTTTTTGGCCCTCTTCAGAAGGAACCTTGACGACTAGATGGGAGATAGAAAATTCACCCCAGGGATCACATCAGTCGCCCTGCTAGACAAGGGGACCAGGGAAGTAAAATTCCTGGGGAAAAATAGCTGGGGAAATGTTATGGCTAGGCTTGTATAGGCTCTAGGGCCGCTAGCCTAGTACCAACCTATGAACCTAATATAATTTTGACTCTAAAGAAATTATGATCAGCCATGCCTGACTTGTTTTGCCCTCCTGGAGAAATAAATGATGGTCCATGGACTGCGTCTGCCTTGTAAACTTTCTGAATCTATGACATAGAATAACATCTGGGATATGCTTTCACAGGTAACATGTTTTAGGCTTTCCAAATGGTGTAGTACCAAGCACCCGACTCCACGGCAGTTAAATCACTATTTTATTTCACATAAAAACAGCGAAAGAGATTGAGCGCTTTCGTCTCCACCCTGGAGACCTCTTCAGAATCAATTACAACAGACAAACAATGCAAATTTATACAGTTACCAATGCTGGTGAATTGATCATTACTCAATTAAACAATAAAACAATATAAAATTAAATTCATTAATTACACTGAAGCCACCACACACACACGAATTATAAACATTTCAAATGTTGCACATTTTAAAGCTTAGGTGCAGGTTTATAAATAAAACAAAACTGTATGTCAGGAATGAAAGGACCACATGTAACTGTTGTTTAGTTGTTGTTCCTTTTACTTAAGGCTATAAATACATAAAAAATGTTGTAAAATGCGTTAATGTTAAATGTTGTAATGTGTGCTACTAAGCAGCCAACACGCTAAGCATTTCGAGGGGGTTATCAGTTTATCTTTTTCAACTACTGCTTATAACCAATCAGTGTTTGACTAAGAACACGGTTTTTTGACTGCGTGTGTACCTCAATCACTTCAACTAGTGGGCTTGAATTACGAACACTGTTTATATAAGATTCCACTATTGAACAGGTTGTTGAAGTGAATTCTGTTTGGAAGCTACTAGTTTTCCATTTTTTACCCTCGAGTCTGCCAACAAGAGTAATAATACATTTACAATGTCGGGTGACAATTCCCTTCTTAGTGAGTTAATCAGAATCATTCAAAGTCACTCACAGAATTGTGCACAAGATGAAGCTGGGAATTCTATTCCTTGTGCACAGAGCAGCCCCAAAACCAACGGAACAGAATCACAAGGGAGAGGGGCTCATGGACCACATAGAGAACTACCTAACACACAGGAAGTGAGGACTGGTCCTGTGAATAATTCTGAAAGACATCAAGTTCTGAAGACGACTACACAAGATACCATAACATGGACTTTCAAAACTGGTTAAATAAATCTTTTTTAAATAACAATGTAAGAGAACAGGAACAGCATAATAATAATTATACTACCTACAAGGATAAATGTAAACATTTTAAAATGCTGTTAACTAAGTATAAAAATTTGTCTGTGGAGAATTGGTATTTTAGTAGATGCCTTCATGAGCATATTGTACCCAAGGGACTTAGAATTACAAAATTTCCAAACAATATAGATTTTGAAGCAGACAAAATATTATTTAAGCAAATATGTGCTATTTTTGATGAATGTGGGTTATCTGTCATTAAGGCACTTATGAAACACAATGAAAGTAGAATGGAAAAGGATAAAAATACTATTGATAGATTATACAAAGAGATATCTGAAGATTTATTATTTTCTATTGACGAATATAAACGAATGTACTATAGAACTATACAAGACGTTGATGCTACTACATCACGTAACTAAACAGGAAAATATCTAAATTAAGAAGGGATTTAAAGGACTATGAGTCTAATAATGCTTATAATAACAACACATTTTATCATAGACAATATCAGACTCTGGGTGTAAAACATTACAACTACCCACATTATACTGACCACAACAGTGAAGGGATACATGAGGTCGATAACAATGATGAATACCAGAACCAACATACTGTTGGTGATATAAATGACCACAGGGTAAACTATCAGGAAGAATACTACAACAACCATTTCCCTTTAGAGGAATTTGGCCTCAGGAGGTCAGAGAGGATAAAAAACAGGACCCCACAACAGCCAGCCTACGCCCAAGCGGCGGGGAACTATCGACAGCACAGAAACTAAGTACAAGTTTTGTGGAAGCTGATGTGAACCATGAATCTGTTTCACAAAGCTCTTTAGTTGGGAATGAAAAGGAAAGCACAATAGCGAATTCTATTGTTTGTTCTTACAATGATTTTAACATTTTTAACTTTACAGAAATGGATATTTCTGACACTTTTTTCAAACTTTTTACCAAAGGTTTCACTTTTGTGCCACATGAAGTACATTGTATTAGTAATATATTATTGGATATAAAACTTTTTACTAGAAGGTTGAATTTATCTGTGATCTTAGGGAATAATACAACTGCTAATGAGTTTAAAGGGCTAAAAAGACGTAGTACGTATAATCCACCTCTTCAACATGATATTCAGAGTTTCGAGAATGTTGTGTGTAATGCCATTAGGAATAATTATCCCCACCATCACAATACTGGGCTGACAAATTTGACATAGGAAGAAAATAAGCTTCTCTCATTATTAAAAAGTAATAAAAAAGTTAGAATAATGAAACCTGATAAAGGTGGTGGTATGGTCATTATGGACCAGTGTGGGATTATACGAGGAGAATGCTGAATATATTGAATAATGAAAGTTACACTACAGTATCTCAAAACGAAATAAACATAGCATACTCTAAAATTGATTTTATTCTTGAAGACAATTTATTACAGGGGCTATATGACAAAGAATTATTTGAGTTTTTTATGGTTAGTAAACCAGTAGTTCCAGCAATTTTTGGCATCCCTAAAATTCACAAATGTGTTACTGATCCCCCTATGAGACCTATTGTGTCAGCACAGGGATCAAAAACACAACCACTAGCCATATATATTGATGTTAAATTAAAGGGTTACTACTTGAAATATCAACATTTATTGATTGATTCATGGGATTTACTAAGAAAAGTAAACAATGTAAATTATAAGGATGAAATCATTTTTATAACCGTTGATGTTAAAGATCTTTTCACGGTAATACCCCACGACATAGGGCTAGTATGGTTTGAAGAGATTCTTACGGACATGGACCTACTCAAACCTGAAGAATTTCGCATAATACTTGAAAACATGGATTTGGTTTTAAGGAATAATTTTATTTATTTTCAAGGAGAATATTACCATCAAACCGAAGGAGTGGCAATGGGAGCGGCTTGCGCTCCCATTTATGCTAACATTGTCATGCTCTTCTGGGAGAAGAATTATGTTTTCACATCTGAATATTACCAATATGTGCATAGTTACTTCAGATTCTTGGATGACATTTTAATTCTATGGAAAGGTCAGGAAAAAGAAATATATAATTTCATTGAATACATCAACAAGAGTACACCATTCCTGAGCTTCACACATGAGGTCCAAAAGAGCACAATTCATTACTTAGATGTTAAATTAATGAAAGACGAAGAAGCGAGGAGATATACATCAGCCTTATATCGGAAAGAGAATTTCTCCAACGCATATCTACATTTTGATAGTGACCACCCCCTTGTACTAAAAAAGAATATTGTAAGGGGTCAGATGATTAGGGCTTCTAGGATGACGAGTGAAGATGATGTATTTTTGAATTAATTAAATACGTTGAACAACATGTTTTTACAAAGGGGATACCCGAGTGAACTGATTGAGGAGGCAAAAAAATGCGTTACTACACATAGGAACACTAGATATACCCCACTGTTGAGCAGTCTAACATTAAGTAGTAATGTATCTACACAGAATGGGGGGACTCTATTTGATTCACGGTAGAGGGACCTAAATCTTATTAATAATACCCCATATTTGACTTTGACATACCACAAGAACATTGAATGGTTGAAAAAAAAGTATCAGCAGTGTGTGGGAAATGTTCAAAACCATGCCCAGTAGAGTAGATGTTTTTAAGAATAAACTCATGTATAGTTATAGAAGGAACTACAATTTAAAAAACATCCTAGAGAATGGGAAAGAACGATCTGATGACGACAATTCGTCGAACTTTAGTCATAAAAGAGGGACTTTTAGGTGCAATAGATGTCCCCAATGCCCATTTATAGCAGGTGAAAAATCTATTTATTTGCCTAGTTTACACACTACACTAAAAGCAAAGAAATATAGTAGCTGCTACACCAAAGGTCTGGTCTATTTAGCATACTGTACATTTTGTTGGTGCTTCTACGTAGGAAAAACTGAGACACCCCTACGTAGAAGAATATTTGAACACATTAGAGACATTAATCGCAAAAACGTTAATAATGCACTTTATAGACATTCTATGGTATGTCCTAATGCTAATTTTAAATTCTGGGCTTTGGAAATTGTTGAGAGTCCAGATAGAGGGGGAGACTGGACTACTAAACTATTATACAGGGAAATGATACGGCAGCTCAGATTAGACGCCTGCAATGACAAAGGTTTGAATGATTGTATATCTATTACACCAGCATTAAAAGTATTAGCATTAGACCCCAAGAAACATTTTCACAGTGGATAACATTATTCAACTATTTGATAAACATTTTTAATATTTTAATATTGTAATATTTCAACATTTTATATTTAGTATTATATTAATAAATTATATAAATAACATATTTTTATATTCCCACTATATCAAACATAGTATAGAATTGTACTTAAAAATATATATAAATATATATACATACACCTTTATTTATATATCTGTACTCAAATATATATAAAAAATATATATACATACACTTTTATTCATATATTTATTTACATATATTTACATATATATATATTTAAAACATTTTAAGGAATTATTATACAAGATATATTATAAGTACATATATGGTTTTAACAGAAATTATATAAATTATATAATATATAGAACATAATATACAGACTTTAATGGATAGGTTTTTGTACATAGATATATTACTTGTATTGGAATTTCATATATTCTTATTTATAAAAATATAATTGTCATATTTGAATTTTGTATTTACCATTCCTTTTACTCAATTTTTTAGTGGCACTTATAAGTGAAATGACTTTTAAAGTTTGTTATGTGTGTTTTAAAGACAAATATATATTTATTACACGAGATTCTATCAAAAAGGAATTAATAATAACAATTTCTTACATTTTTTATATATACACATACATATTTTTTCAACAATTTTTTAAACACATTTTACAACATTTTTTATGTATTTATAGCCGTAAGTAAAAGGAACAAGAACTAAACAACAGTTACATGTGGTCCTTTCATTCCTGACATACAGTTTCGTTTTATTTATAAACCTGCACCTAAGCTTTAAAATGTGCAACATTTGAAATGTTTATAATTCGTGTGTGTGTGGTGGCTTCAGTGTAATTAATGAATTTAATTTTATATTGTTTTATTGTTTAATTGAGTAATGATCAATTCACCAGCATTGGTAACTGTATAAATTTGCATTGTTTGTCTGTTGTAATTGATTCTGAAGAGGTCTCCAGGGTGGAGACGAAAGCGCTCAATCTCTTTCTCTGTTTTTATGTGAAATAAAATAGTGATTTAACTGCCGTGGAGTCTGGTGCTTGGTATTACACCATTTGGATTTCCTGTTTTCCATCTGCTGGGTTGTTTGTTTTGAGTTCTTCTCAAAGATTTTCATGTTTTAGGCTTTCCTACTTTAGGAAAGAGTCAAGTCATGCTGCTGTGGATGCCTGTTTCTGCCCTTCACAGGAGATCTCCTTAGGAAGTCATAAAATATATTTATATGTGGAAAAAAAGCTTTGCTCCCCATGCTGGGCCTCCATGATGCCACTTTTCCCCAACTTCGTCCTGTTCTTTCAGAAAAGCCCAGTATCCACATACAGATGAAGGCAGCGGAATGTCAGGCAATCCTCACACTGTCCATTTTCCCCTGTGAAGTCTCTTTGGAGACTGAATTTCCTAATCACTATGCATCATTCCTGACTGTCCCTGAAAACTACATGGAAGGCTGGATTTTCAACATTTATATCAATGTTACATTAGCTTAAGCTGTATGGCTTTTATCCTGCAAAGGCAATGCCCACTTGCCAGCTTTCCAAGTTCAGGACTCGAGGAGAGCTGCATAAAAAGCAGTGGCTAGGGCTCTAAAATGCTTAAGAGCTTTCTTGCAGCAGAAGGGAGCTTCTGCAACAGACTTTATGGAACTGATGGTCGGCTGGAAGTCCTTCAAGGCTGGGTAGATAAGTAACCTTTTGGGGAAAACCATCCACTGCATTATTCTGAAGAAAATGTTTTGTATTTTTAATATTTATTTCTTGAGAGAAAATGTTTTTATTAATGGACTTTCTAGTCTGGTTAAGGTTTTTTTACTTGGGGAATGCTTCTGTGATAAGCCGTGTAAAAAGCTGCTGTTTTACTTCACTTTTTCTACATACTTATGTAGGAGGCAAGATATTGTGCTTCTGGGGACTGTCACTGAATTTTTTACCTCAGATCTTTTATATTTTCTGTCAGGAGGTTTGCCAACTCATACAGCCTTCATTACTTGCCTTTTAGATTAGTTTCTCAGCTTAACCTTGGAGCAGTTGTCCATCTCCTCGGTCCTTCCTTCCTTCTTCTTCCAGGGGATCTCCCAGGAAAAGAAAACAGAAAGTTAAATATCCATACTCCTATTTCTTTGACTATGTGCAAGGAAAACTTGCTGGGATTTGCTAACAAATTACTTACAACTTTTAATGTTGTAAATCCTGCTGTTTCACTGACACCAAATAGGAAAAGAAAAATATTTCCCTCACATTTTCTGACTGGTTCCACTCAGAAGAATAAAAAAGGGAGTGGGGATGTTTTTCTTCAGTGACTTCTCATCAGTCTGAAGATTCTGAAGAAAGTGAGCAGAGAGGAGATAGCTATCCCCAGAATTAAGATAGAAGACTGACTTTACTTCCTTGTTATTTGTGAAAAATGAAAAATAAAAACACTTAAACTTTCCAATATTAAGCAACAGTAGTAAACCGTCCAAAACTTCAAATGTTAATTCCTCTTCTGTGAAGGTACTGAAGGAGCAAACTCAAACAGGCTTATTCACCAGAGTAACTCTGCTTTAATTTGTAAGTGCATTCGTTCACCAACTGGAATTCGTCAGATCAACTTTTCAGTAACAGCTTTAACCCAATGAAAACTAATGTATACATAAAAAGCACAAAAGATAAGAAGTCATGATTGGAAACCTCATACATACTAATGGCCGTAGCCTACAACTAAAATCTAACCTCATGTAACGCAAGTGATTTTTTACAATCCAAACTAAAATGAGAAACAGGAGGAGTACTAATAAAACAAAGTCCAAATAATCCCACCACCAGACCACTAAGATCCAGCAGCAAAAATCACTTGCAGATCACTAAAGCCAATAACTCTGCTGGTGAAGCACTGTTCTCTTGCACCATAGCCAAATTATGGAACTCCGTACCATCATGCACCACTTCAAAACTTTACTAAAAGCGCATCTAAAAGCATGCTGGCTATGCCCTTGCAACTTCCACTCTAATATCACCCACCCCATCCAACCACTACCTTTCTTTCCACTCCACTGTTATGTACTTCACAGATAAAGATTCTAGTTGTCTACTGATGTACTATGTTCTTCATCTGTAAATATGTTGTAAGCACTATTTCTCTGATTGTTCCTCATATGCTTCTTCCTTCTCTTGTCTCTACCCTCTCCGTTCGCCGTGCGGGTTCACTCCGCTCCCCTACCCTACCCCCAAATTCCACCCATCCCCAGTAGCCCTAAACTTGTACTTCTAAAACCACACCTTCCTAAACACACAACCAATCAGATGGTACCACCATCCTAGATAATTGAGCCACACCTACTCTTCACTTAACCATTCTCTAACCCTAATTAATTAATTACAATCTTAACTAAAACTTTACCTCTCCTCCGATCCTACACCTTTGCTAACTACCTAATATTGCCTTACCAATTCTACCATCATGTCTACCAAAACTACCTCAACCCTAACTAAACTACTACTCTGTGCCACACTCATATCTGTACTAACCTCAGCATATCTGATAACCTCCTATGAACACCCAAATATTTCTCAATTTAACCATCCAAGAAAACAAACAGTCCTACATACTTTCACATTCACCCACTATTACATCCACACCTAGATACATACTAGCTAAATACCACAGACATGCCCACATTAAATACAATAAACAAATAAAAGAAATTCTGATACCAAATTAGTAACATACATTATCTTTTTCTTTCACTAAAAAAGCATTCCTTACAGGATGGAGACATACATCCTAATCCTGGCCCACATAATGTCATATCCACTGGACATCTCACCAACAATCCCACTATTCCCCTCATCCCCAACAAACACCCCAACTCTCTCCTCATTGCACATCTCAATACCCAAAGTGTGAATAACAAAGTTCCCCATCTTCATGCTCTCTCTTTTGATATTTTATGTTTGACAGAAACTTGGCTAAAACCTAAAACACATGATAATGAAATTATCCCACCAGGTTATAACATATTGAGACTTGACCATATAAAAAGAAAGGGAGGGGGAGTAGCACTTCTTTTTAAAGATGGGCTACAATTCACCTCTCTACCCTATAACCCACCAAAAGACAACCATGCTGTAGTCCTTATTTCCAAATTACAGGTTAACTCTAGTAAATCTTTATATATCTTCTGTATCTATCTACCTCCTGGAAACAATATCAGTATACTAGAGGATATTCTTAGCTGGGTCTCAACATCCTTCCCACAAGAAACTATAATCGTAGGAGACTTTAATATAGATTGGAAGAACATCAATACTGAACATCCTACCCCTCATATTAACCTTCAAGGCTTCTCTCAGACCATAACCTCCCCAACAAGAATCAAACCAAACAAAAAAGAGAGCACTTTAGATTGGATCCTTATTAATAACTACCACCAAAATTACACAGTTGGTATCCTCCCTGACGATGTAAGTGACCATTCCTTGACTTATATAATCAGGCAAAAGTTTAATACCTCTCACCTAACCTCATATAGGACTATACGGACCAACAAGCAATTTAACCATCACCTTTTCCAGAGTGAACTCAATGCCTGTGATTGGTCTCAATTAAAAACCCTTCCACTTGAACAGGCTGTCAACTACTTCAACTCTAAGTTCTTAGAAATCCTAGACCAGCATGCACCTAAACGTACTATCAGAACTAGGTCCAAACCTGCCCCCTGGCTTACAAATGAAACCAAGAAAAATCCTCCTCAGAAATAAAGCCTGGTCTAGGTGGCGAACTACCAAAAATACATCAGATCAACAGATCTTTAGACATATGAGAAACATGACAAAAAAAGAAATTCTGTCAGACAAAAAAAACTTTTACTGTAAAATGCAGAAAACAAACCAAAACAATCCTCGAAGATTCTGGGCAAGTATCAATAGACTCCTTTATCCAGGTCACTCCAGAACATCAACCCCAATAGGTGCAACACATGAGACTCCTATCCAAACTGCCAATGCTTTCAATTCCTTCTTCACAGAGGCGATCCAATCTGTAGCCCGTCAACTAGCTCCTGATAGATCCAGTCTTCTTAACTCTTCTCCCAGCTCTCTTCCTACCTTCCGATTTCTACCCACCTCAACAAATTTTATCTATAAACTCATTCTAAAACTTAAGCCTTGTACTCCTTCTGCTGACCAGATCCCAGCCGAATACCTCCAAAAAGCAGCTAAAGAAGTAGCTTACCCGATATCCATTCTGATTAATAGAACTACTAACGAGGGAAGCATCCCTGACATTTGGAAAATCTCACATATTATCCCCCTACACAAAGGTGGCAACTCAAATGAATACTCTAAACTATCGACCTATAGCCCTACTATCCCCCTTAGCAAAAATAATGGAAAAATGTATTCACCATCAGCTTCTAAACCACTTAATTCAACATAACATACTAGCTGAAAGCCAACATGGCTTTAGGCCATTCCACAGTACTACTACTGCCCTGTTATCTTTTACTGATACCATAACCAAAAAATGCAATAACAAAGTTCTCTCTTCCTCTCTATTTATTGATCTCTCAAAAGCATTTGATATGGTAAACCACTCTCTACTTATAAATATTCTGAAATCACTCTCTCTTGATACTATGGCTGTACAATGGTTTACTTCTTACCTCAGCAATAGGCAACAGGCTGTGCTCTGGGAGAATAAACTATCATCCCACCTTCCAGTCTCACTTGGTGTCCCTCAGGGCACCATTCTAGGCCCTCTCTTATTCTCAATATTTATCAATGATCTCTACCTAGGTATTCCTCAGGCAACCTGCATACAGTATGCAGATGATTCAACTTTAATCTGTGCAGCTGAATCTTCATCTGAACTACAATCCCTAACTCAGAAAATATTTAACGTAGTAGAGACTTGGTTCTTAAAACGTTGCCTCCTTTTGAATCCCAAAAAAACAAAGCTCCTTCTCTTTACTCCCACCCGTAAATCCATGCCTTTAGATTTCTCTGTTATTTCTAACAATGGCACCCTCATATCCCGATTTACCACCAAACTCCTAGGAATTACTATAGACAATTACCTCAGCTTCAATAACCATATTAATAACACTATAAAAACAGTCAACAGAAAAATGGGCTCCCTATACAGGATCAAATATTTTCTCACTCCAACAGCCAGAACTACTATTGCCCACTCTCATCTAATCTCAACACTTCTCTATGCCTCACCAATTTACACCAACCTATCCAAGAAGAATCTTCTTAAACTAACTACATCTTACAATAACATTGCCAGATTTGCTACTGGTAATTGCTTTAGAAGTCATCACTGTCAAAACAACTAGGATGGCTTGAACTGCAAAATCAGCTTTATTTTAATCAACTTACCATTGCTCATAAGATCCTCAACCAGCCTAACAACACTCCTATACTCTCAAACCTCATTACTCCGTATAAAAATCTTAATACCTTACGGTCTGCTAACAAACTTCTACTTAGTATTAGTAAGTCTAACAACATGGCAGGTAACTCTCCTTTCTCAAACACAACTGGGAAATACTGGAATTGTCTACCTAGTGACCTTACTTCACTTCCTTCCCTACCCCACTTCAAACAAAAACTTAAAATATACCTTAGAACACACTGGCTATGCCCTTGCACTAACCCTGACTAACCCACTACCTCTGTGACTAGATTTCTGCTAACTCCACTCTAACTATAATTTAATGCTCGTTACTGCAAACGTTACAAGAATAGCAAACCCGCATACAGTTATGATCTACCTCACCTGGATATCTTGTTCAGTATGTTGTAAATACTCTTAGGCAACCATTCTCAGGAATTGTAAACCTGAAAAAGTTCAATCTATCTCTTGTGAATATCTTGTTCTATATTATTGTAAATATTGCTTTGAAATATACTGTAAAATGTTTTGTATCTTCTGCTATGTTAACTTGATTGTAACCTTACAAACACTGTTTTGAATTTGTAACCTTATACTTATTGGTGTAATGGATCTGTCTTGGAGCTTTTCTCTCCGGGCCTCTTCTGAAAATGGACATATATCCAGTTGGACTAGCCCGGTCAACAAATGTAAAATAAAATAAAATAAATAAATAAAATACATAAGCAATTGCTATGTAAATTGTTAATCTCTATGTAATCCAATGTAACTACTGTCTGTTTATTTTAATTGTGGAGCTTTTCTGCCTGGGCCTCTGCTGAAAATGGACCTACGTCCAGTCGGACACTCCCGGTCAACAAATATAAATAAATAAATAATAAATAAATAGCAGCATGACCTTTAACTAGTAATTAAGTCCTAGTCTGTCTCTAGACAGGGACAAAGTGTCATAAAACTCCCTTCACTAAAGGCTATTTAGCATCAAAGTAGCAAGATCCTTTCAAAAGACTAAAGGCTATTATTTAGCATTAAAGTGGCAAGATCCTTCCAAAAGGAGTGATAAATTAAAAAAAAAAAATACAGAGCTGAAATAAAGAGTGTAAGAAGAATGTGTGTGTGCTAGCACTCATACATACATACATCAGGCATATGACTCAAGAAAATAGCACACACTGTAGTCACCTTGAAAAAAGATGTGATATAAAGAAACATCACAGGTAAAAATACAATCAAAATAAAAACTCTAATCATAAGTGTATTAAAAATAAAGAAAAGTAGGCTTTGTATTAGAACACTACCCCACCGGATGCACAGTAGCAAGGGCCACCCAAGACCCAGCAAAAGGGGATTTTTTTTCTATATTGTTGAATAAACATGATGATGTTTTGTTCGTCTGCATGAATAGTCATACCCGAGTTTTGCAAGAAAAAACACAGGATAGGATAAAATCTGCAAACTTTGTTTTAGAGCAACATTTCTTAATGCACAATCTGAATGTGAATGCTGGCAGTATGTACAGACTTTGCACAGAAAGCATCCCAACCAAGAACCAAGTAATGTGAAACACGGACCTCGAAAAATGTGGGAAGGCCTTGGGATACATAGAAAAAGTATCTGGTTAACTAGCAAAATTGGTTTTGCAGAGGGGCAAGCCCCCATGCACACCCCGCTATTTAAATATACCAACTCCAAAATCGCACTACATTGACGAAAATGGTAAACTACTATTACACAATGAATATTCACAAAGTCACAGGCAAATCTGCATGGCATGTCAGTCATGCGTTATTCACGTGCCACCTCACAGACAGGCATGCCAGTCACTTTGGCCACACCCATTTCTGCACAAACTGACTGGGTGGGGTAGTGTTCGAATACAAAGCCGAAAAGTGCTTTCACCCATAAGGCTTTATCAGATTGCTGTTAAAACTTAGCATCCATAAAGTCAATCATACACTAAAGATAGAGGAAAAACAGTAAGTAAAATGTGTGACAAAATGCAAATGACTGTGCATATGTATATGGACCTTTTTCAGACTCAACCCAGGAGCAGTGTCTGGTTACATTACTTGCTTACTTGCTCAGAGTCGCACAGTTAGGCAGTGCAGGCTAAGGGAATCAAACGTTGCACCACTGGACTACAGGGAACATCTTTCCCCATTTCATAGGATCATAGGAAGGTACTAGGCTATTGTCCCTGAGGCCCTTACAAGCCTAGCAAAGAATTCAGCCCATGTTCTGACAAGTCAGCACCAGATGCTCCTGCCCAGCAGGGGCACAGGTGGAATCCCAGGGTTGTTCCCCATCCAGGTATCCAGGTTGCACTTAAAAAGGGTTAATGAGGTACTCTGACATGGAGAGGGAGTCCATTCCATGAGGGGGGGGTCACTGAGACACAAATCTGTCCTGTCAACAAGTCCTATTGATATCATAGACAGGGTTGAGGTTGCACATGTGGGGTACTCGAGTGGAGCTTGACTTGCAGATCTGCAGCAGTTCCATCAAGGTGGGGGTCTGAGAATGCTTTATATACCAGACAGAGGTCACCTCAGAGGAGTCTGTATGAGACTGAGTAGAGGGACAGGGCTTTTAGCCTATCTGTGTATTGTAGATATTTGAGGCACTGGATTCTCCTGGTGAGGAATCTCTGTGGTCTGTCCAGCTGTTGCACATGCTTTGTGAGGTACATGCCGAAAGGGGCATTGTACTCAATAATGGGTCTTATAAGGGAAGAATACAGGGATGTTATGACTTCCTTGTCCTTGGATGAGATACCCTTCCTAATGAGGTTGGCCATGTAGAAAGTTTTCCATGCAGTGAAGGCAATATGGTGGTCAAAAGTTAGTTTGCTGTCAACCTGGGTGCCTAGGTCCCTCACAACTGATTGCATGCTTAGGACATTGTTATTAATGTGATAATTTTGTTATTAATGTGATAATTTGTGGGGACGTCACTGCCCCCAACGGGGATGATGATGCATTTGTTGGCATTCAGTTTGAGGATATGTTTCTGGCACCAATCATTTGTTTGGTGAGACCCTCTTGGAGGATGTCCACATCACTAGGAGAATTGCTGACAACTCCCAGCTTGCAGTCATCTGCAAACTTAGTCAGCCGTAGCCCACAGGTTTTGGTCTGCACCTCAGAGAAGTATATTCCAAACAAAAGAGGTCCCAACACAGATCCCTGGGGTACACCACTCATTACGGGTCTACTGCTTGAGGTGGCTTCCCGTATTTTGACTAGGTGGGTACTATCAGTGAGCCAGTTTGCTACCCATCTGTTAACATATGGATTGATGCGTAGTTTAGAGAGTTTATCTATTATACCTGACTGGGGAATAGTATCGAAGGCTTTGGGCAGGTCAAGGTAGGCAGTGTGCACAGTCTTCCCCTCGTCCATGGCTTTGTTGGCTGTCTCAAAGAAGCCGACCAAATTTAACAGGCATGACCTCCCCTTGACAAAAGCAAACTGTGTGGGATCGAGTGTTTGGAGGTTGCCAATGTCCTTGTTGATGAGGTCCATGATAATCCATTCCATGGCCTTCCAGATCAGGCTAATTAGGCTGATGGGTCTATAATTTCCTGTATAGGTGGATGCTCCACCTTTGTGCAAAGGGATCACAGTGGCTGTCCTCCACTCGACTGGGATGAAGCTGGTACTCATGCTTTGTTTGAATAGGGTGCCTAATGGTGATGCAAGTTCCTGTCTGAGTTCATATAGAAGGCAGCCTGTGATGTTATCGGGTCCCATGGAGGCTGTATTTTTTTGCCTTTGAGAGGCAGTGATGACTTGTTTCCTAGAGATAAGGGGAGGGGGACAGGTCCTAGGGATGTCCTGATTTACTGATGGCAGGACAGAGGTGTGAAGTTTTCACTGAAACTATCTGCCAGCAGGTTGGCTATATCTATGGTGTTTGTGTAAATGGTGTCCTTGACCACCAGTTCTGAGCAGTTCTGCGTGCTTCCTTTGAGATTGCGTACATATGTGAAGAAGACCTTTGATTGTCTTTAGTAGATGTGGCCAATTTGGACTCGAAGTTTGCTTTGGAGGATTTCATTAGTACTCTTATTTGCTTGTTCAGGGCTAAGGAGAGATTGCTTCCAATTAGGCATCTGGTCCTTCTTAGTCCTGGACAGCATTTTTTTCCTTTTATTATAGAGTTTATTTATTGCAGATGTCTACCAGACAGGGTTACGCTTCCTTGAGGAGGAAGATTTTGTCATGTCAAATATTCCTGATTCCATGCAGCTATATAAATGCTAGTATAGTACTTTGGTGTAGGTTTGGACATTTGTGCCATTTCCTACAGTGGGGGAGGGGGGGTTGAAGCTGTTTATACCTTCCCTCAGGAGATTATAATCAGCTTTGGTGAAGTTTTTATGTTTGACCCTAGCAGGGGGTGGGGGGGGGTGAGATGGTGATTGTGAAAGTGACCGCTTTGTGACCCGATCTTACCAGAGAGGATGACAGTGTAGGGATGCTGCAGTGGTTACTCATGTTGGTTAATACCAAGTCCAAGATATTATCACCTCTTGTGGGCGTGTCGACCAGCTGGTCCAAGGCATTTGCATTGACAAAATCAAGGAATTTCTGGGCATTTGTGTTTTGGAATGAGGAATTCTTCCAGTCTATCATTGGATACATAAAGTCACCCATGATGAGGGTAAACGGTTGAATCTTGATAGATTCAAAGAGGTCCAGATAGGTGGAGTGGGCATCTTGAGTCAAAGTTGGGGGTCTGTAGCTAGCTGTGATTTGAATAGGGGTTTTCTCAACAGTTAACTGCACCCGGAGTGTCTTCTGTGCATCATACTGTTTGACCAGCCTGGAGATATACATGTCTTTAATATATATTGGCACTCCACCTCCTTTTGCTTTGCTCCCCACAGTTTGGGGTCTGAATGTATGATAGGATGAGTAACCTGGTATGGCTGGGGTGCTGTCTGCAGCTTTGAACCAGGTTTGTGCAACTACACAAATGTCCACATTTTCCAGGGTTAAGAATGCTTGCAATGAGTAAAGGTTCATGTTTAGACTCCTGACGTTTAGCAGCATGACCTTTAATTTGCATTTTAATTAAATTTTCATGTTGGTAGTTTTAACCTCATGAATTGCCTAAAAAAGCTACTATGGGGGAGGCAAGTGCCTTTGCCTGAATCCCAAGGGAGACAGATGCAGGCCATTTCAGGAGATTCATCTTCATCCTGTAAACCAAATACCCTGTTTCATCCAGTTTTGGAGCAAATGTCTTAGGGTGTTGCAGATCTTGTGCCATCAGATAAGCAAAGGTTTTAACTCGAATATTTTTCGCTGCCATTGAGCAAAAGAACTTGGAGACCAGTTGTAGACCCCTCATTTCTTAATCTTGTTGTCAAAGTCCTGTCGTTCAAAATGTTATCCCTTCAAACCTTTTTACCACTCATACCATCCTTTAGCTTCATGGTAATGTTAGACTTAAAACATGGTTGTCAAGCCCATACCAGTTTTCAAAGAATTTAGATGTATGTTATGATTTTCTGTAGCTGGCTAACATTATCAGTTCTCTGTCTTACACTTTGGTCTACCTACTGCACCAAGGGAGTTTACAAATTGTCTGCCTCCAGTAATTGCTTATTGCATACTTCGAGGCATTCACATCTTTCTGTATTTGGATGATTGTCTTATATTTGCAGACTCTCTAGCAATTGTCAGGATTCCCTGAGAAGGGAAGGGTTAAGAAGCTCCTGCGCAGTCTGGGGTTTCAAGTGAGCTTACAGAAATAAGCTCTTCTCTCTCCTCACAAAATAGTGTTCCTGGAATGCCTTCTGGATACTTCCCAAGGAAGGACTTTTTTGTTCTACTGGACAAGGTAGAATAGTACAAAGAGATCTTGAGCTTGTCTAACCAATCTCTGGCACCTGTCGGGGAACTTCTGAGGATTCTGGGTTTCATGGCTCACTGATTATCATGATTCTCTTGGCCAAACATCACAAGAGAAGAATACAGTGACTGATACATCAAGTCATTCTGGTCTCAGCACCAACACCCTTTATCTTGTCAGATGTCAGTGCCAGGGTTTGTAAGGAGGGGAGGTATTGTGGTGGGTGGACAAGTTCTGTTTCAGCACAGGTCTCCCCGTCTGTCTCCTCCTAAGTCTGTCACAACAGATACTTTAGACTTTGCTCAGGCTGTATCAAAAGGGGTGAAAGTGCAAGGTATGTGGAACAAACAGGGCAGTCTCTAGCACATAAATATCAAAGAGGTGCTGGCAGTAGTCAGTGCCTTAAAAGCTTCAAATCATCTCTTGTCCCCAGAACTTTGTAAGTCATCAAAGATAACACCACAGTGATGGTGTATATAAACAAACGAGGATACCAGGTTTTACCCTCTTTGAAACTTGCCTTGTTGGTCTGTGAGGTGGCTGTTCAGCTCAGTTTGACTCTTTAGACTTCATGCATTCTGTCAAAGCAAAACATTATATCAAGCAAGCTGAGCAGTAACAGAACAGACCATCACGAAGGAAAACTAAAGGAATTGATCCAGCCTTGGGGAGCATCTATGTGTTTGCTTCCTTTCAAACAGCAGGCCTGGAAGAAAGAGACTTTCTCATCCCCATATATGGGAATGTTCCTCTAAGCTTTTCCACCCTGCCCACTGATATTCAGGGATGTTCATCATTCCCACTGCCTCAGTGGCATTTTGAGCTATCTGCCAAGGTAACCCAGAACTGGCCAGCTTTCAAAAAACTCAGTCTACCTTCCCCCCTGTCTTCATGTGACAGCTGATTAGCTGAGCACATCTTGAGAGGGAAGCCTTCAGCTGTCAGGGGAAGAGTGTGTTCAGTCTTTTTCTGCCATCCAAAGAAGAAAGTTCTCTGACCTTTCACAGGGATCCATTGCTGACATCTCTGGCTTATTGGTCAGATAAGCCCCCCCCCCCTTCCTGTCATTTTATAATTAAATGTATTATTCTCTCTCTGTTTTATGTTTATTTAAAAAAATATTTTAATATTTTATGTTTGTCATTAAGGCATGTGAGAATTTCTGCCTGTAGCTGTGTTTATTTGGTTTCTATCTTTGACAAATGTTCGTTTTTACTGTTTCTAAAATAACTTTCAGTATTTCTCTCAGAAGTGTAGTGTGTGTGCGCTGTTGCACACCTGTCTTTACTGTTGTTATTCTGCTGTATTTTAATCTTTTGGCTGGAACATATTGCAGAATTGGATTTATTTGGCATTTCTACATTATTTACTGTATTTATGCCTCTGTCCTGTGTGTTTTTAACATTGGATTGCAATTTTACTGCACATTACGTTATTTGAATGTACTGTGGAGATATTACACTCTGGCAAGAAAACATGGTTTAAATTGCTGTTAAACATTATTTTATGGCAGTTTAACATGCCTAAAGTACGTGGAGCTGCTATTTAACACTGGTTTGACACATTCGCTGCTTTCATGTTTGGACTTTGTGTACTGGAAATTCTTTAACTTTCTCAGTTGTTAAATAATTCTGAACACTTTTCAAACTGTTTTTATGACAGTAGGACAGTTTGGCAGAGTTTAATTGTGTAGGGACATTTTTACTATCATTGTGTTTATTGTGATACATTATCCAGCAGTTTGTTTATTTTTCTGGCTGTTCCGTCCCCTTACTTGATGGAGCCTAACTCTGGTGCCCCCCCCCCCCCACCCCAATCAAATCTAGTTGCACTTAAAAAAAAATATGTGTGTGTGTGTATATATATATATATATATATATATATATATATATATATATATGCCTCAGCCTATGGTTAATGATTCTTTTGGGGGACATTGCTTGGCCTGCAGACCTCCTACTTTTTCCTGTCTTCCTCTAGTGTAGCTTTGCTGGCTTCAATGGTGTTAATTATCCAGGGCTGTTCCAGTACCTGGTGCAGGAGTACTCCTGGGTAAGAAAACACTTGCCATGCATAGTACTTTGTCCCCAGATATTTTATCTAGTAGTGAAGTGCACAAGAAAAAGAAACATGCTTCATCATACAGCTGATAATCAGATTACAGCTGTGTATAAATCTGGTGTGGTTTCCTTTCAGAATGCTCTGCAGATAGATAATTCTGATGGTTGTGTTCCCATACATGGCTCTAGTGCTAATTTGAGCTAGAGATATTTTGTTGTTTCAGGGAATAATGAGGAATCTAATGAGATTGATAGTAATTTCCTAGCTGGCACAGAGTTCAGTCACTCTGATTCTTTGGAAGGTGAACCTGAGCTTAAGTCCAAACAAATGTTCCCATTTCTCAGGTGATTGCTAGATTTAATGATGTTTTTGTTTGGGAGCAGTCAGGAACTACTCCAGAGCTAGGCAAGGGTATATGACCTTGTAGAGAATGAGATGCCCAATTCTGTGGCTACCCCCCCCCCCCCCACACTATCCCACTGGTCTTGGAACATGTTTATAGAGCTGCCTGCAGAACACTAGTATCTATTCTAGCAGCCCTTAAAAAGGCTCAGAGAAAATATAGGGTCTCCTTGGATATGACATGTCTGTTTCTATATTTGACTGCTGACACAGCTGTGGTCTCCCCAGCTGCCTGCTCAAATAAAAAGTCTTTGGAGTCATCTAATCCGTCACACCTGATAGAGAGAGAAACTGATTAAATCTTCAGGGCAAAAGGATGTTTCATTCTATTAATCTAGCCTTTAGAATTTTCACTTAAGGCTATATGTGAAAAATGTATTTTACAGTGTGGGTACAGTTTGGATGATTTTGCTGCATCCTTACCTGCAGAATAAAAGTCTTATATGATGAAATTGTTTCAGATTTCGCAAAATACTTTGAGAGGTGTGATTGAATGTGCAGACACAGTCTAGAGAAATGCTGCTTCGTCTGTTGTATTAAGATGGTATACTTGGTTATGTCATCAGACAAACCAAAAAAATGCCCTCTGTCAGAACTTTGTCTTCTGGCAACAAGGTCATTCTATTGCAATACCCAGTTGTTGCCTATTACAAGAACACTTGGCATCCTTGTTTTTCCTTATTTAGATTATTTGCTGATTTACATTTCCATATCCCTCCTTTCCCACTATAGCTTCAAATTGAACCAAATCAGAAAATGTTTGTAAAGTTCTGAATTGCCCCCCCTGCTACACAGATTCTCAAACAGTGGTATGACAGAGACAGATTAATGCATGGGGTATCTAAGATGTTTCATGTACACAAGTTCTCCCCAAATGAGGCATCTTACTTCAAGGGACAGAACAAACAAAAATCCCAGCCAAACAAAAGACGGTGATTTGAAAGGAAATAACAGGGGGATAATTTTTCAAACCAACCAAGAAGGTTTCCTTTCCAAAAAAATAATCAAACTCCTGCAAAGGAATGACTATGTCAAGTCACAGAGCACCCCTACCCTCCTTTTTCTTCCTCAACCCCCTTGTTTCTCTCACTCAACCCTGAAGCCTGGCCACAAGTAGTCTCAGATAAATGAGTTCTGTGAATAATTTGGAAAAGATACACTTGACATTGGATAGAAAATTCAAGGGAATTGTGCCACACCCACCAGACCATAGGTTCATAGGTTCATACTAGGCTATCTGCCCAAGGGCATTTATAAGCCTAGCCCATAGTTATGTGGCTTTCGCCACCCCTTTAGTTTGAATAAAAACTATGCCTATCATTTTTCTGTGCCTCTGTCAAGCAGTGACACTGAAGTAATCCCTGTGGTATATCTGCGATCTCCCATCCATTGGTCAAGATTCCTCTTGAACAAGGCCAGCGAGGTGCTCTGCCTCACATGTACTGGGATTTTGTTCCACAGCATAGGGAGTCTCTGGGTGATGAATCTGTCCCTCCAGCACGTTCTATTTATAACCGTGTCAAGGTTTAAGTCTCCCGCTCTTGTGGTTCTGAGGGATCTAGATTTTTGAGGTGAAGCATATTCATCAAATCTGGGTTTGACATGGCCTTATATGTCAGGCACAGGTCACCTCTGAGCAAGCGGTATGAGACTGAATAGAGCTGGAGTTCTTTCAGTCGGGCAGCATAAGACATATTTTTGAGACCCTTTATCCTTTTGGTGAGGAACTTTGGGGCCTTTCAAGCTGCAGCAGGTGTCTGGTCAGATACATTCGAACGGGCATTGTACTCAATCATAGGTCTAATGAGTGATGAGTACAGGGGACGATGACCTCCCTTGATCTAGATGTGAATCCCTTCATGATCAGGTGGGCGATATAGAAGGTTTTCCTAACTACTTTAGCAACATGAGTGTCAAGCGAAGGCTACTGTCAACTTGGGTCCCCAGATCCCTGATGACTTTTCTGTGCTCAGTGGATTGCCACCTATATGGTAGCTAGGGGTAACCTTGTTTTTCCCGAAGGGTATGACTATGCATTTTTGGCGTTTAACTTCAGGCCATGGCTCTGGCACCAGTTATCCGTTTCTGTGAGGCCCTTCTGGAGGATATCTGTGTCAGATGTGTTTTCGACTATGGCCCAGTTTGCAGTCATCTGCAAACTTTGTCAGCCATAACCCTCCTGTGTTTGCTTGTACTTCAGAAAAGTAGATGCCGAACAAGAGTGGACCCAGGACTGAGCCCTGTGGGACACCACTTGTGACAGGCTTTGAGTCTGACATGGCTCCAGCAACTCTGACCCTGTGGGTTCTGTCACTTAGCCAGTTTGCAACCCATCTTGTGATGTATGGGTTTACATTCAAGCTGATGAGTTTTTCAATGATACCTGAGTGGGGTATTGTGTCGAAGGCCTTTGCCAGGTCGAGGTAGGCTGTATGGACTGCCTTTCCCTCATCAATGGCCTTGGTGACTGTCTCGAAAAAGTCGACCAAGTTTAAGAGGCAAGATCTGCCTTTGACAAAGCCAAACTGGGTTGGATCCAAAGTCTGCAAGTTCCCTATGTCTTTATTTATGAGTTCCATTATGATCCTCTCCATGGCTTTGCAGATAAGGCTTGTCAAGCTAATGGGGCGGTAATTTCCAGGATCTGTGGAGGCACCGCCCTTATGAAGTGGGACCACAGTCGCCGTGCGCCACTCCTTGGGTACGTATCCTGAGGTGAGGCTAAGATTAAACAGCTGTCCTAACTGTGGGTTTAATTCCTTGTTGAGTTCATGAAGCACACAGCCGGGGACACCATCCGGTCCCATGGATGCTGTGTTTTTTGCCTTAGTGAGGGCAGTTCTCACCTGGGCGTTGGAGATGTTTGGGGGGCTACAATCCTCTGGAATAGATATCTCTCCTTTTGGGGGGATGGGGGGGAGAAGTTTGCACTGAACCTGTCAGCCAGTATGTTAGCAATGTGTGTAGGTTCAGTAATTTTCACATCATTTTGAACTAATTCTGAGCATATCTGGGAGTTTCCTCCTAGGTTTCTAATATAGCTAAAGAAGGCCTTATGATTGTCTTTAGAGTCCTTGGCGATTTTTCTCTCAAAATTTGCCTTGGATGATTTTATGAGAGCTCTTAGTTTTTTACTTATAATGATCAAAGGTGTCCTACCTTTCAAGGATTTTGCTCTATCTTGTAGTAGCTTCCTCCTTTTGTTGTAGAGCTTGTTTATGGCTGGGGTCCACCAGACTGGACGCTTGCCTTTGGTACAGAGAGTCTTAGTTTTGTTTGGGATTGCCTGATCCATGCAGTCCTGTAGGTGCTGGTAGAAGGCATTTGTAAGTGATTCAGCGGTTTGAGTAATGTTTACCACTGGCTCAGGGGCCTTAAAGGAGACCACACTAGTTTTTAGAAGTGTGAAATCGGCTTTTGAGAAGTTTTTCACTGTGGTCTTTTTTGTTTCAGGTGGGGGCGGGATGAGGACCTCCAGCGAGATTAGTTTATGATCTGATCTCACCAGTGAGGGGCATACTTCCGGTGTTGAACATTTTGATCCCATGTTCATGATGATGAGATCAAGTATGTTTTCTCCTCTTGTGGGGATGGTGACTAGTTGTTCCATGGCATTTGAGTTTATGAACTCCAGGAATCTTTGGGTTAGAGTGTTTGGGCTTGAGTAGTGTTCCCAGTCTATATTAGGGTAGTTGAAGTCACCTAGTATGATGGTGTTTGGAGATACATTTATCCCCTCCAATGTTTTCAGGAAGGCCATGTGAGGTTCCTGAGTTTGAGAGGGTGGCCTGTAACATGCTACAAATTGCAGAGCAGTCTTGCCTATGGTTAATTGCACCTGGATGGTCTCCGATGCATCATGCGTTGCCACCAACCTTGAGGTGTGGGTGTCCTTTATGAATATGGACACCCCCCCTCCTTTCTTGGTGTTGTCCGGATTTTGGGGCGGAACGCATGATATGAGGTGAAACCTGTTAGTGCTGGGGTGCTCTCAGGAGCCTTGAACCAGGTTTCTGTCACAGCACAGACATCGATGTTCTCCATATTGAGAAGGGCCTCGAGTGCGTGCATCTTGAGAGTGAGACTTCTGGCATTGAGCAGCATTACCCTTAGTTTTTTTCCTATTTGGTGTTCTAGGGTGGTAGGTTTAGAATTTGAGCCTTGCCTAAAAAGGCACTATGGGGGTGGCAAGAGCCTTTGCCAATATCCGGAAGCCCAGGGGTGACAGGTGCAAGCCGTCCCTTGCGAAGCAGCGTGGCTTGTCCAGCATGTCATCCCAGGCAGACAGACATTGGATCCCGTTTGAATGACACCAGAATTTAAGCCAATTATTAAAGCTGATCATCTTATCACTGTATTGTGGCATCATTCTAGGTGAAGGTAGGATACTGCTCAAGGTCAGGGTCATACCTGCCTGGGCTACATAATCAGAAAGCTCCTCGATGTCCCTTTTCATGTAGTCCAAGGAGGTACGTCTCAGGTCGTTGACATCAGAGTGGACAATGACTGAGTCGTACTTGTACCTGCTGTTGAGAGACCTGAGTGCTTGCGTTATGTGGCGGATTCTAGCGCCCGACAGGCAGCTTACTGTGACCTTCTCTTTACTCAGTCTGGTGAGCAGGACGTCAGTGTGTCTGACTATGGAATCACCAGTGACAAGTGTGTCTGGCATTTTGTTTGGCCTTAAGGGCTGTGACTGTTTGACACTCTGACTGTGTGATCTATGTGTTGCATGTGTTGGGTCGTGAGGTGGTAGTTGTTTGGGTGTCTGCTTTGCTGGCCTCTGCTGTTTTGGTAAATTTTTGATCAGAGCCTCCGAGTATGTCTTTGTGTGAGTATGTGTATGATTTGAAGTTGTGATGGTACCATGTGTGACTGGGTATGTATTGTGTGTGGTTACCTTCTCCTCCTGTCTGGTCTTGCCAGTCCTATGTTGAGAGAGCTCAGCCTCCAGTTTGGCCGTATAGTTGCATCTCTCGCATGTATTTGTGTTTTGTGGGAGAAGGAGAGGATTGTCTGTGTACATGAGGCAATTGTAACATTGCCTCAATATTCCCAGGTTCACCAGTTGAGCTGGAGAGGACACTAGCAACTGATCCTTCGACATACTAGAAGTAGTAGATAAAGAGACTTTCAAAGGACTCCGGGGGAAGTGGGTTTTAGGCTGGTGGGGTACTATCTATAATAAGAGTGCTTTATCAAGGTGCAAGTACTGTAGGAGTAAGTGCTAGGCTTTACAGATAGAGAATAGTCTACTTGGGAATCAAGTAGAGATGAACTTTTCAGTTATAGGATATGCTGGTTAGATCAGCAGTACAGCTCGAGGAAGGTAGTTCTAAGGGAAAATATGAAGAGTGGAACTTAGGTGGGCCGGAGAGTTTAACCTTGTTTAACCGCCGGTGGTCTTGTGTGCAACAGTGGCAACTCAGCTAACGCGTTTAGCGTGTTTTATAGCAGGGGCTGAAGGGAGCTAGGAATTGGCCCAAAGCGACCAATGGACTACTAGTTTCTGGCTGAAACTTCACCAAATCGGACAAAAGGCGCTCAGTGCTTCCCACTCCCACTGGTAAGCAAAGAAACTTCCCTCCTTCCTAATAAGGCAATGGATCAGTAACAGGAACAAAAACAAAGCCCAGGGATCAGCAACTCTGAAACTGGACTACTCTAGTTCAGTAAGGCGGGAAAACAAGAGATTTTTTTGTTTTATTACAGAGATAAGGAAAAAAACAGACAGTAAATGCTATAAATGCTGTAAATCGGCTAGCGCACTTTAGTGTGTAGCCTACAGAAACAATTTGCAACAATTAGTAACTTAAAGTGCAATAAACAGTGTAAAATGCAGAAATCACTTAAAGTAGCAGTAAAACAGGCGAAATGCAGTCGCTAGCTTAATAACAGTGGGATAGCCACAAAAAATACTCCAGTGCTCCATCACATAGAAGCAGGAGTCAGCCTATGATACACACAGGCAAAGGATTTTACTCCAGAATCTTTTTGGTACCAAAAAAAGGAACACTCCTGGAAGACCCATCCTAGATTTGTCCTTTCTAAACACCTTTGAAATTCAAAATGCTCACCTTACAATCAGTCCTAGTGCTGCTTCCTGAACAATGATTCATAGTGACTCTAGATCTCAAGGACTCTTATCATATTCATATTGCTCCCAGTTTCAGGACAGTTTTGAGAGTTGCTGTGCCTGGCTTACATTATCAGTTTTCTGCATTACCCTTTGGGTATCTACTACACCGTGTGTATTTACAAAGTGTGGGGCCCCAGTGGTTGCCTATTACAGAACCCTAGGCTTCCACATTTTTGCTTATTTAGATGACTTGCTGATCTATGCAGATTCTGTATCCACGTTCTTGGAGTCCTTAGTCAAGGTTGCATCCCTACTTTCCCACATGGGCTTCAAATCAAACCTTCATAAGTCCTTCCTCACGCCCTCTGAACAAACTGTAGAAGACAAAGTTCTGACATGGGTCTTTCGTTGGGTTTTTCTCTTCTAGACGTAACCACAGCAAGAGTTTTCCTCCAAATCCTAGGCCTTATAACATCAATGATCTTCATGATACCAGTAACCAGACTACCCATGAGAAAAAGTCAGTGATACTTAAAAGGTTGTTGGAACCATCACCTTCATCACTTGGATTTCCAGCTACAGGTACTTGAATTTGTGAAACAGGAACTGCAGTGGTGGAAGGATCAACTGTCTGTGAATCCACTGCTCCCTTTTGGTCTTCAGACTCCAGTCCAATCTGTCCAGAAAGACACTTCAGAGGTTCCATGTGGTGCAGTGTTCATTGGAATTCAAGTTCAAGGCTTGTGGAGTCATCAGGACACTTCAAAGCATATAAATGTAAAAGAGATGTTGGCAGTGATTCATGCATTAAAAGTTCTTCACCACTTATGGACTGTCTTCTACTGATCACAAACAGCACTGCCATGATGTGGTACCTAAAGAAGCAAGTGGGTACAAGGTCGTACCCTTTTCGCCAGTTGGCAGTGATGGCCTGATAGCTGGCTTTATAGTATTGTCCAACTCTTCATGCCTTGTGCTTTCCATCAGAGCAAAACACAGTGGCAGACAGACTAAGCAGTTCCTGGACAGACCCTCATGAGTGGAAGCTCCATTAGAGGTCTTCCAAGACTTTATCAAGCTGTGAGGAACACCTCAAGTAGATCTTTTCTCCTATTTTCAAAACAAACAACTGACAAAGTTCTGTTTAAGACATCCTTGCTGCCATGCTTGAAAGACTGGTGCTCTGTCATTCCCATGGTCGGGAATGTTCCTGTATGCATTTCCACCCTTTCCAGTGATTCCCAAGATACTTCAAAAGATTCAGAAAGAATTAGCAAAGATTATTGAGGTAACCCACTTTGTTCCAGGCCAGGCAAATTTGGCTCTTTGGAACTGGCCAAAGGCAATTGCCAAAAGCTTCCTCATAGATTGTGTCTGCTCACACAGCATCAGAGGCGAATGGTACACCCCAGCTTAGAGCAATTGTAGTTGACAGCCTGGATGATTCTATTTTGATACCTTTTAGGCACTTGTTTCATTAGGATGTGTGGCAGGTATTTAAGGAGGTAAGTAAATATGCAACTAGAAAAATCTTACATTTACAAATGGAAGAGGTTTTCTAAGTGGTACTTAGCTAATAGCAGAGGCCCCAAAGTGATTTAAACCCCTCTGGTTTTGAAATATTTGTGTGAGCTACTTAGAGATAGTTTGTCACGTGCTTCTATCAAACTGCATCTTATGGCCATCTCAGCTTGTCTGCCAATGGATCCCCCTCTTTTGTCTCTTTTTGTGGTCAAGAAGTTCATGAAAATAGTGTTGAATGTACGAGTTCCTCAAGAGCAAATACCTCCTCTTTGGGATCTTAACTTTGTTCTTGAAAAGTTGACATTACCTCCTTTTGAACTTGCTTCTCGGGCTGATTTGCAGTTTATTACTTGGATGACTATTTTACTCATAACTTTGACATCTACAAGGCGAGTATTTGCGCTGCAAGTTCTCATAGTGAGCCAACACTATCTGATTTTTCACAAGGACAGGGTTGTGTTTTGTACTAAAATATCATTCATGTAGTTGTTTGAGTTTATCTTGAACCAGGCCTTCAATCTCCCAGTGTTTTATCCTGATCCAAAAACAAGGGAGAAAAGATTCTACATACATTGACTAACCACAGGCAGCTCAGAAACTACATTGACAGAACACAGCCCTTTAGGAATGCTGAACAGCTGTTTGTCTTCTGTACAGAGACTAAGAAAGGTCAACCTGTCTCTAAGCAAACTGTGGCACGATGGTTGTCTTATGCTATTGATCTGAAGTAGTTAACTTCATTTTATCTGCAACCTGTGGAACCTGTGGGTATACGGATCCGTATCGGATCCGAGCCGGCAACTTTTTTTCTAGCATCTGCTCCAAGCTCCGAGCTCCTCCCCTTACCCATAATGCCCTACCATCTCCTATATTCCCTCAGATCTCGTTTGCCACGCCAGTAGTGTGCATCGTGGTCTCCTTTGCTCTGAGCTAAAAAGTGATAGTAAGTGGAAATTTTTGACTATATCTAGTGTGATTGTGTAGGATTACCCTTCCTCCCCTTCTGTAGTAACACATTGGTCGTTAGTGTAAAAAAAAAAAAAAAGTTTTTTTTTTGTAGTAGAATAGTACTCAGGCCTGCCTTTCCCCTACCTGTGTGTGTGTGTTTTTTTGTTGGGAAGGTAGCACCTTTACCTTTGAGTGCAGGACTATGGCTGATCAGCCAAAGCCTGTGTTCAAAAAGTGTACAGAGTGTGGCCATAAGCTTTCCCCTGCTGAAGGTCACACTCTGTTTGTGATATGTCTAGGAGTGGCACATTTATCCACCCAGTGTGCTATCTGTTCAGGCTTCAAACCCAGGGCCCTTAGGGATCGTAAGGCCAAGCTAGTTGCCAAAGGCCTTCTCCCCGTTGCCATGCTGGATACTGCCTAGGCCTCGGTCACTAGTGCACCTCCCTAGACAGGGACTCAACCTCCCTCTTCGTCTGGCGATGGGTCCTCTAAGGACAGATCTTCAGTCAGCGAGTCTGACAAAGATAAAGAAAAAGAGAAGGAAAAGGAAAGACGCAGAGAAGAAAGGGAGAAAAATAAAGACAGGAATTGCAAGAGATCCCCAGACAGGGAGCTCTTTCTCAGCCCTCCATCCAAGACCATGACGCCTGTTTCTCCTCGGCACCAGTCATCGCGTTTCTCACCGGAGCCGTTGGAACATTCGGACCTGAGGTCCTCCATCTCTCTGCACAGACCAGCCAAATCCGAGTCGGTGGCCTCTTCGAGGTCGACTCGGAGCCTATCGGACATGGATATGGACAGGATGATGCGGAGATTTCTTCAGACCCAAATTCAGATGGGAGTCTTGCCAGGTCCCTCTCCCTCTGGAGGGCGACCTCCATGCCTCTTTTCCACCCCATCTCGCCTTCCCCAATCCGTGCTTCAGCTTCGGGGCTTTTGGATCCGAGGTTCTTCGGAGCTGGTAGCTCGGCACCAACGGTTCCTCCAACCTAGACTCCGGAGTTTACCTTGAGTTCGTCGGATCCGACTTGCTCAGATTCGAGTGACTCTCGGAGCCGCAGACAGGGAGTCGGACCCGGGGGAATGGATTCTTCAGCTCCGACTCTTTCGGACCCGACCCATTCCCTCGGACCTCAGGCTACCCAGTCTTCGGCTCCGTTCCCCGCTTCGGATCCGGGGAGGACTTCTCCTTCGGCCTTCAAAGTGGTGGAGAGGGTTCTCTCCCAGGGATTGAGACTCCAGCCCATTCCCTCGGATAGCACCCAGGCCCCTCTGGATTTGGCGACAACTCCCTTCATCCTGTCTCAGGGGCAGCCCATGCCAGAGGATCCCCAGGTCATTTTCCCCGAAGAAACCCCTGCGGCTCGCGGATCCCCCTTCTGAAAGTCCCACTGAAGAGGGCCAGCGCAAGTGCAAAAGGAGGCACTTGGACTCCCCCGAGTCCCTCACCACTGACACTGACTTAGATGAAGGAGAAGGTTCCCCGGGTCACCTCCTGAAGACGTCTCCTTCAGAGAAATTATGAAATCCTCTGCCCGCCAGAGTGGAGGTTGGTCAGCCCCAAAACCTTCTGGGGATGAGTCAGTGTTCCTGGAGGCCTTTGGCATGGGCCCATCTACTTCCTGGGTGTCCCCACCAACAGACCCCTTGGTGGACCTCATCACCACAAGGGCATGGAAGGAGCCCAACTCCGTAGACCCCATCCCCAAACGTCCTGACAAGGTCTTATCTCCCCCTTCGGATAGACGACCCTGGTCGAAAGGAGCCCCAGTTGATGCTATGTTGGTCGCAGCGGCCACAAAGAAGGAACTAGCACAGGAGAGTTCCTTAGTCCACCCTCATGACAAGGAGTCCAGGTCGGTGGACAGGTTTGGGAAGCGTGTATACTCTTCAGCGACTTCTTCTATCCATGCACTGAATTATTTGGCACATGTGATTCGACTTCAGCGAGACCTTGCTTCGGAATTCGCTGAGTCACCCCCAGAGTCTTTATCGCTGCAGGACAAACAGCTGTTCTCGGTGAAAATGTCTACTCTGAAGTCAGTCTCAAATACATTTATGCGGCTACTTTCCCACGCCATGGAAGGAGCAGCTATAGCGGCTGGGACAGGTATAGCCATGAGGCGTCATGCCTGGCTAAGATTGTGTCAGTTCGCGGACCCTTTCAAGGTATTGTTTATCAACACTCCCTACGACGGCTCTTCCCTCTTTGGGAAGACAGTACGTGACACACTGGTCCAGAGTGAAAAGGATGGGAAGACTTTGTCTGCCGTCGGAGTCCGCTTCTCTAACCCTCAACGGTCTTTCTCTAGGATTCAAAGAGGGCAGAAGAAGATGTGGTTCCCAAAATCTCCATTTTCCCGGGATTCTCAGGACAGCTATTCCCCCAGAGGCAGAGGGGGACAAGATCGACGCCGACCCAGAGGTAGAGGGGATCCCAGGAATTTCGGGTCTAGGGAACCCTTTTCTGATAGACCTGGTTAGCAGCCCTGAGGGGTTGCCCGACTGTTCTACTCTGGAGGATGTCGGGGGACGATTGTCTTTACACCCAGCGGCATGGGAGTCCATTACGACAGATCGCTGGGTTCTTCAGATAATATCCAGAGGTTACTCTATCCCTTTCATTGCCCCTCCAAACATTACAAAACACCTCCCGGATGTTCCACCCGCTCACAGGGAGGCCGCAGCTCTAGAGGTTTCAAAGCTGCTTCTCAAACGAGCCATTGAAAAGGTCCCCCCTCCCCGATCAGTCTGGATTAGGCATCTACTCACGGTTCTTTTTGGTGCCAAAAAAGACGAGGGACCTCAGGCCCATTCTAGACCTGTCAACATTAAACCTGTCGGTAACAAAACAGAAATTCCTGATGGTCACTCTACAGTCCATTCTACCTTATCTCCGAGAGTGCGACTGAATGTGCTCGTTAGATCTTCAGGATGCTTACTACCACATCAAAATACACAGAAGCTCCAGTAGGTTTCTGCGCTTCCGGCTGGGAGCCAGTCACTTTCAGTTCAGGGCCCTACCCTTTGGTCTCATCACAGCCCCCAGGGTGTTCACCAAGGTAATGGCAGTTGTAGCGGCCCACTTGAGGCTTCAGGGTATTCAGGTGTTTCCTTACCTGGACGACTGGCTCTTTGCTGCGCACAGCAAGCATCACTTGTGTCTGGCCCAAGATTATTTCATTCGGTTAGCAGACCTACTGGGAATTACAGTCAATGTTCACAAATCCCATTTGCAACCAGTACAAATTCTAGACTTCATTGGGGCACGGGTAGACACTTTACAGATGAAGGTATTCCTAACTCCAGACAGGATTCTACATCTCAGGGGCCACATAGCTCAGATAGCGAACTCCCAGTCTTCAAAGGCGAGCGAGGTTCTCCGGGCTGTGGGCTCCATGGCTGCCGCCATATCTATTCTCCCGTATGCACGCCTTCACATGTGGGTTCTTCAGTGGACTCTGGCTGTCCAGTGGTCCTGGCTAGACCTACCCATGGAATTTCCTATCAAGATCAGTCATGTCTGCAGGACATCTCTTCTTTGTTGGTTAACTTCACCGGAGATATCAACAGGACGCCCATTTGTGTCACCCTCAGTCCAAACCACAGTGACCACGGATGCCTCCCAACTCGGGTGGGGGGGACACTGTTTGGGAAGGACAGTCCAAGGCACATGGTCCCAGACAGAGACCAATTTGCACATAAATGTTCTAGAGATGAGGGCAGTGCTTTTAGCATTGGAAGCCTTTCACACAGTCCTCCCTCTCGGATTGATTGCAGTTCAGTCAGACAACATGTCGGTCATCTGGTATATCAGCAAGCAGGGGGGAACCAGATCCTACCCTCTATGTCGTGAGGTCATGAGAGTGTGGGAATGGCCGATTTCCACCGGTCGGTGTCTGATAGCAACGCACATCCCGGAGCGCTCCAACATTTTAGTGGACAGATTGAGCCAGGCCATTATGATGCCTTACTAGTGGTCTCTGAAACAGTCAGTAGCGAAGGAGATTTTCCTGGCATGGGGTCAGCCTTGCTGCGATCTCTTCGCATCTCCTTCCAACGCAAAGTGCAGCAAGCAGCGAGTTCTTTGCTCTGATTCCCTCACCAGGGGAAGTCCCCAGAGACGCTCTAGTCCATGCTTGGCCCCCCGGGCTTCTGTATGCTTATCCAGCATTGCCACTCATTCTGAAGTTTCTTCAGAAAGCTTGCCGACTACGGTGCAAAGTGATCCTCATTGTCCCGTTCTGGCCTCGTCAGGTTTGGTTCCCATTCCTGTAGTCTCATCTATTAGCTCCTCAATGGGTCCTGGATCCCTGCCCGGATCTAATTTCTCATCCGTCGGGGACACGTCCACCCAATCTGGGCAGCCTCAAGCTAACAGCTTGGTTGCTCCAGTTCCATTAATCGCCAGGACTCCTGGTCTTTCATCCCAGGTCAAATAGATTCTAGTGGCCTCTCTTAAAGACTCCACTAGAAAACTATATTACAGTAAATGGAAGCGCTTTTCCATTTGGGCTTCACAGAGAGAAATAGATCCCTTTACAGCTCCTGTTCCAGTGGTGTTGGACTTCCTCTCTGGTATCTTTCAGCAAGGAGCTAGTTCCTCCACAGTGAAAGTACAATTGGCAGCCATTTCCAGTTTTTACGTTGGCGAAGACAACATGGCCTTAGCCTCCTCTAGGCTGTGCAAGGCTTTTCTTAAAGGTACTTTTCTGCTACGGCCCCCTGTCAAGGATTCTGTACCTCCTTGGGACCTTACTTTTGTTTTACAGGCATTGGTGGCCCCTCCTTTTGAAGCTGCAGCTTCGGTGGATTTAAAATTTTGTCCTGGAAGACAGCTTTCCTAGTCGCCATCACTTCGGCTAGGAGAGTTTCTGAGCTTCAAGCTCCGTCTGCCGTGCCTCCGTATTTAGTTTTCCATAAGGATAGGGTTTCCCTCCGTACTAACCCTTCCTTCTTACCTAAAGGGGCATCTGAAGCAGACATAAACCAGTCTATTAATCTGCCCGTTTTCTTTCCCAACTTTCAAAATAAAGGTGAATACAAACTCCATTTGTTGGATGTTCATAGACAACTTCGTTTTTATCTTCATAGAACAAAGTCTTTCCGCAAGACTGACCAATTGTTTGTTTCCTTTTCCAAAGCTTTTATGGGAAAATCTATTTCTAAAGTTTCTTTAGCCAGATGGATCACTCTTTGCATTTCACATGCTTACAAAGAAAAAGGTTTATCACCTCCTGGTATAGTTAAGGCTCACTCTTCCAGGTCCATGGTGACTTCTGCAGCCTTTTGGTCCAGGGTTCCTTTGGACGATATTTGCGCAACAATGACATGGGCCAATTCACATACCTTCATTTCCCATTACAAATTGGATCTGATTTTGAGGGGTAGAGCATCCTTTGGCTCTGTGGTGCTCAGGAATATCCTTCCATAAGGGCCTCCCAGGATCGGAGTAGCTGGGACTCTGTCCCACAGGTTGCAGATAAAATGAAGTTAACTACTTCAGATAAAGAAGTTATGTACTCACCATAACATTCCACCTGAGTAGTTATACTTCATTTTTCTGCAACATTCCCTCCCTCCATCACCTGGACCTTATCCTGTTTCAGGTTGGTTATTGGGTTGAGTTGCATATATATTGTTAGTTGCAGCAAACTCGATCTAAGGGAAGATAGGAGATGGTAGGGCATTATGGGTAAGGGGAGGAGCTCGGAGCTTGGAGCAGATGCTTGAAAAAAAGTTGCCGGTTCGGATCCAATACGGTTCCGTATACCCACAGGTTCCACAGGTTGCAGAAAAATGAAGTATAACTACTCAGATAGAACGTTATAGTGAGTACATAACTTCTTTTTTTCTATTACTCCCACCATGGTAAATCTCTTCCAGGCAAGGTTAAAGCTCACACAACTTTGTCCTTATCCTGTCTGATAGTATACTGGAAAGGGTGGAGTCTAGAAGTATTCTAGTGGCAACAACCTGGTCCTCTATTCATACCTACACAAAGCACTACAAACTGAATTCCTTTTCATGGCCCAGAGCAGGCTTTTCTAGGACCATTCTCCAGGTGCTCCTGGATACTTATCCTTCCACCTGTCAGGTAAAGTAAGCTTTGGTAATCCACCCAAAATGGCAATGATGCAGTGGGAACGATAAGCATAGTACAGTTGCATAAGTCATACTTATCTGTAACAGTAGATGTTTGAATTCAGCACCCACCTGCCATCCCCCAGATTGTGCATAGCTGAAGTGGGTTTCAACCCCTTTGAGTTAGTTGTTATATTTGGGGTTTTTTTTTTTTTTTTTTTTTATGATAGTGTGACTGGCTGCAAATTTAGTATTGCCAGATTACTCCGGATTCTGGTACTTTCCTCCATTATCCTCTGTGGAAACAAAAAAAGCTTAAAAACACTTCCTTTGACAGCTGAAAGCTTCCCTATCGGAATGTGCTCTGCCAATCAGCTGTCAAAGGAAGAGAGGAGGAGGGGAGTCTGATATTTTGAAAGCTGGCCAGTGCTGGGTTACCTTGGCAGATACTCAAAATGACACTGAGGCAGTTAGGAATTCAAACATCTACTGTTATAGGTAAGTAGTATGTATGCATCTGTACTTTCTTCTAAAGATTCAGGACTCCCAAAAAATAGTGGTGACTCCCTTTTGGCCCAGGAATCAGTGGTTGTCCCATTTGAAAATGGCCAAGTGCAATTACTACAGGCTTTCTCATAGACTAGATTTAGTCACACAAAGCAGGAACTGTTGGATACACCCCAGTCTTAAAACATTTCAGTTGCCAAATGATAGAGTTTTAATACGTTTTAGGTATCTTTTTCAAACAGCTGGTGGGAAATCATATGCGTAAGCAGAAACGATTTTTGTAGTTGGTGCCACACTAAAAACCAAGACCCTTTTAAGACCAAGATGGCTCTAGATCTAGAATATTTGTATGTTATTATCCTCTAGCCTTTCTTACTCTTCAGTCAGGATTCGCCTGCTAGTCTGCCATTAGATCTCCCTTTCTTCATTTCCACAACTCAAACCATTTTTGAAAGGGTTTCTACATAACCATCCATGTAGAAGATGGTGGCTTCTCCTTAGCATCTTAACTTTGTGCTTAAAAAAGTAACACTTTTTCCATTTGAACCAGCACGTCAGGCTGAATTGAGGTTCTTGACTTTGAGAACTGTACATTGACTTATGCCATTAGTTTCAGGCTCTTTCAATGAGTCAATCCTACGTCATTTTCCACAAGTACAGGTTTTCTTTTGAGAGCAAATCCTTCTTTTATACCTAAAGTTGTTTGAGATTACCTTTTTCACACCCAGCCTGAGTAGAATTTCACATCTATTGGCACATTTATCTGTTTATTTATCGTTTGTGAGCTGGGTTAGTCCCACTGTGCTAGTGGCCTCTTTTCAGGGGAGACCTGAGGTGATATTTCTACTGTTGTGGGAAATTTGGCCAGAGAATTGGTGAACTTCCCCTACTCTTCAGTGGGTGCCACAAGATATTGTACATCCACCTGAGCCACCACTAACTCAAGCAAATGTCACCACAGTTTAACAGCTCATCCAAAGGATGACGCACTCAGAGTGCAGTATCCCACTAATGCTGCACTGCAGTGTCCTTAATCCAATTACCTGGAATGGGAATAGAACTTGCAGCCTTCTGATCTTCCAGCAGCAGTGGTGAGTGTTCTAACTGTTGTACCACTGACACTGCACGTCAACTGACGGACACTGCACCTCAACAGATTTGGTCTGATGAGAATCCAATTTTGATGCCTACCTGTAAATAAGTGTGTACATCTCAAAAATGATCAAATTTATAAAAAAGTTAAAATGTGAAAGTTATTCAGTACACACTCCTTTTCACAAAGATGATATTAATATGCCAGACATAGTAGTTGTGTATTGAACAAGTGGCTAGATAATGTAAAAATGCAGTTATTATAATTATGCAAACAACTATTAATATTTTTGTAACCATAGTAGACAGACCCTGTCAGTGTGAATTTTGTTCATGTAAATGTGATCTTCATTTAGCTACAAAGCAGTTTTGTAGATGCCACTCCATTATTGAGATATTTACATAATTATGAATAGTATGCTTGTTTAATGTACACACATAAATATCTGCAAAGCAGTGCTAGTTACACACCAGCAATCCGTGCGTTTTTTTCAGCATTGTGTACACTTTCATTTGATTCCATGAAGTACCATATAACGCCCTCTGGTTCAAGTTATTAATGTAATTGTGAACATATGCCATACATTTTATAATATTTCCATGGGAAAATCATAATTTTTGTGATACAAAGTACCCCATTGGTGCAAGGAGCCATTCATGGCCTCTCTGGTGACTGGGCATATGAAATGCTGAACCCCATTCCATCCAAGTAGACAATGCCAGAGAGATGTACACAAATATGATTGTACTTATATGCATATTTGATCACTGAACAAGTGTAAATACCTGCTATCTGGTAGTAGGCAGGTAGCATGCATCAATGGCAACTTTTGCAGTGTTATGCAAGCTTTAATTTGATATCATAAAGTGCAATGTGATTGTAAGTTATTGATATAAGTATAATATGCCATACATTCATAATATTTTCATGAAAGAGTTTATTTTTCTAGTGGTACCAAGTACCCCATTCATCTGCGGAGCCATTTATGACCTGTCTTATGACTGGGCATATGAAATGCTGCATCACTATCTGTCCAAATGGACAATGTCAAACATATGTACAGAAATATGATATTTATACTGATATGCATATCTTATTGCTGAACAGGTATAAATATCTGCTGAATGATAGTAGGCGGACAGCAGGTATTAACAAAAATGTCCATATTCATGGCTATTCCACATTGAAAGGGACTATCACACATTCACTGCCATTTTTTGTAGTTAACTAATTTTCATGCTAAGTAATACTGAATCATATTAATTTATCAAAACCACTTTTCACATGTATAAAGTGACACATTTTCACAATTCTGTGAGTTTCCTACTTGGAGTTTTGAGTAAGTTGTTAGTACGTGTTCCACATTTTTACCCATATGGACCACACTATGAGTGGAGATGGAAGGTTGACAGCAATGGGGTCAGCTACTGCTCAGAAACATTGGGGTGAAACATCTGTAAGAAAAGAAAAAAAACATTTAGGAATGTTGCAAGAGTGGAAGTTATATGCAGTAAAAATTGCACCACATCCCCTGTGATATACTAATAAGCAGCATAGGGACACATCTGATATCTGTTTTCTTCTGATTCAGCCTTTGGGACGCTGATCTGACCTTGGTGCCTTTTAAAAGTTTTGGATCCGGGTCTCTAACTCCTTGCCTACCCATAATCCCATATGTCCCCCAAATTACCTTGGATATTATTTGCTGCTTCTTTCAGAAGTACTGGTCTGGGAGGCCTGACATTTTATCTTGCTAGATAAGTAATGCCTTTCTGAATAGTTTCTTGCTAGATAAGTAATGCCTTTCTGAATAGTTTCTGGGCTTTTTAGATGATCTGTGTTTTGCTTTTATAGTTTTTTTTATCTGTAATTTCTTCCCTGTTTACAAAATAAACTTCTGAGGAGATATTCTACTGTCTTTCTAAGCTCTATTAGCTTATCCCTTTTCCTGATATTGTGTTTATTATTAGTAAAACAGTTATATTAGCTAAAGGTATTTAACATTTTTTTTTTCTTACCAGTAGTACCTTTTTGATGTGGTTAGTTGTATTTTATTGTTGCTGAGAGTTTTTGTGAATCCTAACAAAACAGACAAGGTCGCAAGATTTAAGAAGTATTTGGCCTGCAGACACAAAATTCCTCTGCAGGACTATCACTCTTTGTGTGTGTCCGTGTATTGCCTAGGTGTGGCCCATCTGGACATACTGTTAGGCATGCACCTCACTTGGTTCAAGAGCATTACAGAGGTCCAGGAACAAATTAGTCCTTAAGAGCCTTCTTCCTCTTCAAGCAGGAATGTTGGCTCCTGGTTCTGCTTCTGAGAGGACTTCTCCGGCCAAGAAAGATGAAAAACCCAGGTCCTCTAAGAAAAAAAGAGAGGGAGAAGCCTAAAAAAAAGGAAAGGAAATTATCAAAGAGATCTAGAAAGCGCTGTCCAGAGTTCGGCAGAAGTTTTGGGTCTGGCTCAGAAGACACCAAAGCATTCAGATCTATTCACTAACTCCTCTTCCATACTTCTCACCAAAGCCAGTGAGTCCTAGGCTGCACTTCCCTTTCTCTTCATCTTTGAGGTCCTTACATTCTACAAGAAGCCTTACCAGAGTGGATGTTGACAGGATGATGTGGAGGTTCCTCTGGATGCAATTAAACTGAGGTTCCTTTGAGCAACATCCCTTCAGGTGCACTGGGTTTGGCTCCATCTCCCCTTCCATTAATGTTTCCAATTTCAGTCTGGTCATCAGATCTGAAGTCCATTCACGTGAGCCTTCACAGAGCACCTACTTCAGAGCTGATAGTCCTTTTGACTTTGACACTAGTGTTCCTTACTTGCTTGACCATTTTGTCAGATCAGAATGAGTCTTGGAGCTGGAGCTGAAGCCTCTGAGCTGAGCCTCAAGGAGTTGAGACAACTACAAATTTGTTGGAGCAGTCTCTCCCTTGTAGTACCTCAGTGCTGAATAGCTTGACTCCATTGTCTTCCTCGAAACCTGGGTGGGTCAAACCAGAGATTGCTTTTCCTATCCCTTTTTCAGATCGGAGGAGTGCTTCAGCTGCTTTGCATGCTTGGCTTTCAAGGCGTATGAAAACATTCTCTTCAGACTGAATGAAAAGATCTGTCTGCCATGCTTGGTTCCATCCCACCCTCCTTTGGATACTTCTTCTAAGCTCCTACATCCTGATCGACTGAGACGGTCTGCCTCTTTTAGCATTGGGAATGCTCATCAGGCAAGCTCCCAGTCTAATTCTGACCCTTCTCCAGAAGCCCTAACCGAGACAGGGTCATAAGAAACAGATTTGTAAAAGGAGACATTTAGACTCTTCTGCTGAGTCAGTCACTCCCCCTTAGCGAACCTTTTCTAGGTACCAGAAAGGGAGGAAAAGATGTGTTTTCAAAAATCTCAATGATTCAGCCAAGACAGTTCTGAAGACAGACCCTCCCCCCACCCTGGTGCAAAGGGGGAGATAATTTCAGTGGACTGTAGAATCGGGTTTCGCGAACCATTCATGGAGAAGTCCAACCAGTGCACCTGAAGGGTTGCCTGATTGCTGCACTCTGGAGGCAGTTGGGGAGCACGTATCCCTGCACCCTCATATGTGACAGGCCATCATAAGACAAGGGGTACTGAGAATAATCACTAGAGGCTAAACTGTTCCCTTTGTTTCTCCTCTGAGAAAAAGGAGTCATCCAGCAGGTCCTCCCAGACCAGTCAAGATCTGCAGTCTATTCCAGGTTCTTTTTAGTTCTGAAGAAGACAGGGGACCCAAGGGCAATTTTGAACCTAAACCACCTCAACCAGTTTGTAAAACAGACAAATCCAGATTGTCATGGTTCAGTCCATTCTACCACTTTTGAGGAGGGGCAACCGGATGTGCTCAGTAGAGCTCCATAATGCTTACTGTCATAACAAAGTAACAAGACATTTCAGGAGATTTCTGCATTTCCAGCTGGAAACCAGTCATTTTCCAATGATTTTCCATTTTCCAAGGCAATGCCCTTTGGTCTCCCTACAACTCCCCAGCTGTTCTGTAAATGGATGGTAGTGGTAGCAGCATATCTCAGGCTGAAGGGGTTCAGAGTGTTCCCATATTTAGAATATTGGCTCCTCAACACACCAACCACAGATCTGTTGGTTTTGCACAAGGTCGACTTGCTCCATAGTTAGAAATTACAGTCAACAATGCAAATACCCAAATGGCACAACTGCTACAAATAGAGTTCACTGGATGCCGCTTGAACACAAATTATCAGATAGCCAAGCCGTTGCAATCCAGAATATTCTGTTTCCTTCAAGTAGCTTATCAGGTTCTTCATCTTCCCTCTCTCCTCCTGCAAGACTGATTTTCAGGTTACTGGGCTTTGATTGCTGCTTTGATCACTTTGATTAGACTAACAAGATATTACATGAGAGTTCTACAATTGGCCCTGTTGGTCCAGTGGCCCTTTATGTCTCATCCGCTTCATACTCCAGTTCATCTTGCACCAGTTTTCAGGCATCATATAAATTGGTGGTTGATCTCTCCATAGTTTCAGATGGTTGACCATTCTTCCCATCTTCTCAAATGATTTCAGTAAGCATGGACACTTCCCATCTGGGGTGTGGAGAGCATTTCGAAAGGGAACACTGTTCAAGGTTTTTGGTCACCAACTGAAGCCAGCCTTGACATCATTGTCTTGGAGATGAGGGCAGGAATTCTAGTATTGCAGGCTTTCCAAGATTCCCTCCCCAAGGGAGTGATCTCCATTCAGACTGACAACATGGCAGTAGTCTGGTACATCAACAAATAAGGGGTAACCAGTTCATACCCACTTTTCCAGGAGGCCATAAGAGTGCTGCAATGGTCAATGTCTTCCCATCACTTCCTTATAGCAATGCACATTCTGGGGACTTCCAGTGTTCTACAGACAGGCTGAGCAGTTCTAGTCTCCTGCCTCACGAGTAGTCTCTCAAATAGTGGCAACTCAAATTTTCAGTCACTGAGGCCAGTCTTGCTGTGATCTTTCACTCATAAACAACAAATGCAGTAGTTAATTTACCCTGATTTTTCCACAGGGTCAATCACGGAGAGATGATTTAGTCCACATTTGGTCCCTAGGTCTACTGAATGCCTTCCCTCTCATACCACTGATAACAAAATGTATTCAGAAATCCAGAAAATGCAAGGCCAGAGTAATCTTTTGTTCCTGGCAGGTTTGACTCCCCTTCCTCTGGCTACATCTTGACATTCACCATGGAAGTTGGATTTTCATGCAGATCTCCTGAGTCACCTGACAGCCTCATCTAGATCTAGAGACCCTAAAATTAACTGCATGATTCCTCCAATTCTAACAGTGACTAGAGATGCCAGGCTTTCCATTCCAGTGGTCCACCTTTTGTCTGCCTTACAAAAGCCATATACTAGCAAGTGGAAAAGGTTTTCTTGTGGGCTTCTACCAAGGGGAGTAGATCCTTTTTCAGCATATCTTCCATCCTTTCTGGACTTCCTGTCAGATCTTTTCCAGAAAGGATCCAGTTATTCTACTGTCAAGGTACAACTAGCAGCCACTTTCAGATGTTCATCGTGTTTCACTGCTGCAGTCATTACAGTTGGGTTATCCAGCCATCAGGCGGTCCCGCAGTGGGCCAGAGTTCCAAAGTCTTGGTCCGGCGTCGGTTGCTGTCTCCTCCTCCCTGACGTCAGTGTGTCAGGGGTATATAAGAAGCAGCCAACGCCATTTTCTTCAGTCTTTCTTGCCGCGCGGTGCCCGAAGCAAAAGCAGTTCGCAAGTGCCGGTCGGCCGACTTCTGAGATATCAAATTCGATTTTCAGAACCGAAGTCTTCAATAAAGCTAAGTACCCCATTGGGGAAACTTTTTCTTGTCTCAGACCGATGTCAGTAAAAGTTAATAATTGTATTTCTTGTGGGAAGCAAATACCTCTACTGTATTCCATGCCTAGGCCCAGATCACAACATCACTAGTTGTCGGTTTTGTGCTAGATTTAGCAAACGCACTATTAAACGTCGGATTGATGTTGGTCGCCATTACTTTGGCCGAAGGTTTAATTATACCATGCCGTCGGAACAACTGACGACCGCAATTCACAAAAAATGCAATGACAAGGATAAAGACATGCATCCGAGGCCCAAAACTGACGACGAAGCCTCTTCTAGGCCAGTCGCCGGTTCGCTGTTTCTCAGTGAGGCGCTTTTGCAGCCCCTGACACCCGCTACCTCAGAGCCACAGGCCGCTGCCGACTCCCATGTGGAGGTGCCTAGGCCTCTGGATACTCGAGGTGTTGGGCCTACGGGGACTAACCCTTCAGATGGGTCCGGAGCCGCTGAGCAGGCATCGTCTTCTGAGAGTGTTTTCGTACCTTCACAACTTACCACTGCAACTACAGCCAAGTCTAAAACTACATTAAAGACAAAGAAGCAAGTACACCATTCACCTGGACAGGCCTCCATGCCTAAAAAGCAGATGCTCAAAATGGCCGAAGACTTAATTACTCTGATCAGGGGTTCCCATCCCCCTCCTGACAGAAGGCCTAGGCAGGATACAGACTATGATTCCTCTGACTAGGTTTCTATATATTCTGATTCCTCTTCAGAGCAGGGATACTCTTTACCCCCCTATGAGGACTCCGATGCTGAAGAATCAGTTCCTTCAGCCTCTCCTCCTGAAGATTATTCTTTTGGGGAAACTTTACATACCACGAGGGAGCATTTCCACTTGGTGCGCCAGGATTACTCAGAATCCAAGAAAAGTCTCAGAGACTTTCTTTTATTGCTTCAGCACAGGCCCCTTGCTATTCCGCCAGTGTTGGATATTGTGGATGATGTGTTCTTTGAATCCAGTTTAAATCCTGATTCTTTACCACCTGCTCCAGTCAAGCCAGACAGGTACTACAGAGTCCCTGACTCTCACAAATTTCTTTATAAAAACCCTGTTGCTGACCCAGAAACTATTTCCCAGGGTCCCAAAGGGGTAAAGGCTTCCACGGCTAAAAATCCAGTTCCCTCTGACAGGGATTCTAGAGCATTAGACAGATGGGGGAAGAAAGTTTACACCTCTGCAACTTTAGCAGTGAGGGCTTTAAATTGCCAGTTTCACATGCTTAAATATCAACAATACTTACTGTCTCAGTTAAAACAGAAAATGAGTACAAGTGCAGAACAACCTGACTATAAGGAAATGCAGGATTTATTGCATGCAGCTGAACAAGTGGGAAAGCATACTTTGCAATGTGGTTTTGATTCATTAGAGGTTTCTTGTAGAGCAGCAGTTACAGGATCTGTGATTCGAAGGCATGCTTGGTTAAAAGAACAAAGTTTACCAGATCATGTTAAGGAAAAATTACTGGATGCTTCTTTACAGCAGGATATTTTATTTGGTGTTAAGGCAGAAGAGGTATTAAAGAAAATGGAGGATAAGGCAAAATCTATGCGAACAGTGAAGGATTTCTTACAGGTACAGCCACCTCGATTTAGCAGGAATTGGCCTACAAAAAATTGGTCCTTTCCAGTGTCAGACAGGCCACAAAGAGGCAGATACAGACGCCCAAAAGGCAGATCTCATCCCCAAGTCTCTTACAGACCACGACAGTGGGGTACTTCAACCCCAAAAGGAGGGGAAGACAAGTCACAACCTTACAGGAAACCGTCCCAATGACTTCCCTTTTCCAGTGCCAAGTTCTTCTCTTTTGGCAGCTCCCTTAGGGGGGTGGGAACTAGCACTTTTTTCACAAAACTGGCAAGCAATCACCCAAGACAAATGGGTTCTGAATATTGTGTTTCAAGGTTACAGGTTCCACTTTCAAACTTTACCAAGGCTAAAAGGAATGCCAGACTTGCCACAAAATCAATGGGCAGAGGCACAAAAGCAAATTACAGCCCTCATGGACATGAGAGCTATTTAAAAAGTGCCACAGCAGGAACAAGGACAAGGATTTTACTCAAGACTCTTCCTGGTCCCCAGAAAGGGCAAAGCCTGGAGACCCATACTAGACCTTTTTACTCTAAATACTTGCCTGGATGTTCCGAAATTCAAAATGTTGACACTACAGCAGCTCCTTCCCATGTTGGGCAAGAAAGCTTGGCTTGTTACTTTGGACCTCAAAGAGGCATACCTGCATGTCCCTATCAGACAAAATTGCAGAAGATACCTCAGATTCATAGCTGGTTCAATGCACTACCAATTCTCTGCACTACCCTTTGGCTTATCTACTGCGCCCAGGGTCTTCACAAAGTGCCTGGCACCAGTAATTGCATTTTGCAGACAAAAAGGAATTCAAATATATCCATACCTGGACGACTGCCTGATTCAAGCAGAGAGCAAGGACATTCTTCAAAACCATCTGGCATTTGTAAAAAGGTTGCTAATTTGCCTAGGGTACACAGTAAACGAAAAGAAGTCAAAACTAGTGCCCTCACAAGAGATAATATTCCTGGGTGCCAACTTAAATACAACGGCCTAGATGGCTTATCTCACACCAGACAAACAAGGACAACTGACTCAGTATTTTCAATTGATGGCAACAAAGTCCCAACTCCTTGCAAGAAAAATTCATGGCATCCTGCATACTACTAATTCCATATGCCAGACTGCATATGAGGAAATTACAATGGTACCTAAAAAGTGTTTGGACTCAACACTCTCACAGCTTGGAAACAGTAATACCACTAATTCCCTGCCTACAACAGGAGTTTCGATGGTAGGCACAGGCATGTCACCTCAACAAGGGTCAGCCTTTCACTCTTCCCACAGCCAGGCAGACTTTAACAACAGATGCTTCGGATTACACCTGGGGAGCACACATGGCAGGAAAATGTATTCAGGGCAAATGGACCACAGACAAAATGCATCTTCACATCAATCAAAAAGAGATGTTGGCTGTACAAAATGCCCTAACAGCTTTCAAGGACCTTCTGCATCCAGGACAATTATTATTAAAGACAGATAACACCACAGTAATGTGGTACATAAGCAAGGGGGCACTCATTCTTATCCCCTATGCAGGCAAGCCATGACCTTGTGGAATACAGCTCTAACTTATCAAGTTCATCTGCAAGCACAATTCCTCCCAGGAAAGAAAAATACTCTGGCAGACGACTTAAGCAGAAACATCATGGATCCTCACGAGTGGAAATTAAATCCACAAGTCTTCAGCATGATAATGCAAAAATGGGGGTGCCCGGACATAGATTATTTTGCCTCCCCACTGAATTGCCAACTACAAAAATTCTCCACAAGGACTTATCACACACAAGCATGGAAAGTGGATGCTCTTTCGTTCAGCTGGAAAAGCCTAAAAGTTTATGCCTTCCAACCTCTGCCTCTCCTTTCAAAGGTACTCCTAAAAGCCAGACAAGAAAAACCACAGATGATTCTGATTGCTCCAGACTAGCCACGCCAGCATTGGTACCCAATCTTAAAGAACTTAGCTCAAGGCCCACCTTGGATTTTGCCTCAAATTCCACACCTACTGACTCAACAAAACAATCAGATCCTGCACAGTCAGCTCAAAACCTTAAACCTGGCTGCATGGCAGATTCATTAGCCAAACAGACAACACCTCTGTCTAAAGCTGTTATGGATGTCATTTTGGAGGCCATGAGGCCTAGCACCAGGAAATCTTATTCAGAAATGTGGAAGAGATTCTGTGCCTGGAACCAAGCTCAAAGCCTTGATCCTCTTGTCCCTAACATTCCTCAGATACTACAATATTTAACTGAGATGCTGGACAAAGGACTATCCTTCTCATCCATTAAGATCCACGGTTCTGCCATCTCGGCTCATCACAACACAGATCTTCCTATTTTCTCCCATCCATTGCTAAAGCAGTACCTCAGAGGGGCTAAAAACATAAGACCGACCCGGAGAGCACCAACACCTACTTGGGACCTCAGTTTTGTCTTGGAAAAGCTCACTTTACCTCCTTTTGAGCCAGACAATTCAGCAGAATTAAAATATGTATCATGGAAAACTGCTCTGCTCCTGGCAATAACCTCAGCACGAAGAGTCTCAGAACTACAGGCACTAATGGCAGTGGAGCCTTTCATCATTTTTCACCAAGACAGGGTTTCTTTAAAACAAACCCTTCTTTTATGCCTAAGATGGTATCCAGTGTGGCTCTTAACCAAACTATTCACTTTCCAACTTTTTATCCAAATTCCTAGAATAAAGGGGAGGGACTTCTACACTCCTTGGACATACACAGGCAATTACACTTCTACTTGGACAAAACAAAAGCTTTCAGAAAAACTGAACAATTGTTTGTATCATATGCTGCAGGATCACAGGGAAAGGCTATTTCAAAGCAGACCATTTCAAAGTGGATAGGACACTGTATCCGGTTCTGCTACACACAGCATGGGAAACCTGTACCATCTAACATTAAACCACATTCCACCGGGGCAACTGCCACTTCTAGTGCCTACCTTAGAGGAGTACCTACCAAAGACATTTTGGAAGCTGCAACTTGGAGTTCAGTGCACACCTTTACCAAGCATTACCACTTGCCTCTTTATTCTAGATCCAGAGCTGGCTTTGCCACTGCAGTGCTGCAGGACCTCATAGCCACACCAAATCCTCTATAGAACCAGCCACCCTGACTCAGCTTTGGGATTCAACCCAAGTGTAATGACTGCAGCAGTGAAACACGATGAACATAGTACAGTTTTGTACCTACCATAAATGTAGATGTTCGAGTGTCTTCACTGCTGCAGTCCTGGTTACCCACCAGCCATCCCCTTTTTCTTAGCTGGGTCTTATCTATACCTTTCTGCACTATACTACCTATGTAGTGTAATTGATGGTTACTGAAGGTTTTGTTTTTACCTTATTGTATGTTTTGTAAGCAGTATGTATTGCCTGTATTTTTGGGGTACCTGACATCTGGGGCAAGAAAAACTGAAGAAAATGGCGTTGGCTGCTTCTTATATACCCCTGACGCACTGACGTCAGGGAGGAGGTGACAGCAACTGACGCCGGACCAAGACTTTGGAACTCTGGCCGACTGCAATTACTACAGGCTTTCTCATAGACTAGATTTAGTCACACAAAGCAGGAACTGTTGGATACACCCCAGTCTTAAAACATTTCAGTTGCCAAATGATGTTTTAATACCTTTTAGGTATCTTTTTCAAACAGCTGGTGGGAAATCATATGCGTAAGCAGAAAAGATTTTTGTAGTTGGTGCCACACTAAAAACTAAGACCCTTTTAAGACCAAGATGGCTCTAGATCTAGAATATTTGTATGTTATTATCCTCTAGCCTTTCTTACTCTTCGGTCAGGATTCGCCTGCTAGTCTGCCATTAGACGGCAGGATAACTCAAGTGTAATGACTGCAGCAGTGAAGACACTCGAACATCTACATTTATTTTTAGGTACAAAACTGTACTTTTCCACATTAGGCAGAGTCATACTCCTGTTGCCTCTCTAAAGATTTCAAAAAATTTCCTGAAGCAAAATTTTCTCTTGAGACTTTGGGATCCCATTCCTGCATGGGATATTTCTGTCATGCTTCAAGCTTTAACTCAGACCCCCTTTGATCCCGTAGCTACAGCAGATTTAAAATATCTTTCTTGGAAAACTCTGTTTCTGGTGGCCATTACTTCCAAATGATGGAATTCAGAAATTGAAACATTACCCTGTGAACTACCATACATGGTTTTCCACAAAGGTAGGACGTCTTTGAGGATGAATCTCAGTTTTCTACCAAAGGTGGCATCTGAAATTAACCTTAATCAGACAATCTACCTGTGTTCTTCCCAAAATATTGCAATAAAGGAGAGTACACTTTACACCTATTAGATGTTCATAGGCAACTCGGGTTTTACTTGCATAAAACTAAGGATGTTAGAAAATCTGACGAGTTTTTGTTGCCTTTTCCAAAACAAAAATTGTCCAATGTGTACCTAATGTCATTCTGGCTAGGTGTCTGTCTCAATATATAATGTTTGTGTATGTAAAACTGAAACTATTTCTAACAAGCAAACTAAAAGCTTGCTCTACTAGAGCAATAGCCATTTCTCTTACCTTTAAGAGCAGAGTTCCTGTTGATGAAATTTATGAGTCTGCTACTATTTCTACTATTCACACCTTTATTTCTTACTGCAAGCTGGACGTACAGTCCAGATGCTGTACATCTTTTAGCTTTACCATTCTCAAGAACATCCTTATGTGACATAGAAGTGGTTTAGTAACTTAGGAATATGTCCCAATGGTTAAATTGGATGAAAACACACATAATCAGATATTAAGTTATGTATTTACCATAATAATAGAGACATGTCTACTTTTTCATCTAGTTCAACATCCCTCCCACACCCCGACCCTAAATTCTTTCTCTCTCTCTCTCTTCTCTATGATGGATGGATGGACCTCAACAGAGGCCTCATCTTTGACAGCCTTTATTTGCTCATCCTTATATTGTTCTTTGTCCCTCCTGTATGTAATGTGTGTGTGTGTGCGTGTGTATATATATATATATATATATATATATATATATATATATATATATATATAAAAGCTATATATGTTTACTTACTGTCGCCAGATAATTTTCATCTTCTGAGTGGGCAATCTCGATGTGATGTATTTTGGGGATACATAGGGAATTATGGGGAGTGGAGGAGCCAGAGCTCCGGATCCAAAGCTTCTGAAAGGTGCTGAGGTTGGATCCAATCGGATCCAAGTCCCAAAGGTTCTAGCTTTATGGTGAGTACATCACATTCATTTGTGGAATCCTCTACCAGTCTACAGTAGAGGATCCAGCTATGTCAAAAACTCTCACCATCCTGCTAGGGTTGCCACGTTTTGTTGTGGCTAAAACTGGAGTAAGGCCACACCCCTCGCATTACCTGTAACCCTGCCTATTCCTGCAGCTCTTCCACTTACAGTCCACCCATTTTATGATGTCAGTATGATGTCCATGATGTCAGCAGATGGGAACACCCTCTTTTTCCATTCTGGATGCCTGCTTTCAGCCGATTTACTATGCTTTTCTGTAAAAAGGCATAGTAAATAAGCCGATTTAACAAACTCCGAAAGTCTATTTCCTTTTTTGAAACAGAATACCTGAGTTTGTACAGTGTTTTCCAGATTACCAGAGAATCAATTTGATTTCCGGATAGTCCGGAAAAAAAACTGAGAGGTGGCAACCCTACAATCCTGCTGAGGAAGGAAAGCTGCCATTGATCTCAGTCTTCCTATCCCCCACCAATCTTCCATTATCCAGCAGGCAAAATTTCATTGTAACTGTACAAACTCTATAGCTGTAAGCTTCCTTTTGAAACCATGGAATCTGATGTCCTTTTCATTCTTCCTTAATGTGTGGATACTGGATCCAACTTGGCTGCATACACTAGGCTTTGGATCCAACTCTTGAGCTCCTCCCTGTACCCATAATGCCCCAGTCAGCTAACAGTGCCTCAGATCTCATTTGGCACATTTTCACACGTTGGGTTCTTAAATTTAATTGTGAGTAGGAAATATTTTAAAAACTCTTCTAAATTCTGCTGCACTGTTCTCCCCACTCCTAACTGTCAAGTTTTCATTTTTTTTTTTTTACCATTAGATCATTTACTTTCATTTTCTACCATCTGGTAGCTTTTTCTGCCATACCATTGTTGGTACTAGTCCTTCCTCCTTTACTGTTTTTTCCTACCCTTTCGAGGGTATTCTGCCTACCATTGCTGGCAGTTTGCTAATCCCCCCCAAAAAAGGAAACCAAATGGCTTTAAAAATGTACTTCCTGTGGGCACAGGATTCCTAATTCTTATGCCCACATAGAGTGCATCTACTGCCTAGGACCAGCATACCTTAATACCAACTGTTCTATTTGTTTTGTGTTTAGTTCTAGAGTACTTTCTGACAAGTGTAATAAGTTAGTCCTTAAGGGGAAGCAGTCTCCCTTTAAATTTTCTTATTCAGGGATCAACCCCCCAGTAAACCCTACTAAATCTTCTTGTGAGACTAAGGAATCTCATAAGTGATCCCCTGACCATTCTCCAAAAGCTTCAACTTCGTCCACGGCTTCTTTAGAGCTTCCACAAAACATTCAAAAACATCAGATCTGACTTCTTTGGATCCTAAAAGAAAGCACCCGGATCCGAAAACCTGGAATCTGACTGTTATACTGACAGTCTGTTCAAACCCGCTCAACTGGGTTTACAGTTGAACCAGTCTTTTCTCAACTCCTTTCCCCATTTCTCCAAACAACCCTGAGGAGGGAGTGTAGGCCACAATCAACAACCTCTTCCATCAGATCCTCCAGAAGTCTTTCCGAAGCTGATGTGAATAGGATGATGAGGAAATTCCAAAGAGCTCAGATTCAGACGGGGGTTATTCTGGCTCCATCTCCCATCAGATCTGTGAGCCTTCCATCTACTTCTCATGTCGTGATCTCTCCTTCTCCATTCTGTCCCATGGTTTCAGAGCCCTTCGATCCAAGAGCCGAGTGTGTGTCAGTGCTGGGTCTGAAGATGACTAGGTCTTTGACTCTCACAGCCTCCCTGTCTGGTTCCACTCCTATTCCCTTGCATTGGGATGAGTCTCATACCTGAAGTGTAAGGGCGGGATCTGAAGGCTGGGTTCCACTTCAGTATTATCAGAGCTGTCCTTGCCCCACAGAGCTTCTGCACTGGATAGCTCTGGTCCGACTTCCTCCTTAGGGCATGGATCTGGACATGGTCAGTGCTTGTTTGCTTCAGAGGTTTCGACTCCAGTCTGGCTAGCCATGGCTTCTACTGCTCCATCTGCCTTCAAGGTAGTGGAGAGGGCTTTCTCACGACAGAGAGATTCAATTACTCTTTTATTGTTTGATCCTACATCCCTTCCTCTATTGTGTCTGAGCTCTGATTCTATCAGACCTGCTCCACAGGAACAGTCGGTACCATCTAGCATCCAGATAGTTCCCATCGAGGAACTTCCACTCTCTTCATAAACCTCTCTAGATCATCCCAATGAAGAGGTACCACAAAAGAGAACATGCAAAAGGAGACACATAGATTCCCCTATGGAATCTCTCATTAAAGATACTAAATTTGATGAAGGGGAAGGATCCCCAGATCTCCACTGGATGATGTCTCATTTAAAGATATCCTGGGAATTCTTAATCAGAATTGTGGATGGTCATCAGACACTTCCTCCCCAGAGCAGTCAGATTTTGTGGATGATTTTGGTTCCAGCCTATTTGTATATTGGGTGACTCCCACCCCCACCCCACCCCCTGGTGATTGAGGTTATTGATTTAATCTGTCGCTGGGCATGGAAGGAACTAGACTCTGTTGAACCAATTCCCTGATGCCCAGACAAAATGTTGGCACCTCCGAAGGACAGACCCGATGGGAGCAAAGAAGTCCTTGTTGATGCTATGGTTGTGGCTGCAGCCACAAAAAAGAGCTAGCAGAGTAGAGATCCTCTATCGTCCAGTAGAGAGTCCAGGGCATAGGACAGGTTTGGAAAACACGTTTGCTTCAGCGACTTTGCCTTTTGGTCCCTGAATTATTTAGCGCACTTCGCAAGACTACAGTAGGAAATGCCATCAAATATAACTCCACCGGCTGTCACTGGGGAACAAGCTATTAATTCTCTCTCTAAGGTCAAGAACACTGCATCAGTGGGGCCAAACAATATCTCTGGATGCCTTCTAAATAGCATGAAACATGACCTATCAGGCTGTCTGGAATTGCTATTTAACTGTAGCCACCAAACACCTCACAAATGAAGAACAGCAACAGGCTTCCTTCTACACAAAGGTGGGCCATCTACAGACCCATAAGTCTCATTAATCTTGTATGCAAAGCCATGGAAAGAATTATTATGAAAATGATCAATTATGATATAGTAAACCTCCAGACATTGGATCCAACCCAGTTTGGTTTCATCAAGGGTATGTCATGCTTACTCAACCTGTTGGACTTCTTTGAGAAGGTCACCAAAGCAATGGATGAGGGCAAAATGGTTCAGACTGTCTACCTTGACCTGGCCAAGGCATTTGACACAGTACACCACTTGGGCATTGACAACAAACTCAAGAGGTTAGGTACAAACCGGTATGTCAGCAGGTGAATAGCCAACTGGCTCACAGGACACAGGAAGATAGAATTGGGGAGTCCACCTCTCAGGGAATGGTACTTGGACCGCTTCGTTTTGGCATTTACTTCTCTGAAGTTAAGGCCAGTGTCAGTGGTCTCTGGCTGACTAAATTTGCAGATGATTGCATATTAGGAGCTGTCATTGAATCCCACATTGACACCAATGTTCTCTAGGAAGGACTGACACAGACAAAACAACTGGTGTCAGAGCCACAGAGTAAAACTAAATCCCTAGAAATGTATAATAGTATCCTTTAGGAAATCATACACCCCTGGTAACTATCATATTGACAAAACACCCCTTAGAGTTGACCCATTAGTCAGGGACTTAGGGACACACATAGACAGTAATCTAGCCTTTGGCCATCACATAGGAAATCATTCTATGTTGTGCAACTTATAAACAAAGGTATGGCATCTAAGTCCAAAGAATTCATTGTTCCACTGTATTCAGCATTCATCAGACCTATCATTGAGTACAGTACCCCTTTTTGTATGTACCTAATCAGGCATATACAGCAGTTGGAATGTCCACAGAGGTTCCTCACTGAAAGAATACAAGGTGCAAGTGAAATGTCCTGTGCAGACTGCCTCAAGGCCCTATTCCCAGTATTCTGTCTCCTACAGGCTGTTGAGGGGAGATCTATGCCTGGCATACAGGACATTATCAGACCCCATTCTGATGGACCTTCTGCACATCTACAAAACAAACAGCACCAGAAATACCTGTTCTAAAGGCTTAAACCATCCCTGTGATGTAAATAGGACCTGCTGGAGAGATAGGTATGCATCCCAGAGACTATCCCATCTCTGGAATAGGCTTCACATCCATGTGAAGCAGAGTAACCCAATTCAAGTGCAACTTGGACAGTTAGATGGGCAACAGGAAACCCATCCCCGGTTTGGCATGTATGTCTCTAATGGACAGAGGTAACTTGTAAATGGTTCATCTCCCAGGCCCCTGCTTGTAAATGTTTAATCTCCCAATCACCTGCTTACACTTATCAAGGGTACCAGAATGTGTCAGAGATTTGGGATGCATGGCTAGGCTTAAAAAGGCCCTTGCAGTTGTTAGCCTAGTAAACACCTATGAACCTATTTGACCAAGGAACTCTCCAAATCCCTGTCAAGAGTCCATATTTTTGGAGGACTATGAAAGGGCCTCTTCACATCTGGCCACTCTGTTATCCATCTCCAGTGCATCCATAAGGTTAGTATCCCATACTGCAGAGGGTACCTCAAGGACTGCCAGTTCAAGCATAGCCATTAGGAGACGAGCCTGAATGCAGTTATGCAACTTTGCAGAGCCTTTCAAGTCTTCTTTCATCAGTGCTGCCTTTGATGAACATCTTTTTTTGCCCTTATGTGAAAGAAACACTTTCCCAGAGTGAACAGGATGGAAAGAACCCTGTCTGCCATAGGGATACTCTTTTCTACTCCTCAACAGTCCTTTTCCCTGAATAAAAGAGGAGGAAGAAAATGTGGTTCTGTAAGTCCCAAGGATCATTCAAGGATTTATGTGGGGACAACTCCTTCAGAGGCAGAGGGGGGAGTTTGAATGGAAGACGCCATCCTTGCAGCAGAGGAGTTCCGCAAAACCAGGGTTTCAGAGATGTTTTTTCAGATAGACCCTTTCAGCACTCCTGAAGGGTTGCCCAACTGTCCACCTCTGGAAGCAGTCGGGGGGGGGGGGGTGCTTACCTTTGCACCCAGATGCTTGGGCTTCTATAACAAAAGAGCCTTTCAGGATGTTGCTAAAAATAATATTCAGAGGTTATTTTGTCAAAGGAAAAATATACTTTAAAAATGATCAATACACGGTAGGTTCAAGTTAAGGCACTTTAATCTTTCAGCAAGGAGACAAAAATGTGCTAATACAGAGTTTGTCTAACTAGAATCAGGAAATACCAGCATTTTTATACATTTTCTAATAAGACATTGCCTACCAAGCTGACGTAGCAGATCACAAGTTTTAACATCATCATTACATAGCAGTTGTTTTCATGCTTTTCTGCTTGTACCATCAATTTTTGTGAGAAACTTCCTAAGAAAAACAACGTGGCCTTGGCTACCACCGGTTAGATATATGCAATGTTACCTTTCAAGGTACTACAGCTAATTTGAGCACAAAGCAAGTATAGATTGCAGTTAATTTCTCCAACAGTTCTTTGTCTCTCTTTATCTCTTCCTTCTTCAGCTGTGCACATTCTCATACCACGAACAGATCTAATTGTTCAAAATCATAACATTATAGAATATAGCATTGTTCATTCATTGCTTCCTGACCTAGCAGATAATCACCTGTTTTTCAAGTACATTTCCAAAAGGCATAAACATGAATTTTGCTGTGCTAGCAGTTACTAGGTCAGAGGGCATCTTGCAAGTTTCAGAAAGCACACTGCAGTTTCAAAAGCATCTTTTAGTCTCATATAAAACTAAGCTGTATATAAAATAGTGTATATAAAATAGAATGAAAAACGTGTTAACTCTTTTAGCTTCTAATTAGCATTAAGCACACACATTAAATCATATTTTTCTAACATTTCCCCCCTGTTAATACTTTTTAATTCTATTTTCAAAAGCATAAACAGTTTGCTTCTTCTCCTAACCTCTTCCATTCAAGATTTGCAGTTAAGAGAGTCATTCAGTTTAGACTTATGAAAGTGTTTCACTTTTCAACAACTCTTCAGTTTCAGTACTTTGATAGAAAGTCTCAGAAACTGACATGTCTATAAAATCTTTGATTAACTTTTTCATGCAGGGAATACCACAACAGATGCATGCTCCTAATAGGAGTAATCCCACACAAATGGCAATCAGGATGTTCATTAGGATGGAACCCTACCCCCCCAAACAAATTCTCGAAAAAGTCCGTCAGAGGGTTTGGGCCTGGTTTGGTCATGGTCGACACTTGCTGGATCACCTCAAGATGGTCGTTTATCTCGTGCTGGTTGTCAGGAATATACAAACAGCATTCTTCTTTGATTAAAGTGCACGTACCACCTCTTGCCGCTAGGGTGAAGTCGAGAGCCATGCGGTTCTGAAGCACCACAGTTCTCATAGCATTCAGTTCATCAGTCACTAATTCGAGAGCAGAAAAAGTTACATTGCTCATAACTTTGAGAAGTTTAGGCAGTTTTCTCAGCTCCCAAATCGATTTCACTGCAACATATGCAGGGGCTATGCCTGCCCACGATATAATGGTGTCACTCAAGTCTATGTGTGTCAGTTTATCTTTGTTTTTTATGGAGTTATGGTTTCTCCACCCTGCTTCGATTCGTCCCACTGAATTCTCGGATCTCTTGATTGGACTTCTAGGTTTACTGCTGACCTCTCTGACGTTTCAAATTTTTCCCTGAGGCAAAGCTGCAGTGTGTCGTATGGCCGTAACCAGGTAACCCAAAAAACAACTGCCGGACTAGTTCTCAGGTAGCCATTTATATGCTTTTTTCCCACAAACAAAATAACAATTCTCTACTTTAGTATTGATATAAGCTTGCCCTGCATGAAACATTTTCTTATCAATAATAGAAAGCTGCTTTAAAAGAACAGGATTATGTTGTATTTCATTAACACTTCTATGCATCTTCTCGAAATATGCATCATAGTTTGTATCACAAATAGTTTTAGTCTTATTGGCCTTAATATAAGAAACAGTCACATTGCAATTGCTCCAACCCACCTGAATAGTGTCATTTTTGTAAAAACATACAATCCCTTTATGTGTAACAGGTAGGTACAATGCTATTTTGTCTTGTGATTTCACAGGTGTAGTATCAAAAATCAAGTTTTCCCAGGTCTCTTTGACTCCTAGGGGGACAGCAGTCATCAATAATCCCCCGTATGCTGTTGGTATAGCTGTGCAAATCCAGCAGTTCAAAACATTAAAAGTCTCAGCATACACACATTTAATTGCTTGGTAAGTGTTAAAGTTTGAATGCCAGTCTATGAGTAATGCATCACGTTTGTTCAGTTCAATTCGTGCGGCTGGGAAAAGGAAAGGCCACAGCAAAAAGATCATTGTTATCAGTATAGCTATCAGAATAATCATGCAAATTTTCTGAGGTTGTTCTGCATCTCTGTTTACTCTATACCTGGTCATTTTGTTCTCGTTGTAGAACAGTAACAAGGTTTTTGTCCAGTTCAAAGTTCTTAACCAATTTACAGTGTGTCAGATGAATCCAGGACGCTCGCTCTGCAATCTTGACTGCAGTGGGTGTTGACACTAGCACCTGGTACGGTCCTTCCCACTTCGGAGAACTCCAGTTCTTTTTCTTCACAACCTTCACCCAGACCCACGTGCCTGGGTCTACTGCTGCTTCCAGTGGTCTGGTTTGTTCTTTATCTGAAACAGAATTTAACTGCAAAAGTTTGTTATTCAAAAATCGCCTCATATACTCTGCAAGTGAACTGTCAGCCTCCTGTTCTGCAGGCATGAGAGGTTTCCACTGAGGTGTATAATATGCCCTCCCAAACAGAATTTCAAAAGGAGTTAACCCTTTTACATTTGGAACAGTTCTCATACTCAACAGTGCCAGAGGTAGACAGTGCACCAAGTTCTTTTGTGTCTCACTAATCAATTTCCTAAGCTTATTTTTCAAAATTCCATTGTGCCTCTCTACTAATCCTGCAGATTGGGGGTGGTATGCACAATGGTTTTTCAGAGAAATCCCAAAGTAACGGCTTAATTGTTGTATAGTTTGATTTACAAAGTGTGTGCCATTGTCACTATAAATCTTTTCCGGTATGCCAAATCTAGGAATAATTTCTTTAACGAGGACTTTTGCAACAGTAGCTGCATCTGGATTTTTAGTTGGAAAAGTTTCCACCCATTTGGAAAACATATCTATAATGACAAGGCAGTACTTCTTATTTTCGCATTTGTTCAGCTCTATAAAATCCATACAGATAGTATGGAACGGATATGGTGGTGTAGGGAAACTCCCTTGCTTAGGTTTCAATGCCCCTTGTGCATGATGCTTGTTACAAACATGGCATGCTGCACAAAAATTTTTTGTGTAGTATGTAAATCCATACGTCGTAAACACTCGATTCACTAACTGTACCATCCCCCCTGTTGAGACATGGCACTGCCCATGGCTCAACAAAGCTGCATATCTAAACAAGTTAGATGGCAAAATCGGTTTCCTCTCTTTAGAGATGTACAGCCCTTTCTCAAGAATTGCTCCTCGTTTTATCCATTTTTGTTTTTCTACATTTGTAGTAAGTGTCTGCATTGTTTTTAACATTTCTAAGTCTAAAATCTCAGATGATTGTAATTCCTCACTCAAAAGAAATACTTCTGAAGCTGAAGCTGCTTGTTTTGCAGCTGTATCAGCCCTCGCATTACCTTTTGAAATCCTATCCTGTTGCTTGGTATGAGCTACGCATTTGCAAATAGCTACTTTCTGAGGTAACTGAATAGTCTAACAAATCTAAAATAAATTGCGCATGATTAATTGGTTTACCAGTAGATGTTATCATTCCTCTATTTTTCCACTGCTGTGCAAAAACATGTACAGTAGAAAAAGTATACTGGCTGTCAGTAAAAATGTTCACTCGTTTACCCTTTGCCAAGGTACATGCCCTTGTTAAAGCAATCAATTCTGCTGCTTGTGCAGATAAGTTGTGTGGTAAAGACATTGCTTCTAAAATCTCAGTATCAGAAACTACTGCATACCCCACTAGATTCTGTCCTGTAGGACCCCTCCTACACGAGCCGTCCACATAGTATGTCACCTCGGCATCATCCAAGGGAACATCCATGAGATCTTTTCTAGTTAGTGTCTTTTGCTCAATCTCCTGCAGGCAGCAGTGTGGTTTGCCATCTGCAGGGGTTGGGAGCAAGGTTAACGGATTCAAAGTTGTGCATCGTTCAATTGTCATATGAGGTTGGCTCAACAGTATAGTCATACAGGAAAGATGTCTAGCAGGAGAAAGATATGCTACTTTTTCTTGCAGTAAAATAATCGCGACAGCATGAGGCACTCTCAATGTGAGAGGGTGGAATAACACTACTGAGGCTGAAGCCTGCACTGCCATTGCAGCTGCGACTACTGCTTGTACACAGTGGGGCAGGGATCGTGCCACTGGGTCTAGCTGTGATGAATAGTAAGCTATGGGGCGTTGTTTGTCCCCATGCTGTGTTAACATTGATGTCATATAACCGTGCTTACAATCTACAGTTTGGAAAAATCGTTTATGATAGTTCGGTAATCCTAAAACTAATGAGGATGCTATCAGTTGTTTCAATTTGCAGAAAGCTGATTCTGCTTCTGGTGTCCACTGTAATAAATCTTGTGCTGCCATAGGCTTTTTGAATATCAAGTTGGGCAGTGGAGCAGATTCCAAGGCAGAGTTTGGAATCCAACTCCGACAAATATTAGTAGTACCTAGGAAGGACATCATTTCCTTCTTGGTAGTTGGTTTAGGTGCTTGTAATATTGCTGTTTTTCTGTCTTCATCTGATATTCTGCCTTCTTTGGATATTACATATCCCAGGTATTTGACCTGTTTTTTCCAAAGTTGCAGTTTGTTTTTGTTTACCTTGTGTCCTTGAGTAGCTAAAATTATAGTAATGCTATGGTATCCTCTCTGCATTCTTGCTGGGTGGGGGCTGCCAGCAGGATGTTGTCTACATAAAGTAAAATCTGGCTGCCTTTCGGTGGGATAAATCCCGCCAGGTTACTTGCCATTTCTTGTGCAAATATTGTTGGACTCTCACAATATCCCTGTGGTAGTCGCGTATATGTATACCTTTTCCCCTGAAATGTAAATGCAAACCAATGTTGACTGTCAGGGTGTATCGGTATTGAGAAAAACGCATTGCTAATATCTACCACAGAAAAATACTTTTGTTGAGGTTTCAAATCATTTAATAAGGTGTATGGATCTGGCACCGTAGGTGCCCTGGGTATAACTGTGTCATTTACAGCTTGTAAATCTTGGACCATACGCCATTCTCCATTTGCTTTCCTAACAGAAAATAAGGGTGTATTACATGGTGAATCAGGAGATTCTTTCAATACTCCTTCCTTAAGTAAGGCTGCTATTATAGGTTTGATTCCTATTTCTGCATCCTTTCTCAAGGGATACTGTCTTTTTTGAGGTCTAAATGCTGATTTTGGCGTGATAGTGACTGGTCCTGCTGTACAAATATGTCCTACATCTGATTTCCCTGTTGACCAGAGAGTCTCTTGTATGTCTCGTAAAGCTTTTTCCTCTTCTTCTAGTAAGAGTGCTACTCAGCTGTCCTCACTTGCCTGCAAGTGCACAGCTGGGTGTGTCTATGTTATCCAATTCAGCTTCTGCTTTTGTACTCCCTGTTCGGAAAATTCTAACTCTGTCTGCTTTTCCCAACTTGTGACTTTTTCTCCTAGGTCTGCCCACTTCACATTTCTATCATTAGTCAAACTCACATGTGGTAATCGATTAGATTTGTAAAGTGCTAGGAATTCCTGGGGCAATGAACAGCTTACTGTTTCCTTCTGTGTCCCAGTACAAATTTCGTAATACTAATCTGTCAGCATGGTTTCTAAACAGTTCTTGCTCATATTCTTTATCAGGTCCTGGTTTGCTACAGTAATATAGAGTGCAATGCAACAAATGCTGTTTATCAGTGTCACGGGAGGGGGATTTACTGATGGCTACGTTCATCAGTTCTTAGGTTACTGCCCCTGGACCAGTCGTAACCAAGTCCTGGCTGTACCAATAAAATGTTTCACCCTCCGGTCGCACTACAAAAGTATCCATTTGTCGCTGTGCTTCCATACCCTGCATAGTTGGAACTACTGCTATGCCAAATATCTGCATCAGGTCTCTGCCCAAAAGATTTACTGGGCATTTTACAGAAACAACAATTTTGCTTTTCTGGGTCATCCCTGAAACAGGGTCAGTTATTGCTATGTTGTGGGAGAGAGGCTCCCGATACAGCTGTCCATTAGCTGCTTTTACTAATATGTAATCAAGTGATTCTGAATTTTCTGGTAGTTTGGAAGGATGTATCAGGGTCCGCGAAGCCCCTGAGTCACACAGGAATTTAACTTCCCTCCCCTCTACCAGAAGTGTAACTTCCGGTTTTGTGTCTGCTAAGTAGAGCTCTAGGCTCAATAATGCTAAGTCTAAAATTTCATTTTCTTCATTATCTGTGATTTCATGCACATCCTCTATTTCTTCTATCACATCCGCACTTGTCTTTTCTTGTTTATTCTTTTCCAGTGATTCTTGACTATCATATAGTCAGTCCTCGCCCTCCTTGTCTTCTGTGGTTACCTTTTTATTTTGCCTGCAATCCCTTGCTAAATGTCCCTTTTTCCCGCATTTAAAGCATTCACCCCTTTTCTTTCTCTCTTCAAAGTCCTCTGATCATTTATCAGATTGTTTGTTTCCCTGGGCATTTTTCTTACCCTTCTTCCCAGTTTGTACTACAAAGACTTCTGATCCGTCTTCTACTGCAAATACTTGAGTTTTCTTTTTCTTTTTGCTATTAAAATGCCTTTCGGCATGTCTTGCATATTCAAGTAATGACTGTAATCTACTTGTACGATGATCTACCATGTGCTTTGTAATAAAACTGCTAATGGGTGCAATACTGCCTTTCAAGAATGCATTCTTTAGCTGCTGCTCATATGGGGAATCATGTGTTTGGTCTTCAGGTACCTGCATTCCACAATGGTTATTAAAACACTCTAATAATCTGGCATAATATCTATCAACAGTTTCACCTTCTTGTTGTATGCATTGATTAATGCAAGTCCAGTCAGCTCTAGGCTTCCATTTCTCAGAGATTCGGTCTGTCAGACCTTTCACTCTGTTATCCAGTTCTGTGTTACTATGTGGGAGTGGCCTAAGTTCTCCGTCATGGGGATTCCAGTTGCCACTGATCATGTGCCAATCTGGACCCACGATTTGTCTACTTTCTCTACTTCCTCTCCATTTAAATGGTGACTTAACCTCATGCCCTGTAAGTCTTCTAAGAATTTTCTACAATTAACTTTCGGATGGGGAATTCCCTCTGTGGCTTTCCGGATGTCTTCCGGTGTCCACAGTCTATATACTAGAAGAGTTGGGTCCTGTACTGCCTGTCCTGCCTGTGGATTTGGTACTTCTATGAGTGGACATATCTCTTCTTCACTCATAGCTTGTGAATTTTTATTTATTTCATACAATTCAATATCCCCTCTTAAGTTGCATATTCGAGACCTAGTCTCGATAGGGTCTCTGACAAACGGTTTTGGTTTTGCAGGAACAGCTGGGTATAGCGGAGGTGGATCAGCTTGTCCACTCGCTTCATATTCTGGTAAGGGAAGCGGAGGGGGCGGAGGGGCTGTTGCTATTACCAAGTTATTGTCTTCTTTATCTAAAAACATTGCTTTTGAATTTTTAATGTTTTGTTCCCTGCGGTTTGCTTCCTCAAGCCACCTGTGTGCCTGAGGGACTCCTAATTGACGTTGCTTTTTTAGCTGACCTTTTGCATCTGTTTTAAGTTGTCTGACAAGTTTAATAAGTGAAGGTTTATCTAAATTACCATCAAATTTGTATTTATTAACCCATTTTGTATAGTACCTAACATTGTCGGCATGCTGTAATTGCATATATTTCGCGTCTCCGGTTAAGGGCGGATCTCGGGAACTTTTTGTGCACTGATTTCCCATGTTGTCTTAGCTAAGTTAGAAGTTGTTATGTAACCCTTTTTATCACGTGGTACCACGACTTACACTTCTTCACAGTTTATCTAGAATAACTGCCTACCTATTCTGTTTCCCTGATCTATGACAAGACAGCAATTTTTTTTGTCCCTGATCTGCACTTGCAAATCTCCCTGACAAAAACAAACAAAACTGTAACAAGTCCCTGATCTAAAACAGAAAAAGGTAAATTCCTCCTTACCTGAGCCTCCGTGTTTGATCCCACCGGAACGTTGACTCGTCCTCCAATCGCAGATCAGAAACAGTGGCTGGCCACTTTTGAACGACAATTCAGTCGGAGGTCTTTCAAAGCAGAAGAACCGATGTGGCTTCTTTCCCATATGGTTTCATGCCACCGGGCCCATCTGACCTGAGCTAGAGCTAGAGATATTTCCGGTCCGAAGGACCAATATGTCAAAGGAAAAATATACTTTAAAAATTATCAGTACACGGTAGGTTCAGGTTAAGGCACTTTAATCTTGCAGCAAGGAGACAAAAACGTGCTAATACAGAGTTTGTCTAACTAGAATCAGGAAATACCAGCATTTTTGTACATTTTCTAATAAGACATTGCCTACCAAGCTGACGTAGCAGATCACAAGTTTTAACATCATCATTACATAGCAGTTGTTTTCATGCTTTTCTGCTTGTGCCATCAATTTTTGTGAGAAACTTCCTAAGAAAAACAACGTGGCCTTGGCTACCACCGGTTAGATATATGCAATGTTACCATTCAAGGTACTACGGCTAATTTGAGCACAAAGCAAGTATAGACTGCAGTTAATTTCTCCAACAGTTCTTTGTCTGTCTTTATCTCTTCCTTCTGCAGCTGTGCACGTTCTCATACCACGAACAGAGCTAATTGTTCAAAATCATAACATTATAGAATATAGCATTGTTCATTCATTGCTTCCTGACCTAGCAGATAATCACCTGTTTTTCAAGTACATTTCCAAAAGGCATAAACATGAATTTTGCTGTGCTAGCAGTTACTAGGTCAGAGGGCATCTTGCAAGTTTCAGAAAGCACACTGCAGTTTCAAAAGCATCTTTTAGTCTCATATAAAACTAAGCTGTATATAAAATAGTGTATATAAAATAGAATGAAAAACGTGTTAACTCTTTTAGCTTCTAATTAGCATTAAGCACACACAAGTACATTTTCAAGTACATTTCCAAAAGGCATAAACATGAATTTTGCTGTGCTAGCAGTTACTAGGTCAGAGGGCATCTTGCAAGTTTCAGAAAGCACACTGCAGTTTCAAAAGCATCTTTTAGTCTCATATAAAACTAAGCTGTATATAAAATAGTGTATATAAAATAGAATGAAAAACGTGTTAACTCTTTTAGCTTCTAATTAGCATTAAGCACACACATTAATACAGATTTTCCTAACATATTTCATACCATTTTTCCAGATTTCCACAAACAAAAAAAAGCTTCCCAACATCCCATTCTTTCAGAGAGAAGCTGCAGCTCAGGAGTTTCAAAAGCTGCTAGACAAAAGTGTCATCTCAGAAAGTCCCATGAGAACAGAGAGAATTTAGGACTTACTCAAGGTTCTTTTTCGTGCCAAAGAAGACAGAGGACCTGCAACCAAGTTTGGATTTTAGCAATTTGTGAAGAAGTCAGAGTTCCAAATGGTCACGTTTTAGTCAATACTGCTCTTTTTACACAAGGATGATTAGATGTGCTCAATTGATTTTCAGGATGTGTACTATCACATCAAGATAAACAAATGATCCAAAGATTTTTGCACTTTCAGCTAGGAGCCAGTCATCATCAGTTCAAAGCTTTGCCCTTTGGTCTTGCCACAACCCCCAGGATGTTTGCCAAGTGTATGGCAATGGTAGCAGCTCACCTGAGATTACTGGGATTCCAAGTGTTTTCATGGCTAGATGACTGGCTCCCAGTCTGGCATCTCTTAAAGCAGTCCAGAAACTATTTGCTCCAACTCTTGTCAAAGTTTAGACATTTCAGTCAACACTGCCACAATGTGTACAGAGCTTGGAATTCATAGGTGCCCAATTTAACATAATAGCCTCCCTTTCTACACATTTTGTAGACATAGTCAAGTTTTAGGTACTGTAAATTCTTGTTCACTCTTCTTCTCCAGCCAGATTTGTCCTTCGGGCTCTAGGTTTGATGGCAGCTGGCATAACCTTAGTTCCTATGGCCCATTTCTATATGCATGTTCTCCAATGGACTCTAGCCATTCAGTGGTCTATTCTGCATCACCCTCTGTCATTCCCAGTGAAGCTCACTCAAGTATGCAAGAATCAGATTCATTGGTGGATTCAACTGGACAAAGTTAATTTAGGCCATCCCTTTATTCTGTCTCTTCTAGTGGCCATGGTAACCACAGATGCCTCCCAGTTGGGGTAGGGGGCATTTCTTGGAATGGACAGTCCATGGCACATGCCCCCCCCCCCCAAGAGAGCAATTTGCATATCAGTGTTCTAGAGATGACAGCGGTCCTACTAGCATTGCAGGCCTTTCAAGATGTTCTCCCTCTAGGGACTATTGCGATACAAACTGACTACATGTCTGTAATCTGGAACAACAACAAACAGGGAACCTGGCCTTACCCCCTTTTTTGAGAGGCAATGAGAGTGTGGCACTGGGCAATCTCCTTCAGCCACTTTCATATGGTAGTGCGCGTGCCAGGGAAATCCAGCTTACTAGCAGACAAACTCAGCAGGTCCATTTTTGATGCCTCAAGAGTGGTCTCTAGATCAATCAGTGGTGGAGAAAATTTTTCCGTCATTAAGGCCAACCTTGCTATGATCTCTTTGCATCTCCCCACAACAACAATTGCAGGAGGTTATTTGCCCTAATCCCCCTCAGGGTGAGTCAATGTGAGATGCTCCAGTCCACATTTGGCCCTCCGGTCTCCTTTATGCTTATCTTCCATTACCTCTACTTCCAGAATTCTTACAGAAGGTTGAAGAGCTTAGTTATCTTCATTGCCCCCTTTTGACCTCACCAAGTGTGGTTCCCCTTCCTTTTGTCTCATCTTTGATATCCTCCATAGATACTGGACTCCAGTCCAGACCTTCTCTCTCATCTGTAGTACAATTACCAGCCATTGTCTAATTTTCACTCAGGACAAAAAGCTTCCTCTTTAGCTTCTTGCAAATTGTTCAAGGCTTTTTTAAAAGGCAGCTTCTTACTTAGACCTCCAATGAAAGATCTGTCACCTCCTTGGAGTTTAACAGTTGTACTTCAAGGTTTTACCCAGCAACCCTTTGAACCATCAGCAAAATCTGATTTACAATTCTTGTCTTGAAAAACAGCATACCAAGTAGCTACTACATCTGTGAGGTGAATTCCTGAACTCCAGGCTGTGTCTTCCAAATCCCCTTATATTGTTTTTCACAAAGACAAGAGTTAATTTACAAACCAATCCATCCTTCTTAGCAGAGGTAATGTCTGAATTAAATGTCAAGCATACAATTAATTTCCCTGTCGTCTTCCCTAATTTTTCAAATAAGAGGGAGTACATGTGCTTGTGCTGTGGTAGCGTTGTCGCCTCACAGTAAGACACTGACCGGTTCGACTCTCAGCTAGAGCTTCTTCTGCGTGGAGACATGCGTGAATGGGCGTACCTTCATTGAAGGTTGTGTGTTAGGGCTGGCAACTCAGCACGTAAAAATCAACTGCCAGTCATTAGCGGACCGGAGTTCCGCTGTGGCGACCCTTAACCGGGAAAAGCCGAAAGACACAACAACAACAACATGCTACATCTTTTAGATGTACATAGACAGCTATGTTTTTATCTATACAGGACAAAATATTTCAATAAATCAGTACAGCTGTTTTTCTTTCTGACTAGACAGACTGGGATCACCAGCTTCTGTAATTACCCTGCCCAAATGGATTAATGATTGCATTTCTTTTGTTTATACTTTGCAAGGCCTCTTTTTACTAAAGCCTCCTAAGGCACATTCTACTAGATCCATGGCAATGTGTTCTGCCTTTTGGTCTAGAACTCCCATTAATGACATTTGTGCAGCAGCCATTTGGTCTAATGCTCATACCTTTATTGCCCATTACAAACTAGATTTGACCTACAGAAGCAGAGCTGCTTTTGGTTCAGAAACTCTGCGGAATATCCTTCCATGAGGGCCACCCAAGAATCAAGTAGCTGGGGACTATATCCCCAGCATTGAGGAAGAATGAAAAGGGCAACATCAGATATAAAAGTTACATATTCATCCTAAATATGCATCTGCGTTGTCCATTTTCATTTTTCCTCAACTCCCCACCCTCCTTTTCCCTTCCGTTCCCTTCATCTTCTAGAGTGACCGTGTGAATATTATGTATCCTTTTGTTCCAGGTTTGAGCCCTAGCTTTGGTATTCTTTCCTTCTTCCTGCTTTATCTTAAGATCTATAAGGCAGCAAACTTGATATGAGGTATCGTTATCAGACTGGAGTGTTACTGATAGAGGAAGGTGCATGTGAGTTAGATCCGAGAGTCTAATGTATGTGGCTGAGTTGGATCTGAGGTCGGATCCAGTAGCCACACGTTGAGGAAGAATGAAAATGGACAGCACAGATTCATAGTTATGTGAGTGCATAACTTTAATATACCATGTAAACATATTCTAGTTAAAGTTATATAATTATTAATGTATGACATATCAAGCAAAACCCAGGCCAGTAAAAACAAATGATCAACAAATCCCATCATGTGTACACACAT